>NC_085137.1:365246266-365562932 GCF_035046485.1 Aedes albopictus
GAGGGTTAATAACTGTGCAAGCGCTCTAAGAACACTAAGTTGAAGAGAGGCAGGCCTATTCCCAATGCGAACGACGAGCCACAAAGAAGAAGAAAAAGAAGCTACTGCAGAAATCACGAAAGGTAATCCGGAGATAATCTTAGGAGAAAGTCCAGAACAACTCTGAGATACCACGTGAACAAGTGAAAACTTCAAAAGAAAAACCGCGAGAACTTTCAAGGCATATCTCTACAGAAACTCCTGTAGAAATCTCGGGAGAAACTCTAGAAGTTTAGAAGAAAGCTCACGGAAATTTAGGAAAATTCTTGCAGAAGTTACAGTAGGGACTTTGTAAGAAATCCTGAAAGGAACTCCCACAGAAAATTTGTAAAACAACTCCCTAAGAAATCCTTGGAGGAGCTCTGGTAAAAATTTCCGAAATAACTACTGTAAAAACTATGGAAAAACTCCTGAGGAAGTCCCAAGTGGAATACCGGAAGGAATCGTGGAAAGTTTTCATGAGAAAATCCATATCATATCTTAATTTGCAAGCTCTTTATGAATAGCTCAGGATGAAACATAAATATATGAGGATAATGCAACTCCGAAAATCACACGAATCAACTATGATTTTTTGCCACAAGAATTTCTTGCAAAAATCATAGTTACGAACTATGATTTTGGATTCAAAGCGCCAACTATTATTGTCATACTGTTACTGTATAAATTTCATAACACTCACGCATGAAAATCATACCTATAACGTTTAAAAATTGAAACTATGTCTTATGACTATCATACATATTTTTATGAAATATCTTGCATAAATTTCAAATAATCGCAACCTGGAATCAAACCAGGAACGTCAAGGTTGGCGAGTGCGTGCTTCACTCATACGCCCATGGACGCTTCGGAAGTTGAAGTGGTTAGAAGCCAATAAAAGGTTTTGTTGTGGTTCAGCAATGGTGTTTCATAACACATCTTATGATTTTCATACGAAGTTTCTTATGAGATTTTTCATACGATAAGTCTTATGGATTTCGCTTTTCAATGTATGAAAAGCATACGAGAACTATGAAATGATGAAAAAAATAAAAATAACTGATTCATAACATGTAAACTATGAAAAACATACGAACAGTATCCTCAGTGTAACAAAACATGCTATAATTGTAAAACTTTTAGTTGGTGAATTATTCTTGAATAGTCTGAAATATACGTGTGCGCCGCCGCGCCGATGTGAAATTGGCTCCTTAAATGATCAAATATCCAATATACTAGATATTTTTAAACGGGGATAGGAAAATGAGTTTTATACCCATGCACTTGTAGTAAAAGCTTATGTTCATGATGTTAGATGCCGAACCAGGAAGCATCGGCATGTATTTTTATTATTTTTTCATTCGTTTTGTTATTTTTTTGATATTACAATAGCAAAATAAGCTATTCTTTAGTTCTTATGATATAGAAATTTAGTTAATATTTTTGTTATTTAAACTCTTATTTCAAACAAACAAATAACTAATTTTGCCATTCACATATTTTATTTTAATGGTAAAATCTGCCCTTCATTTGCTAGTTTGCTCTATTCGGGTAGGAGTAAAGGCTGCACCAAAATCTTAGAGATATTCGAATGTCTTGTGGGCTCTCGGCCTCGGGGTGAATATTCGAAGAAATTCCACGAAAATTTCTTTGGAGACAACGTGGGAAAAATTTTACGAAGGACTCTGGAAGCAAAACCGGAAAAAATCTAAAATTTTGTAGAATTTTTTGAAACATAGAAAAATGTCGATAGAAATCCGCAAGAATCAAAAAGGCGGTTCAGTTTTTCTTAGAAATTTATTACATGTTTATGTAGGACCTTTGTCCTACAATTTCTGTATCAAGTCATCGATACCATGATGTATTTTTTTTAATATGAAATTTGGCCATTTCAGTTAGATTTCGATCAGAGCTTGTATACTTATGCATAATTAGCTCATTACAATAAAAACTGCAATTTGATGAGTCATATTTTTTAGTTTTTCTTCCTAACTGATTACACAGCGCAATTGGACGAGCTTGGTGGTCTAGCCACCGCTTCTGATTCATATGCAGAAGGTCCTGGGTTCAATCCCTGGCTCGTCCCTTTCCTCCTACTTTGTATCTTTCTATCTACTTTCTCTCTCACTCTCTCTCTCCTACATATACATCTCATGTATATTTGCATGTTCGTAGCGATCGCTAAAACCAGAAACGGATTGAAAAAAAAACCGTTTCCCTTCCTTCCAACTTTCATCACAGCACAGTGTCAATCTATCATATAACGCCTACAAGTTATGCAACCAAGCGGACTGTGCCGCTTTACAGTAATCTTCACACAATCTATCGCTTTACGCCTGGCATTCTTGTACCAATGCATGATCCATGTGCCAAAAATAAACATTTCCCACCAACACACCTACATCCGCATGACCTTGTGCAGGCGCAGAGGATTCAACGGCCTGATGTGGGCAAGCGATTGTAATCATCACTTTCCTCCCCTTCCCCATTTGACCTGCAACCTGACGCAGCAGGCGCCATTGTCGCTTAAAAATACAAGACCACCAACGCTCACACACTGAAGATGCCTGTTAGTCCCAAGGAGCTATCTCATTGGTTCCTTGTGTGAGTGTAGCTGATCTGGCGATACTGGAGTAGCAACTGCGGGCGGTCAATCGAGCTCAAGCTAACTGATTACACAGCGCATTTTTTTTTTTATCTCAAGAGCAAACTGTATCTCTGCCAGATTTTGGGCCGCTAAATCCGAATTCGGACTCAGATTTGCTCCAGCACGTAACAATTTTGAGCTATACCTCAATTTATAGGGCAAAATATACGATTTTGGCTTTTTTGACTGCAAGCCATTAAGAATGGAAATATTTTTTTAAGCAATCAACAGGTAAATTGGTCAATTACCATCTAAATTAACGACTCATGCAAAATATTTCGTTTTACCAAATCCAAGTTGATAGATTTAGGCAGTTATGTTAGTAATGCAGTTGCATGCAACTTTTGCAGGGTGACTTGTATGGGAGATATCGTACCTAACATTTATCGCTTAAAACTATCAAATTAGCCAGGGCCCGTAGCGTAGTGGCTACCCGTTCACTTCATAAGTGGATGGTCATGGGTTCGATCCCAGCCCCGCCACTTGCAATTTTTCGTCAGTTACTCTTCCCCACGAGAGCAGCCGACACCTGACCCTCTTCTGAGCATATGGTCTAACGGACCCCGAAAACTTCGATATCGGTTAAACGGCAACTCATAATGGACCCCCAATCGGGCTGTAGATGGAACAAGAACCACAACATTCTCGTGCTCCTCATTCTACCATGGACAGGGTAGAAAAGTGACAGCAGCGCAAAAGGCAACCAGTTCGATATAGTAGAATTAATAGAATACATTAAGGCGCTGTAGAAAGTGTAAGTGCAGCCGCCAATTGAAATCGCTCACGCCGTGCCCTAGTGGACAAAAGAGCTGTAAATTAGCTAATGTGAATAATGAATAAAAAAAATCTATCAAATTCGATTTGGTAAAACAAAATATTTTGCATGAGTCGTTAATTTAGATGGTAATTGATCAATTTCCTTTTGATTGCTTAAAAAATATATTTCCATGCTTAATGGCTTGCAGACAAAAATGCCCAAAATCGCATATTTTGCCCTATAAGTTGAGGTACAGGGTAAATTTTTGTTACTCTGTGTTATTTGCAGCAGGACACAGGAAACCGGTACCGGAAAACATGTGATCTAATGGATGCAGATCGTAATCAAGAAAAAATATTTTAAACTTAAAAATAAAGTGCTTTGATCCAAAGAAAATAAACCATTGAACCACGGTTTAATACCATTTTGCTTTGAATCAAATACATTTGGTATTAGTTTCAAAGTATTCTTTTCATTGCTTTAACCATCAAGCCTCCATGGCATTGATTGTAGTTTCAAATATTTGTTGACTTTCTATCACATCATTGCTTAATTTCAAAGTAATTTTGCAATTTTAAAAACTATATTTTTTTGAAACAAATATTCCTGGACTTAGATTCAAAAACACAATATTTTTGTTTGGAAGTGAAAGTGAAATAAAAAAGGCGATCGAGAATTGAACACAGGTACTGCTAATAGGCTGTACTGATAGCGAGTTATCGTTCACGACCAGATCTGCTCTTGAAAAGGTAAAACTGAATCACCTTGCTCAGTATTGGCATTCTACATTCTTCAATATTGAAAACAAAGAATTATTTTTTTGATTCAACAAACCTCACGACTTAGAAATAAAGTTTCTGTAAATTTGATTCTAATATGTGTTATTTTTCTGCGTGTATAGGGTCTGAGTGTCATTAGTAGTCTAACTCTAAGATTTCGTCTGCTGTTGAGAGACGAGAAAAGCTCAGAAGAATGAATGAACCGCACGGCAGAGAAGACCAGCTGTTTTTCTTCGAATCAAGAACTTAGTGGTGGGTGCTCTTCTCCGGCGATTGGGTGTAGTCTGGCGGAGGAAATCGTAGAGAATGTGATCGATGTGTGTGTGTGTCTGTGGTATGACTAGTAGGTTTGTGTTTAGTAGGACTGAAGGAAATTGTGGAAACCTTTACAATTCATTAAAAAAACAACTTACCGATTAGTCCAATGAAAGTGGAAAACATGCCCTCGAGTCCCTAACGGAGGTAGACAATACTACTTCCCACGTTGGTGGAGAGAGAACTCGATGACCTGTTCTCTTCTTCCTGTTGTAGGGTTTAAGTGCTATTGTTGATGCTGCAGCTAATCCTGTTTGCGAGAGAAAAGAAACAACAAAACATACGAATACATTAAAACGACCAGCGATTGGAAACTGTTGTAAATTTTACGCAATCTTTTAGATAGTGGATAGTGAGCCAGTGGTACTAGATAGATTGGATGGACAGCACAGTGGGAAAAAATATGTATAAAATGCGAATAAATTTAATATCTCTGCTCGGAGTGGACGAATTTGAATAAATTTTTGACACGAACTGTAAAAATCTCTATAGTTTCAGATAAGGAGAGTGTCATTCGCCGCACGATGCTGGAAATCAGTGTATTGAGCTCAGTTGACAGTCAGCAGCTGTAGACAACAGACGTGTGTAATTCATCTCTCGCGATTTCGAAGTGCTCATCACAATGGTGGCGGCTCGTAAAAACATTCTAGTCGTGGACTTTAGAGTCCTCCCCGTGCGTCCTGAGATAGCCAAGGTTGAGAAGTTTTTGTGCGAGGACATGAAACTGCAACTAAAAGATGTTACAACACTTCAGTTGCAACACTTACGAAACTGTGTATTGATCGAAAAGGCAAGCGATAGTTAGGCCAGACAATACCAGAACGCGCATAACTGCCAACACGTTATCTTATATGAAGGCAGAAATATCAAAATCCCAGTGTATGTGGATGATGCTGCTATTACTGTTCGGGTTCATGACCTATCCACTGACATTCCACATACCGCAGTAAAGAAGCATATGGAGGAACGTTACGACGTGGTGCTCTCTATCAGCAGGGAGCGTTGGAAAAAATATTTTCATGGGATCCCAAATGGAGTGCGTGTGTTGAGGATGCACCTCACTAAACCAATTCCGTCATTCATAGAAATCGAAGGACAATTGACTTCAATCACCTACCCAAACCAAGAGAAAAGTTGCCGCTTCTGCCAATGAAAGACACATCCGCAGCAAAGGTGCCCCGACAAACTACAACAAAAAGCATCAGAACCGCAATCAATGTTATTTAATTTGAATCACTTTCCTGCTCTTACTGGACCGACACCATCATCTACCAATGTAGCAAAATCAGCAGTACAAACGGTATCTGCACAAGCAGCAGCTCCACTACAAACCGAAACAATAGAAGCAGTTGCTGTTGTCACTCAGGAACATGCAGCATATGTGGAGGGCACGAACGACGAAGGCAATGACGGCACCGATGACACCGACAGCTCGACGGTGGAAACGGAGACGAACAAACGGCGATTGTCAAGGACTAATACAAACGTACCAAAGAAGAAGTGTGTTCCCGTAGGATCGAAACATGCCGAGGAAATCGTGCGCGATTGCAGCTACACTCGTATAACTAGAAGTAGTTCTTCCAAATCAAAATCAAAAAAGTGATTATGTAATATTTATTATGTACCAAACTGGACTATTTGTATCTTAATAACCGGAGATGAACCAGCCCTGGGCTGAAAATCTCCTTAATAAAGAGAAAAAAAAGTGTATTGAGCTCGTTTTACCCCACTCTCTCTCACACACACTTTTTTGAGAATACCATAATTTATTTCCGATTGGCGTGCAAAATAAATGAATTTTTTAGCTCGTATTTATGTAAAAACTTCCATAGTATCAGCAATTTGATATAGAGTTTGTCCTGCTCTTATCAATTGCGTTCCACTCCGAGCGAAGATGCATGTGAAATTTCAATGAAATAGGGGATATCGGGGTCACTTGAAAATATTCCAATTTTTAGGGCTGTGCGGTGAGCCAAAACCAATCAGGCCACACATTTCAATAGGTCCTATCTGCATTTGAGAGGCTCTCTTTGATTACTTTCTCTTTCAATTATTGCAATGTAATGGTACACTTTTCAACTATTTTTGCAGTACAAATCAAAAAACGCTTGTTTTACCCATCGTTCAATTCAAGGAGACAATCATAATACAAATGAACAGCTGAGATATTAACGAAAGAGAGAGAAACCAAAGAGAGCCTCTCTTCTGCAGATAGGACCTTTAGACATGTTTGGCCTAAAGTATCTAAATACCAAGCTAAGAGATTCCCGGAAATGTCAATAACGAGACCCACCAACACATCTGCGTTAGTTATGAAAAGTTGGCGTTTTTACACTAAAATGTCATTATTTCAGTAGAGTTTGTGAAGTTTAATTAGTTTGGATGTTTCTAAATGCTGAAAAATATGTTTAGAACAAATTAAAAAAAAATTGTCAGCGATTTTCAAATGGCGATATTTTCTGTTTTGTAGCATGGAGGCAGAGGCGCCTCGTCCACATGTTCGACCTGTTCTTGGAACGGGTATAGGCTGAGAATAAAACTTGTAAAATAATCTTCAAGTAGATACCTATCTATACTAAAAGAATAAACTAAATTTAAAACCCCACCGCACATTACCCCACAACAACTTGCACACAAGGCGCAAACATCGGCTTATGGAGAACGAAAGACGACTCCAAGCCATCCACCGGCAAAAACCATACAGCAAGAGCATGCGAGAGCCAACCTTGCGCAGCTCTCTCTTCGAAACCACAGGCCACCAGTTCCCCGATTCATGCGAACGTAGTATGTTGTTGCCAAACCAACAGTTTCCTCACTTTTTTGCCTCCGAATGGCAGTGTTCATGCGAATTCATTTCACTCTACTCTGTCGCTCATACGTTCTCTACTCGTCTAGAACCAGCAGCAGCGTTGTCAACGTTTCTTTCCATTTTTCACTTCCCGCCTACTACTCACGCGTACACGCACGCTAAGCGCAATCGACTAAAGTCTTAAAAATCATGTTAAAAATTTACAGTTTTAGAGTGCTAAAAATCGTTGTTGAGAAATAAATGATTATTTAACAATAGCTATAACATAAATATGGAATACCGTACATTGGTTTCATAGTATTTAAACTCTTTGTTAACTATGCTTGCCGATCAGGTTCTCAAATGTGTGTAAATGATTGTTAGCATGCTCTTTAGAGCCAAAAGCGATGAATACCAAAGTCACACATCTAAACGCGAAGAGCTTCTTCAATGAAAAGTTTACATGTGTGTAGCAAAACCAGAAATGAATGAAAGGCTTGATCTGGGGCGTCTCGGTTTTTCGTTCTACGTAGGCTGAGAACAACTTGCGCAGCCAGAGACAATCAGGCAATGCAGTGCGCGCTTGTTATGCATTATTACATCCAGCGCGCGCGAGTTTGGAATACGGGGTGCCAAATGTGCTCTATAGTTCGTTGGCAACGGTTTCCCAACTTTAACTTAACTAAAACAATTTCTGGAGGCGGAAATTCCAAACATTTGCCGAACAAAAATGGACATGATGGAATAAAACAAGTATCGTCGGTGTGTGGAGAACTTTGGAAAATGGCTTTCACCGGAAATGGATTTTTCTTAAAGTCCGAGATACCTAACTTCGGAAGTGGTGCATTTGATTCGCATTCAGATGCGCATTAGAGCGCCCAAATATCTGTTGACATACATAGAACTTTGCTTAAATTCCATTTTAATCAAGAAAAAAAAACATCAGATTAGGCATAATCTTCAAAAGATTTTTTCGAAGGTGTAATCATTATATCTAAGTTAATGAATAAATTGAAAACTTTGTATATATTTATATACATAAAGAAGCAAAGGTAAACGACGCTCTCTACATAATTATTTAAGTTGAAAATGTGGAAGATATTTTTCAGAAAATGGTAAACAAACAAGAAGGTAAAAATTAGCTTATGTTGAAAATCACATTACTAAAACAAAAAAAAAACTAGCAGTGTAATATCAGATAACTCTAAACGTGTTTTCTATAGTACAAATGTAATCTGTAGAACAGGTCAGTCTGCTGGTCACGAGACGCCTCTGCATGGAGGTCATTTTTAATCCAGTAAAATGCAATCAAATAATTGTTTCTATGATGGGAGTACTTAATTTCTTAATAAAGTTTGCTAAATAGTTATGCGCCCATACAAATCAGCGCAAACTTCATAACTATTTTTTGCTTTTTTTCCTTTTCTCACTAATCCATAAATTTTATCGGGAATCTCTTACCTTGGTATTTAGATACTTTGAGCCAAACCAGATCCATTCGATACTACGGAAGTTTTTACACAAACACGAATAGAATAAATCGTTTATTTTACACTCCAGGATTTTTTCTAAAAAGGTCAAAAAGAGAGAATGGGGTAAAACGGGCTCGATACGCTGATTTCCAGCATCGTGCGGCGAATGACACTCTCCTTATCTGAAACTATAAAGATTTTTGCAGTTTGTGTCAAAAATGCATTCAAATCCATCCGAAGCCGTGCGTGCGAACGGTTGATTCAAAGTTTCTGTCACGCGTTTTCTCGTTTCCGTGTGATTTTCGGCTGGAGTAAAATGGCTTGGTACTATGCTATTCGGTTAGTTTTACAAAAGTGTTTAGGAAATGAAAATTAGGTTTTTCCTGTCGTGTATTCGCGGATCTTTTATTTCGGCGGTCGTAATTTGAATTTAGTTGCGGTACGGTTGGAGCTACACCTTCGAGCCTACAGCTGCTGCTTTCTTAATGTGGACCTCAAGAAGATTGATTGTCTTTTTTCGATAAATGTGAACGAGGCACATGTAGAGTATTTGTCGGTTGTGATTCTGGATAGTTTTTGGACGTATCGCGGTGTTTTTATCTTGGTGCCCTAATGCCTTCTGTGTGTGGTCAAGCAGTGAAGTCAGTAAGACCAAAAGGGGAAAGAAAAAAGTGAAGTGAAGTTTCTGTGCATTCTTGAATCTGTTTTAAACCTCATTGAATGCTGTCAATTCTGGAAGCAAATTTGGTCTAAATTTCTGAACATTCAGTTCACTCACAAGGAGAATCGAAATTTCGCTAACCAGGATAGTATACCGGTATGGGCGAACTTGCTGTTCTTTTTTTTTCTATGAAATTTTGTCACAAAATGACATTTCCTGCGAAACATCCGGAATGGTAACGAATACATAAGGAAAGGAACTGCATGATGGTAATATGTGGGTAACTAGATTTGGTACTGTAATTTTATCGTTATAATTTTTGATAATTTTGAAATATGTATTCCTGTAATAGTGGGAGGGATTAGTATTTTCTTTTCGTTTCAGAGAGCGAGTAAAGGCGCTTAAGCCTAGGCATAAGGGCCAGGGCATAAGGGGTAAATACCTGTGTCCCATCCCAGGATTCCAAGGACCAAGGAGTGACATTAACCTTCTTAGCAACGTCACTCCCACTGTTAATATGTCATATTCATGCTTCGTATACGGAACGGTTGGTACGAGATGTCCCCGTTCTTTGATTTCAATAACAATAACAACGCTGCACAGTAGGCCTGGCCGCTTTAATGTTTGTAATACATCTCAGATGTGCTGCAAGGATTAATAATGACAAGAAAAATGATGGAATTAGTCGATTCCATCATTTTCCAGGATTCTTTCAATGAATGGCTGTGTATGTGTAGACTAGACTAGACTAGACTAGACTAGAAAATGCATTCAAATCCATCCACTCCGAGCAGAGATATTGAATTTATTCGCGTTTTATACCTATTTTTTTCCCATTGTGGACCGGTTTGAAAGAGTCAAACGTGGCTCATCTTCGGATACAGGAATTGAATGAAGATATTAAGGGGATTCAATTCACAGCGTAAACCGCTGATTGATTATTATCCTGATTAAACGTCGCGATCAGCAAGGCAATCTTGGATTATTTCATTCACAGTTTTATTAAACATTTCAATAATCAGAAAAGCTTGGCGGACATTTAATTTGTATAGTAAATACCTAATTGTTATTTGCAACAGTATTTGTTTCACATTTCGTAGATTTGTAATTAAGTTATTGTAAAAAAATAATATTTTGTTAAATTGCTGTACTTGAGTATGATATTGGATTCAGCACGTGATTGTGCATGAAAAATGATTGAGCTTTAAATTTTTGTTCGGCTGTCTCCGCTATAACTATTGACTTGAATTTTTGCATACAGTAAGGTACGTATAGTATTTAACTAGCCGTGTACAAAAATGATATCTATTGATTAAATATTAGATTAAATTAGTTATTAACGGAAACTATCCAAAATAGGGTTCGCTGCACAGATAATCCCACATCTGTAAGAATAAATTTGAATTAAAGGTGTAAAAGATGTATTACAATTAGAATTTTTAATTGTTAAAACATTCTAGGATCGTTGTAAGCATAATCTTTTGATTTAGAATTATGAAAAAAAACTTCTAGGATTTTGACGTAAACTGTTGATCATATAATCAACGATAAACATGTAAAAAAAATACAACAACATTATAGTTGTTTTATTTTGATTCAGAACATTAAACCAATATGTTAATTGATAAATTTGTTTATTCACGAACAGAAAGTTGTTCACATTAAAACTTCGAAACTGAACTCATTTAACCGAGTAGACACCGCCAACCATAAATACAATCTGATAGCACTGATATAACCAGTCACAACAACCATGTGGATGGAGAGGAACATGTTAGTCTACGAGCAGCGTGTGAGCATAAAAACATTAGCGCCAATTTAATCATCACTGCCATGCTGCTGCTCGTTAGTTCAGTGTGCTAGTGGCAGTGGGGCTGATCCAACACTACTATTTTTTGTTTTCTTTCGGTCGGGGAATCGTTGCCTACGAAACTGATGATGTCGTTGTAGTGTAGCGCGATGCGAGCATAGATTATTTTCTCGCTCTCTCACTTTCGCTCGGCTTCGATTTTTAATTACACCTTCCTTTACGGTGCAAGCCTATCCGATCCCTATATAGGTTTCCTACAAAAAGAAGCAGCGTCCAAGAACGTGGCAGGAAAATTTTAGCCAATTTTAAATTTCAGTAGGAACAAATTTTTGCTTATTTTTTAAAACAGTCCATCTAACAATTCTCATCAAATTGAGGAAGTCGCAAATGGTTGGAAACAAATTTCTTTTGGTGTGGCTTCCACAGCTCACACACAGATGCATAAGTATCGTATTCTATCGCTGCGCTTCCTAGGCTGTCAACATTGGCAGCTTCAAGGGGTAAACCATGCCCTCGGGTATTTAAAATATATATTTATCGGTAACATTTTGGAAGTTTTTTCGATTTGCTTATTTTTAGGTTTTTTTTTTCCTTGTTGGGGACATAATGCCACTGCGACCATTGATTTGATCTATTGTGGCGTTTTTAGGGTTACTAGTCGAGCGCATATGATTGAAACCTCCAACCTTTAATAGGACAAAACATAGAGTGTACAATAGGGTGGCCCACACTTATATGAAAAACAAAAAAATCTAAAAATGCCAGGTCTTACCTCCTAATTCAGCTGTTTTGCTCAAAATTTGAGCAAAATCAGTTGAGCCTAAAAGGGCGCTCAAAACGCTTGAAGTTTGTATGGGAAAACTTGGCCAAATGTATGCATAAATTTTAAGTTTTCGAATGTTGCCGTTAGGTGGCGCTGTAAGCGTCCAATAAATAAATTCTTTGGTATAATTGTAGGTGACTATATGTCAAAGAACTTTGTCGAAGACCACGAAGTGATTCGATTGCTGTGAAAAAAGTTACACCCTAGGCGAAGTGAGGCAAAGTATTGAGATTTTATTATTGATATTATTCCTTTCCATGTATTGAAAAAACAACAATAAATCCTCACCTTACCTAGGGTAAAACTTTTTTAACAGACGTTGGATCACTTTGTGGTCTTCGACAAAGTTGTTTGGCATACCAAAGGGTTTGATTATTGAACGCTTATAGTGCCACCTAGCGGTAAAATTCGAAAACTTCAAATTTCTGCATACATTTGGCCAAGTTTTTCCATACAAACTTCAAGCGTTTTGAGCGCCCCCTTAGGCTTAATTGCTTCTGCTCAAATTTTGAACGTAGCTTCTGGGAGTTCAAAACAACTGATTTAGCAGGTAAGACATGGCATTTTTCGAAATTTTTGTTTTTCATATAAGTGTGGGCCACCTTAGACAATAGGGCAGTTCAGACTTTAAACATGTCAGAAATTCAAAGCTCTCATATGTTACAATCCTTAGTGCAAAACTAGAGTCCTGTCGAATTTTCAGTAATTTTGGTGTTGATTTAATGGTGGCCCAACAGCAAAATAGGTTTATATGGGAATTACTATGGTGAATTTTCGAAAAAGTTTCTCCACGCTGTAAAGCTTTACCACATGGATAAAGTCATAGGTTCAAAGCCGATTTTAATTCTTCAGACCTCAATGATGAATGTTGCCGAAGACCGCATCTCGTTTCGTTCGACTCACGAGACAGAAGTTATTAATCGATAATCATCCGTGCATGCTGTAGTGATCAGCCCACGGACCAGCCATTTCTTTCGGAATCACCAGGGAAATCACAGAAAACACACAGATTCAACTTCTGGACATTTAATCACTTCGAAAGTAATCAACAATCTGAATTTTCAAATTTTTCATTTTCGTCAATTCGCCTGCTACGATCATCAAAACATGAATTTCTCTTTTTTTCCTTTTTAAGGTTCTATACACTATTCTCTACACCCTTCAAGTTCCCTACATTCTTCTCTACTCCTCACGCTACTCCTACACTTCATGAAAACACGTGATACAAAATCATATCTCTGAACTTCTCCGGTTTCCGAGATTCCCTCATTGGTCTACGCTTGGTCTCCTGGTTGGTGTGCATTTCTTCAGAACGGATTTCATCTTGTTCGTCTTCTTCGTTATTTTCTGAAATTAAAATTTATTTATGTTATCTGAGAAAATAGTTTCTTAAAAAATGGTTTGGTTTTTTTTTGTTTCTATACCGTTGCTGTAGAGAACGTTATCTCGAGCGGCGATTGCCGGGTCTTCCGGAATCCTAGAGTCGCGCTTGAAATCCCGGACGTTCCTCGTCATTTGTACCCCACTATCGTTGCGAATGACAACTTTAGCGCCTTCTCTAGCCAGTACTGTATACGACTTCTTTGAAAAAGTAGGATCAGTTTTATTGCGTTGAAAGATGGCCACAACAACTTTGTCTCCGACAGCGATATCAGCGTCTTTGGCTCCTCTATGTTCGTCAGCATAATGTTTGCTGATAAGCTTTGCCACTGCATCGTTTTCTCGTACTTCTTCACCGTCAACACCCGTTTCTGATTCCCAGAGACAGGGGAAAGTACCTCTGTACTTCCACCCGACTAGCAATTCAAACGGAGTGATGGCCAATCCGGAGTGCTGTTTCAACGTGTTGTGTGAATCAACGTAGATCTCCAACGCATTTCTCCAGCTCTTTCCATCCTTCTTTGCTCCTGCCATTGCCTTGATGATTCCCTGGTTTTGTCGCTCTACTAGCCCATTCGTTTGTGGGCATAACGGGATTGATTTGCGAATCCTTACACCTTTCGATTCCCAGCATTCTATAAACTCATTTCCTTGGAAAGGAGGGCCGTTATCGCTTTGGATAATTAACGGGAGTCCCCACGTCCCAAAAATCTTGGATAGTGCTGCGTTTGTACTCTTCGCGTCAGTACACTTCAGTTCCATCACATGTAGATATCTTGAAAACGTGTCTACAACCACAAGAGAATGGCCTGTACCACAACCCAGTATAGACAAGAAGTCTATTTGCAGTATTTCCCACGGACCATCTGGAAGTAGACGGCTTGACAAAGGAACTGGTGGATTCCTTCTTGAAATCAACAAACAGGTTTCGCACTTTTTCACGAATTCAGCAGCTTCTTTGCTCATGTTGGGCCACCAAAAATACTCCCTCATAATCCTTTTCGTGGCGCCGCACCCAATGTGTCCTTGGTGTGCAATATCCAATGCTCTGTTTCGAAGGCTCTTCGGAAGGATTATTCTATTACCTTTGAAGATAAGTGTAGAATTAGCAGTAGTTAAAATACACAGAAATAAAAAAATAAAAAAAGAAACAAAAACCTTTGAAGATTATCGGATCCAACGTTCTCAATTCCTTCGCCTGTGCTTCGAAACGGCGCAGATGTCTTGACCATTTGTTTGAATGTATTGCATCTCGTACTTCATTCAGTTCTTCATCGGTTTCTGATGCCAGCTGAATGTCCGTCCAGGAGATATCCATGTTCACATCCAATGCGTAAAGCACGTGTTTATCGTTCTCTTCGTCAAAGGCTGGGTCTACCTGCGTCTTTCGAATCAATCGCGAAAGTGCATCTGCGATATTCAAATGGCCCGGAATCCTTTTCACTTCAAAACGGTATGGAAGCAGCCTTAAAGCCCATGATTCAGCACGAGTTATTGAACGCTTGCTGATGCGATGCTCACTTCCAAAAATAAATTGATTTGCCTCTGAATCAGTCCGTACCGTGAAGTTTTTGCTCGTAAGATAGTACGAAAATCTTTCTACGCCCCAGACTATGGCAAGGGCTTCTTTTTGAGTGTGAGGATATTTCTTTTCTGCAGTTGTTAGGGACTTGGACGCGCATGCAATTATCCGAGGATCTCCTTCGCTATTGTATTGTACGAGAACTGCACCGAGGCCGATAGGTGATGCATCAACGTACAATTCCGTTTCGTCAACGTGATTGAAGTAACCGAGCTTCTGAATAGATTTCAATGCTTGGTTTTTTTTTTAATTGAAATTCTTCTTCCTCGATCTCCGTCCAGTAGAAGGTGTCTGACTTGGCAAGCATTCTTAGGTTCTCGGTTTTATCGGCACGTTTCCAGATAAAGCGTTCTGAAAAGTTCAAAAGCCCAAGAAAACTTTTGACTTCCAATAGATTTTCCGGTGTACGAAACTCTTGGACGGCTTTCAGTTTATCGTCCTCAACGCTGATTCCATCACGCGAAAATCGGAATCCAATGAATTTTACCGATTCTGCTCCAAAATGACACTTTTTTTCGTTTAAGGACAAGGTATTTGGAGTACATTGCTCAAAATTTCTAGAGCACCGTTTTTTAGAACCGTTGAACGGATTTGGATTAAAATGCATCACGCTGTTGGCAACCACTAAACAATTAGCGTGATGCATTTTCATCCAAATCCGTTCAACGGTTCTAAAAAACGGTGCTCTAGGAATGTTGAGCTATGTATTCCAAATACCTTGTCCTTAAAACAACGTTATGTTCTCGCAAACGGCAGAGCACTTTTTCTAAATTCGCGTTATGTTCTTCCAACGTTGCTCCATGGACGAGAACATCATCCAAGTAGTTTGAAACACCTTGGTATCCTTCCAACGCTACAGTTTGCATTATCTCCTGGAAAATATCTGGAGCGTTGCTTAAGCCAAAAGGCAATCGTTTGAATCGGTAGGTGCAATTTCCCGCGAAAAAATTTGTGAGGTTTCTAGAATCTTCATGAAGTTCTACGTGAAAGAATGCACTGGACAGGTCAATTGTTGAGAAATAGGATGCCCCGTGGAGTTTCGAAACGATTGACTCTAGAGTGGGCATCTTGAATGGAGATCGGATAATGCATTTGTTGGGCCCTCGAAGATCTACGACCAACCTTATGTCATCCTTTCCTTTCGGAACAACGAGAAGCGAGGAACAAAATGTTGTGTCCATACCGTTGCAAACTCTTTCTATGATCCCCGATGACAGTAATTCACTTAATCGCCGCTCTGTCTCTTCCTTGAAAGCTGGAGGAATGTTCGTGAAAACGTTTCGCGACGGTGGCATGCTTTTGTCATACATCAAAGACACGGGAGGTACATTGAATTTTGGAAATTCGCCGGGAGCAGACAATGCGAAAATTTCACCGGGAAACAGCTTGTACTCGTCGTGTACCATATGTTCGAGTATTGAAATATCTAGTCCTAACTGAAGGATGCTGTACCTTAACGCCGTACTTTTTCCCAGTAATGATTTAGCGTTTGGAACAACGTATAATTTTTCTAGATATCGAGGACGATCTTCGGATACGAACAATTCGGCAACGAATGAAGCAGTTACCGGTATTTCACTAGCACTTGCATATGCCTTCAACGATATGTCAGTCCCTTTCTTCAAATCATACAGAGTCTGAGTGGACTGTCCGCTACTGATCAGCAGCTCGAAAATGTGATCACTGACTGTGTTCACTTCTGCTCCAGAGTCGATCAAAAACTCTACAGGAAAACCCGCCACTACACCAACGATGTAGCCTGATTTGTACGATTTGGTGGAAGTGACTAAGGAACACACCGTTTCCTCCATTTGAAATTCAGCAAAGTTTACCAAATCGGTACAAATACCATCCGTTACATCAGTGGATCCGGTAACAAGAGATTCATTGATACTATGGTTAATGCTAGCAGCTATCTTCTGAAAACCAAATAAGGGATATTGCTTTAAAAAATAGAAAATTGAATATAGCTCAGAGATTGTTTATTATGAAATTCATTGCAACATATTTTTTTTCTAAGCTACTGTTCATTGTACAGAAGACCATACAGCTCGATCGACATGCTTGACACGCAATCATTGTAAGCGCGTTGGCTTCTTGCACACCTTGCAGGGCATCGTGTATAAAGATATGCATGCGAGTGAGAATTTGTTTAATAACTTTTTACCCGATTGTCGAAATAAGTTCAGGTCTTCGGCAACATTCATAATTTAAACCTGAAGAACTCAATTCAGCTTTGACCATATGACTTCATCCATTTCTATCGTAGTTCCTCTCGAGATTTCTCTAATAAGTCTTTGCGGAGTTTTTCGCAAAATTTGATCGATTTCTCCGGAAATTTCTTACAAGAAATCTCGTAAGTTATCCCAGAAGATATTCTACAAAAAAAAAACTTTGAAAAAATCCTGCAAGAGCTCCGGGAGCAATTTAAAAAACATCTCAAAAAGGAACATCCAGAATCGCGGGATAATTTCTGGTAGATTCCGGGAAGAGCTCTGAATCCCGAGAAAATCTGTAGGAAAATAATGTCAGATGTATCAATGCAAGAAATTAGACCACCAACTACATAGAAAAGCCTTGATAAATATCGGAAAAAAAATATGCCACGAACTCCATAAGAAATATCAGCAGTAACTCCCTTTACTTTCAGAAGACTCTCTAAAACATTTTAGGAGAAAGTCTAGGATGAATTCTGAAAAACCCTGAGAGACATCCCACGATCAACACTGGAAGGAATCTTTCTCTCAGAAGCTCCGAGTGAAATCTGAAAAGAAATCCCGTGAGAATCTATGGGAAATATATCAGCTAAAACTTCTGTAGAAATCCAAGGAGAAACTATAGAAGAAAGATAAATTTCTTGAAGAAATCACAGAACATCCTTCGGAAGAAATTCCGGAAGGAATTCTTACAGAAAATTAGTGAAAAACTTCTTAAAACCGTTGGAGGAGCTTTAGCAGAAATCCCAGGAATAACACCTTCAAGAGGAATCCCGAGAGAAACACTAACAGAAATTCCGCGACTACATCTGCGGTATATCCTGAGAGAAACTCTTGTGGAGATCTCGGGATAAATCCTGGTAGAAAGCCACAGGAACTCTGGGAGCAATACTGGGAAAATCTCTAGAGAAATTCTATATGATCTGTATGATATGAAATTTTGTGTGTAAAAATTCCATCGGAACTCCGGAACCCTAGAAGATTCTCAAAGAAGAATCCCGGAAAGAATGGTGGAAAAATGCTGGTAGTGATCCGGAAGGAGTTCAAAAAGGAATACCAAGACAAATGGCGTAAAAAATACGGAAGGAATCGTGTAAAAAACCCTGGGAGGAATTTAAGAGGTATATCCAAATAAATTCCAAAAAGAAACTCTGAAAGAAATTCTGGTAAAAAAAAAACCGACAGCCAATTTTCTAGATGTGTACACTATCACTACACAATCGAAAACTTTTTATTCAGACCCATGATGTAGTAAACTCTGTGGGACTTTATTTTTAATAGATCTACAAGTAATACAATTCGCTTCTTTTTATTCATACAAACCAATGTTCTATTGTTTTATTCATTGGTGTAAAAATTCCTTGAGTATTCACGATATTCCATGAGGATTCTCAGTTTTCCATGTTTTTCCAGGTAGCAGACACCCTGAATATTGAAAATGAATGCTTGTGATAATATCCATGTAATTTGATAGGGTTTTGGTAAGATGTCAGTTATTTGTCGTTGATTTCCTAGCTTAACCCTCCTTTGGCATTAGGGTCGGTTTTGACCCAAACCGTACACTACGTTAGCGAACTGCTGCCAACGTGATGCAAAAGGAAGGTTAATGTCACTGGTTTGCCCTTTGTTTTGCTATACTGCCGTGAACAGCAATGCATAAGAAAACCAACAAACATGGGAATGATATGCGATTCACGGCGGTGTATCAGTCTGCTCAATGAAAGTGATTCCGTAAAGTAGTTATACTCAGGCGCGCCAACTTAATCACCATAATGGGGAGGTTTTTTTTTAGCTGTTTTTGTTATTCTTTGTAAACATTAGACAGTTTAGAAATCGTCCAATATTGGGGCGGGGGAACAAACCATGCATGTCAAAGTGCCAAACCCCCTTAATTTGGCACCTGTGAGAGTTCCTTCATTTGAGGTTTCTTCCGCAAATCTATCCAAAAATTCCAAGGGTTTCTTTAGAAATTGCTGTAGTGATTTTCCGGGGATTACTTGCCAACAGTTACTCCCGAGATTTCTTCAGAAGTTTTTCTAGGTAAGAGTGTTCATTCGTTTACGAAAACAAAATTCCCTGTTTTTTTCAGGTTTTTACAGGTCTTAGAAAAATAATTCCAGGTTCACAAGAATAACTCCAGTAAATTGAACGAATCACCTAATTTTACATATACAAAGCAGAGAAGAATTTCCAGCATTTTGTTATAAGAAATTTGTGGCGGCATTACTAGATTTAATTACGGTTGAATTTTTGGTATAAATAGAGCAGCTCCAACAATTTTCAGCGGATTTCCTAGATCAGTATAAAAAGATTTGTTGCCCTGCTTGTTGTCTATCGACTACATTTTAACGGTTGATTCAAATATTTGGTAGTTTGTCGACTGGCCACTCGCAGCGCACATATCGTTTTTGTTTCTGTTTGACGTTTGCTCACTACCGACATCTAGTGGTTGCTCTGTCAAACCAGAGGCGACGCGTGGTCTAATAGGGGACCTGTTCAACATTGAGGATAAATTCAAAATTGGAATTTGGTACACTTATGTTGAAGAACAGGTATGACAGATGAGAATTAGGTACATGCATTCCAAAACTGAAAGTGGTGCACTTTTATTCTGAATAATCGCATATTTGTAGAGCCCAAACCAATTCGTGGCCTTTCGATTCGATTACCGACGTCAGTCGTTTAAGCTTATCATGGTACATACTTGGAGTTTGGGTTTATATCCCATCCCACAACTGGAAGAAAGTTTCCGTCAAACAACAAATTCTTCGCATGGCCACCATGTTGTGGTGCTTGAATGTCTGTCTGACGTGATTAACGAAACATGCAATCATAAAACTACTTTTCCAAATAATGAGAAAGATTCTGATCCTTACGATCATCTGAGTTAATTTGGTTCAATGTTAAAGCCGATCAAAATAAGTTTTTCAGTTCTGTTTAAATATTAAGGAACTGGGGTATCAATGCCATTACTTATCTCACGCTTCCAAACGCATTCTATCAGAAAACAAGTGATGTGTAGAGTGAAAACGGTGTAGCACTTTAAATTTCTTGCCAAACAATATTGAAGTGTGACTTTTTCTTTGCGCATTCGCGGAGCAGAATAAAACTAAATGTATGTTGATCAATACAAACTAGCCCGGCTAGGAGAAATTTAATAAAAAATGCATTTTATTTTTAACACAGCAGAACGCAATAAACGCCAAATGAAAGCACATTCAGCTTCAATAGCAGGTACGCATGGTTGGTTGGTGCGCAAGCCACGCGCATTGGAAGCATGCAATGATTACGGTGAGGAAGCCTCTCTTTTTTCTTCGTTTTTTCTCTCTCGTTCAAGCCGGTGGGTTGAACGCGATGAGAGACACCGACGCCAAGCTGCATGCAAGTTTACCGCGCTTTTTGACGCAACACGGTGAGAGTGGCTCACACAACGGCATGTTGGTTTGGCAAAAATAGTTCTGCTAGAATTTAGTTGTAAAGTCTAGTATGCACCTGGTAAGAAAAGCTCTCCAGAAAAAATCCCTCTAATTACCAAAGGAATTTTGACATCTGATTAGTATGGGAAGAAATGTCACTTTTCCTTGAGGAATAATTGAACGGAATATTTTTCCGCAAGGAAAAGTGACAGCTCCATTTGATTTGCCCGGCAGGCGTTACGAGCGTTACACAATTTTCATTTCTTTCCAGCTGCGGACCGCTCAAGAAATTTTAACTGCGAAACCATTTCTTGACCGTTCCTTGGACTATCTTTTTCCACAGTACTTATCAGGTGCGTACTACCCTTAATCATGGAGCGCTTTTTGATTTTGGGATAACAATATGACGAAATTCACGCAATTAAACTATTTTCTGCTGAAATCCGTTTTCTGCGGAAGCATTGTCATGTGCGATTTAAATGAGTTTAAACTCAATCCTATGCGAATCATTTTTAGCGTCAAACAAAAATGCGCAGGAGAGACTCCCAGCATGTGATAGCAAACGTTGTTCAAATTCTCCTGTAGAACGGGTTGATCTCACACATTTACACCTCCAGCCGTATACGAACATCCGTTCTATTGCAGTGTGTTGGGACGTTCATATATGAGAGCTTGTTCAACAGAAAAAGTTTAACTACGGTGCGGTGTGCTTGTTTTGCTTCTCGGCCGCTTCACGATGGGTGGTTGGGCGACTGTTTTGTAGTGGCGGGATGGGTGATACCAGGGTGATACGCACCAGATTTTTTGTTCCAACGCAGATGCAATGTATTGAAGTCTTAAAAAACATTTTTTTTAAGTTTCTGTGTTAATATAAAATTTAATCCATACCATTTAGGTTAAATTTAAATGGCTAAGACTGGGATGGTGAAACAATTCCTATTTATTTTCTTCCAAATCGAATACCTGTGCAATGAACTGGTTGAACACGCCGACGAGACGCCTCTGTGTCAAACACAACATGATTTGATTAGCCGTGGCGTCGCGTAACTTCACTTTTTCATGTGCACCGTCTTTAAAACTTGCAATTGCAGGAAACTTATGATCAGAATCGAAATAGAAATGAGTGAAAGAAGCTATTCTCGTCATTTATATAACAAGCAA
Organism: Aedes albopictus; assembly: GCF_035046485.1. NCBI lineage: Eukaryota > Metazoa > Arthropoda > Insecta > Diptera > Culicidae > Aedes > Aedes albopictus. The sequence continues at coordinate 365,268,095 of NC_085137.1, forward strand.
ATTTTTTGATTGATTGATTTGTCTTTATTAAAGGGACTTTCAGCCCTTGGCTGGTTCGTCTCTAAAAAGCAAATTTTTTCAAAAAATTCAAGAATTTATACTTGGTGCACAAGTAGATTTGAGTTTTGGGAATCGCCACAGATGATTAGAATTGAGCGGTACGATTTCGTGCTGATGTCTTTTAGTGTAAGTTGTTCTAAGTATTACGTCTATTTTTTTGTGATAAAGCTATTAAGAAATTGTATGAAATTTCTCCCCAGCTTTGGTAGTCATCTTCTCTCGATAATCTATTAAAAAAAACTTTATGAGTTCTGAACTTGGTTCTGAAAAAACTAATTCAAGAAATGCTATATATTCCACCGGAATTTCGTTGGAAAATTCATATTGGTCTAGTTCAAACTAGTTTTAATAAAAAAATCCTTACCACCAAAAATTCTCTGATTGACTCCAGGATTATTTGATAATTCCAGATTTTTCCACGGTAAACTAAATTCCCTGATAAGTCCAGGTTTTCCAGGTAGTAGACACCCTGTAGGTATTTCTTCTCTTAGAGGCTTTCAAATTTCTCGAGATTCTTCAAAAAGGTTTTTTCAAGAATTTCATCTGGATTCCTTCGAATATTTCTACGGGAATTTCTCACAAGCAATTTTCTAGATTATACCAGGAGGTATTCCGAGAAAAAATCATGGAAAATGCCCTGCAAAAGCTGTTGGAGCAACTAAGTGTAGAATTAGCTGGTAAGTTGAATACACACAATAAAAAAAGAAATAAAATCTAGGAGCAACTATTACAGAAACCTAAGAGAAACACCCAGAGTCCTAGGATAATTTCAGGTAGGGATTCCGGGAAGAACTATGAGAGTAATGTCGGAAAAATTTCTAAAAAATATTCAAGAGGACTCAATACAAGAAATCTTGCGAAGAAAAAAAAAACATAGAAAAAATCGCGAAAATGTCAGCGAAAACTACTGCAGACCTCCGCAAAAGGATCTCCGGAAGAAACTTCTGAAAAAAATCCTGATAAATTCTGTGGAAACGTCCATAAAGTACGCCACGCTAAAATTTGAAATTCATACAAGTTTTACCTATATTTTACTACCCCTCTCCTCTAGGACTGACATACTTTATGGATGGCCCCGCGAGAGACGAACCAGCCAAGGGCTGAAAGTCTCTATAATAAAGCTAAATCAATCAATGGCCCCTCAAAGATATCCCAAGAGCAGCTCCGGAAGGAATCTCCTAAGGCACGGAAGGCACTTCCAGGAGAAATCCCCATGGAAATCTGGAGAAAACATTTAAGGAATACCCTGGCAGAAACTGTTGAAGAAATTCCCGTAAAAACTATAGAAGAAAGCTTACGAAAATATTTGTTTCGGCGCAGTATCATAACGTCCGAGGCCATAATATTATAGGACTTTATGGCGCATTTTTCCGTTGCATAACGTTCGAACATGTGAATACGCCACGAACTTCAAGGAAAGAAGACACATAGGATATTATTACGCACCCAGATTTTTGGACGTTATTTCGCAATAAAACGACCTCGGACGTTGTGATCCAGCCCCGATGAAATCCTTGGAGAAATTGTAGTAGAAAACCCAGTAAACTAGAAACTATGGAAGAAATCTAGGGGTGAATCACAAGGGCAATAAGAAGATTCTGCGAAAACACCTAAAAGAAACTCCTGAAGAGATCGCGGAATAAAATTTCTTTGAGTAAAAGGACGTGATGGAAAAATCTCGTGCAGGATGTCTACTCGTTTGCGAAAACAAAATTCGCTGATTTTTTCAGGGTATTTACCAGGTTTTAGAAAATAATTCCAGGTTCACAAAATAATCACTCCAGTAACTTGAACGAACTATCAAATTTGCCATATATAAAGCAGAGAAATGGCGCAAATACTAGATTTATTTCTGAACGTACTTCTGACATAAATCAAGCAGCTTCAACAATTTTTGGCGGATTTCTTAGATAAGTAATTACAGGGTGGCCACACAAAATCAAAATTGAAATTCCCGCATTTTTCCCGACTTTTTCCCGCATTGATTTTGAAATTTCCCGACTTTTCTTTATCTACAGTGTGGGGAAAAATTATCCGTGTAAATTTTTTTTGAAATATCTTCATTTCCATTTAAAATATTTTCAGAACATTTTACAGTGATGGAAGGTACAATCATAAGCTTCATAAATTTTACAAAGTGATTTCGAAATATCCCTCATTTGCTTTCACACACGCCTTCAACCACTTAGGAAACATATCGACTATGTTCGGTAGCTCTTCCAAAGAAATTGCGTCCTAGGCCCTGGTCAAGTATATTTCAAACGATTTCACGTACTATGCCATGTAGCACAGGCCGTGGGCTCAAGAATAGGCCACACAGAATAGTTGAACAGAACAATTGAGATCCGGAGAGTTTGAAAATCAGTGATCTTTTGTTGAATATTTCGGTAAAAGCGCGGCGCTCATCTTCAAAGTCTTCTTAGCTCCGTGCGATGGAGTCCAGTCAAACTGAAATGTTCAGCCGTTATCCCCGAAATATTCACGTGCTCATGGTGCTACAGTATCCTTCAGAAGGTGCATGTACGCTTAATTCAGCAACTGCCAATAGAAAATTACACTGAAAAAAAACACGGATAATTTTTCCTCACCCTGTACCTGTGGAGCATGTAAAACATCCAAAAATCCAAGCTTCTAAGTGGATCTGTAAAACTTACTGAAATATTTACAATGTCATTGTGATGCTGTGGCTGTTTTACAATATTTTGGAGACGTTAACATCGAAAAAAAATTACATGTAACATACAGTATCGGACAATAAAAATGCACCAAACCTGTTTTCCCATAGAAACTAGTCAACTTTGGATTGCCATATCTCAGTTATGTCTCAACCGATTGTTTTCATTTTTCTGTGACGAACTACAAAACATTTCAATTTTCAAAAACTATTGAAAAAGTTCAGTGATAACTATTGATACAAAAGTTACAGATAGGTTGAATTTTGACATTAAAATGCACCAAGACAAAAAATTGTGTATCCTAAAATGCTGATGTCAGATAGCTATGGTGTCTTCAGCAAATTTATTGGTCATCACACAAGAAACATATTTGCCGAAGACACCATAGTGATTTGACTTCAGCATTTTTGGCTATATATTTTTTTGTCTTGATGCATTTTTATTGTCAAAATTCAACCTATTTGTAACTTTTGTATCAATAGTTATCACTGAACTTTTTCAATAGTTTTTGAAAATTGAAATGTTTTGTAGGGTATTGGCTCCCTTCTTAAGCATGTGGCTCCCATTTTCATCCTACGAAAAACAAAGGATTGCAGCGCTGTTTGTTTTGTCTCTTATTTTCATATTTTTTGTTAGAAGTAAGCACCCATGAAAACAAAAAGAACGGAATCAATCGGTGCCGTAATCGCTTGTTTTCGAATAGGATGAATATGGGAGCGTGAGATTAATGATGGAACACTTACCCTAGTTCGTCACAGAAAAATGAAAACAATCGGTTGAGACATAACTGAGATATGGCAATCCAAAGTTGACTAGTTTGTATGGGAAAACGGCTTTGGTGCATTTTTATTGTCCGATACTGTATGCTTGAAATTTGCTTCTAATTCTGGATGTCTTGTAACGTAAACCTATACCTGAAAATATGTGTGTCGGAATTACCAAAAGATTTTTGAAAAATCTGAAAAAAATCCTTGATGAAGTTCCAATAAAAATCTAGTTGGCTAGCTGAAACACTCTTTGGTGAATTCTTTAAAGGAGGTTGTAACGCTTTCCCAAGAATTATGAAGATGTGAAGGACGGCATTATTGACGTTATTCTGTTTTGATTCCTATAGCCAAAATTATGGGAGTGTTTTCTGGTGAAATTCTTCCAGGAATTTGCTAACAAATTTCCTGGAAGAAGCTTATTGCAAAAATACCGAATAAATGACTATGAAATTTTCTCACATACTCTGCAAGTGGCAAATCAGGAAATCTATTCAAAAATTGAGTAAACAAATAATTATTAAGAAAATTTAGATAAAAAAAAATGCACAACTCAGATAAATTCCTGTAAAAAAATCCTGTTTAGTGGGAATTGAAAATTTTCAAGAAAGAAAATATGAGTTTTGCTATGAAAGCACTAGCGATGAATTCCTTATTTTTTTCTCAAAATTTGAAAATATCTGGGGATTGCCATAAAAGGTTTTCTATTCATAAACAATTTCTAGCTGAATTTGCAGAGAAATGTTCAAACCCTGAAAAACAAAACTTTGACATTTCTGACGAAATTTGTAAGGCTCTTTTTAGATATTCCAGGAAAAATTCGATATTCTGGGCTTAATTTATAATCCCATTTTAAAAGAACTCACTTGGAAACTCGTGAATATTTTCTTATGGAAACTGTTGCGTAGAGTGTACATCTTTTTTTTTTTTAAAAAAGGAATTTGTCCAATTTTGCTCTAATTTCTCTAGGATATGAAAATAAACTTACGATTTAAAATGAGATCAAGTACCGGTTTTGAGTAGCATTCAGACCATTGGGTTGACCGCAAAAAAAAAAATCATCAGATGTAGATTTATTTCAGTATAAGATGTTTTTTTCTTTCTTTTGATATTCAAAATTTCAGAACAATGTTTTGACAGCAAACCCTGAAGAACCCCAAGAAGCACATAGATCAATATCTCCGATTTGCATTAGGAACTATGGTTGTCTTCTGGTTATCAACTTGCAATTTCGCTTCCATTTTAATGTCATGGATTCTAGGTATATGTTTATAAATTAATCCAGTAATTCTACAAATCGTTACGCAGAAATCACTATAAGAGTTCCTCCCAGAATTTCGTCATCAATTCATGATTCCATGAAAAGTCCACCAGAAATTCTTCCGTGATGACTGAATTTTCAAATTTTTAGAAATTGTTCAAAAAAATAAAAAAGGTCACAATACGAAACTGTTAGTATGATGACTTTGGTGATTGCAGGAAGCTTTTCTATGAACTCATTAAGAAATTTCTAGAAATACCGTTAAATACTCCTGCAAAGCAATAATTTCAGGAAGTCCTTCACTAGCAAATTTAATTTTGAAGTTTCAATGAAAACATTAATTGCAACTTGTCCCAAAGCTCAGCCAGATATTTCGGTAAAAAAAACTAAAGTGCCCCACACAATGCATACGTTTGCGTGTGCGTGACAGTAATTTGACAGATTTGCCATGGGGAAACTGTCAAAAAAACGCAAACCTCGACGGAACGGACGCTACGTGTTCCAGGGTTAACTATTACAAGGAACTACTACAGAAAAAAACAGGACAGAATCTCTGAAATTATGTCAATAATTTCTCCATGACCTCAATCAGAAAATCCTTTTCAAAGTTCGTCAACATACAAAATTTCATCACATCTCATCATTTGGTTTTTGAGATTCTTAAGTGAAACTTCTGAAACTGGGTAAGAATCTGGATTTAAAGTGAGTCAAGTGCTAAATCTAGGGTTGAGTTTACATTCTGGAGGCGCTACACATCATTTTGAAAATTCCCGATCATAAACAAAATTCCCGACTTATTCCCGCATATTTCCCGATGCATTTAAATTCCCGACTTTTTCCCGCATTTCCCGAATTTCCCGAGTCTGTGGCCACCCTGTAATTATAGGATTTGATAGAAAAGTTGATGCAAAAGTCTATTTAATGAAATCTAGATGCACAAATCGCAAGAATAAACTTGCAACATTAGTGTAGTTTTATTTTATTCTTGTTCACTTGAGAATATCCGGCGCGCTGGTGAAGGGTTATTATGAGATGTGTGCACTTAAAATCATGAATAGGTACATAAGTCAGCCATTCTAGCGGCCATATTAATATTCTAACGAGCTTACCATTGAATAATTTGTCAATAAATAAAAAATCTTAAGAATTATTTTTTGAGATGTTGGAAAGAATCTTCAAGAAATGTTGGCAAAAATCAATTTGTATTTTTCGTATTTAAAAATGCAATGGCATATTCGGAAACTGTCGGCATGAATGAAAAAATCTTTAACAAATCTGATTCCAAAAATTATTCGTGAAATCTTTAGAGAAATTTCTTTAAAAAAAATCGCTTAAACAATTCTAGATTTCATCAACCAATATATTTTTAAATATTTTCTGATAAAAGTCCTACATTTTAGAAAGCCCTCATGGGTTCAGCCAAATTTTTCTTCTAGCAGTTTACCAATATACCTAGTTGACTCTGTACATCTCGGTCCCTTTACATCAAGATAGGGAGAGACCGAATTGCAATTTAAAATGCACACTAGATTGAAAAAGCATCTGTAACTAGGAAAAGGGCCCATATAGCCGAGGCGGTAAACGCACGGGTATTCAGCATGACCATGCTGAGGGTGACGGGTTCGATTCCCGGTCGGTCCAGGATCTTTTCGTAAAGGAAATTTCCTTGACTTCCTTGGGCATAGAGTATCTTCGTGCCTGCCACACGATATACACATGCAAAATGGTCATTGGCAGAGGAAGCTCTCAGTTAATAACTGTGGAAGTGCTCATAGAACACTAAGCTGAGAAGCTGGCTTTGTCCCAGTGAGGACGTTACGCCAAGAAGAAGAAGAACTAGGAAAAATCACCAACAAACAGACGCCTCTCCAGAATGTTTTGCTCCTAGAAAACTTGGTCTAGCAATTTGTGATGGTCATATCGACATACGGAGGGAAAATCTAGAACAAAAATGAATTAGATCGCATCGAGATAGGGAGATATCGAGATAAAGAGATATTGACATATAGAGATGCAAAATGTATGCAGATTGAAGGGACCAACCATATCATCGAGATAGGGAGAGGTATAGAGATGTAGAACGTCGACTTGTGGAGAGTCGACTAAAGCCTTTTTAAGTGATTTGTTAAAAATTGAGATTTATTTAAATATTACTGGCTTTTGATTTCGTTTAGTAGATAAACGGAGAACTTTTCTGGCTACTTCAGAGAACGTCTTAATGCACTTTTAAATGATTTCCGTTGGAAATAAGTCAGATATTCTCTGAAAGATTTCCTAAATGAATGTTAAAAAATTTTGCTCTTTTTAATGAATCTGAAAATTCCTTCTAGGAATTTTCCAAGATCCACTAATAACTAAAAAAAATCTCGAAGCATTTTAGCTTAATTTCAGAATAAAGCCATTAAGAAACTATTAGCAATTTATCCCCAGCCTCGACCGCCAACTCACCTCGAAGATCTATAAAAAAAACCATAAGTTCTAAAGAAACTTATTCCAGAAATGTAAGCAATGGCTCTATATATTTGGTCAATTTTTTTTTTTATATTGGTCTAATTCAAAGTAGTTTCAATAAAAATCCTTACCACCAAAAATTCCTTCCCAGAATTTCCTAATAATTCCAGTTTTTTTTCAGGGTAGATGAAATTCCCTGATAATTCCAATCGTCATGCCATACCGAGCAAACACCCGGAAAAAATTATCTTGGAATAAATTCTGCAGGAATCCCTGGATTTTTCTCGAAAAAATGTATTTTTTTACATCAATGTCAATAAATTTTAGTGTTGATATCCAAAGATTTTCCACTTCTGTTCTCAAGTTTTCTCTAATCAGATATATTAGAGCCTATTTAGATTGAAGGAAGAACACATTTAGTAATTTTTGTGTGGTATTGTAAATTTGACCTTTTTTCCTCTATATGTGTAAAACTTTCAATCCGGCATAACTTAATTCGCCGTGAGAAAATATAAGATTTTATAACGTCGTATTTAGTATCAATATATTGTTGATAAACGTTAAAAAAAATCATTTAATTCGGTTCTCTGGTTTCCGAGATATGACAGTTCAAAAATTAGTTGTCTAAATAATAGTGTTTTACTCAAACGGTTCTAACTTCGCGAAAAATTAATCAATCGTGTCCAAATTTGTACCAATGATGCACATATAACAGGCTAACAAACAGTCAAAATTTGAGATTTTTTGATGCACTCTATGAAGAGTTACAGCATGTTGATTTTTTTTTGTGGGAGAAAAAAGTTGCCTATGCCAAACATTTTGGCCTTCCCCTGTACTGTCCCCACTCGCATAACAGTCCCATATGAATAGGAAACCCAGCAAAGATGGGACTGTTATGCGAGTGGGGGCAGTGTACCTCAAAATTGATTCGCTAGAACCATATTTTTGGACGTCTAGATTCAGAAAATGTGTGGTTTAAAATAATCTATCTTAAGTTTTTTTCCCATACATTTTTATATGGGACAAAATTGACCTCAAAATGACTTTTTTCGATATTTGTATGGAAAAGTAGGAAAAAAAATCAAACATATCAAAAAACCCAAGATGAAATATTATAAACCGCACAGATTCTGAAACTAGAAGTCCAAATCAACGATCCTAGGGAATAAAATTTGAGGTACTTTCGATTTTCAGGTTCTGGTGCTTCCCAAAATAATATCTCTGAACGGAATGTTGTAAGAAGCTGAAATTTTGACTGATCACTAATCAAAGTTGGCTTGACAAAATGTCAAAATTTCAGCTTTATGGAGCATTCCGTTTCCCAGATATACGTATGAGAAGCATCAAAACCCGACTCCGGATAATCGAGTCCGACCTGTATTATAAGCAGAAATGTTAGGGGTAGGCGGGGCACAATGAGCAGCTTAAGCATTTTGCCACCAAGATCAGTAAATTAAGCTTAATCAATGTGTAATTTTAACGTATAATCCTCATTTAAACCTTATGACAAAAGCTAATCGTTGAAACTCCGAATAAAGCTATAGATGTGGCAAAATGTAATATTTTTAAAAACGTAAAAAATCGTGAATTCCTTTTTGGGGGTGGGGCATAATGAGCACCCTAGGTGGGGTAGGATGATCAATCCCTGTTTTGTACACAAACAAATGCTAATTGGCTTTTCTTGACAATGATAAAGCATACCGGCAATAACCAAAGAGAATTTGAGGGGATTACGGCGTATAATTCGTAGGGAACTACGGGGTTCCAGGGAGTCAACTTTCAAGGAATTTTTAAAACGGTGATTACATAGCGCAACATTTTTTTATCTCAAGAGCAAACTTATGTGTCTCTGAAGGATATTGGGCAGCTGAATCCGAATTCGGGCTCAGATTTGATCCAACACGTTACAATTTTGAGCTATACCTCAATTTATAGGGCAAAATATGCGATTTTGGGCTTTTTTGACTGCAAGTTATTAAGCATGGAAATATTTTTTTTAATCAAACAAAAGGTTAATTGGTCAATTAAAATCTAAATTAACGACTCATGCAAAATATTTCGTTTTACCTAATCAAATTTGATATATTTAAGCATTTTATGTTAGTATGAAAACTTGCATGCAACTTTTGAAGGGTGACTTGTATGGAAAATATCGTACCTAACATAAATCGCTAAAAACTGTCAAATTCGATTAGGTAAAACGAAATATTTTGCATGAGTCGTTAATTTAGATGTTAATTGACCAATTAACCTTTTGATTGATTAACCTTCCTTAGTCCCTAAAAAAAAGTTACAAATAAGACCCTGGGGTCATTTTTGACCCCCAACTTTGAACAGCTCGCAAAAATCAGTGGCTTGTCCGATTTTGGATCTCTTTGGCTCAAATGAAAGGGCCACAAGTCTAGTTTTCAAAACCACCGGAGAAATCCGGATTTGGCCACTGTGGCCACCGGGAACCTGCTTCAACTGAAAAATGCCGCTTTAGAGACCCTAACTTTGACAGGCTATAACTTTGCAACCAAACAAGTAATCAGGACCGTCCAAGAATCGTTGGAAAGGTAGTTACGTGGACTTTGATTACAGACATTAATATTGACTAATTATTGAGAACCGGTTCCGGAAATCCGGAACATCCGAAATATTAGTTTTCATTGTTGCTATGTGCTTGAAAATCCACGAATGTATTCCTTCTATACTTTTTATTGCATAACTTCTCTGCACACTTACCTGAAATGAGAAACATATTGTTTTGGACCATTTTTGGAGGGTTCTGGGCAGGTCTGGTCAATGCTAAACGGGTTACAGGGACTCCGGAAGGTGGTCAATTGGGTAACGACAATGAACTTCGTATAGGTTTCGCTCCAAACCCCGGTGCCAGATGGTTCAACCTTCTTCTGCTGCTCTTGTGATACGAAAAGAGATTGATTGTCAACTTCTACTTCTTCTTGGCATAACATCCCTAATGGAAAAAGCCTGCTTCTCAACTAGAGTTTTATGAGCATTTCTACTAGTATTTACTTTAGAGCTTTCTCTGCTAATCATTATTTTACATATCTTTATCGTGTGGCAGATACGAAGATACTCTATGCCCAAGGGAGTAAGGATAATTTCCCTCACGATAAGTTCCTAGCCCAACCGTAAATCGAACCCGTGTCCCTCAGTATGGTCATGCTGAATGCCTTTACAGCTATGGTTATAGGGACCCCAAATGAATAGTCATATTAGTTCCACGTGGTCACCGTAGTGGCCACCGGAAAAATCCATATTGTATTGCTCTCAGATTTTTACAACAAATGTAGGCATTACCAATAAATGTATAGATTTGTAAATTTTGGTTAGTATTTTCACAACAACAATTAGGCCGTTACAAATATTAATTTAACTTTTTGTCCCACCCCCTGGTCGAGGGGGTAATAATAATAAACCGTTTAATCTGAAAAAAATTGAAAACTCATCGGATTTGTTACAGAATGTTTAGCAAGACCCGATATTTTGATAAATATTTTTTTATCTGCCCCCTCAAAATGCAAAATCATACCAAAAATTTTTGAAGGGGGGGGGGAGACAAAAAGTCAAAATGAAATATGTATCCACCTTATTGTGGATGTAGCAATCTAACTTCCAAAAAACAAAATGTACTCTCACTGGAAGAACTCGAAATTTGTTATTGCAAATTATAAAATACTAAGAAGAAGTAATGAGGAGGTTTCATGTCTGTTGGAGGAAGGATTGTTGAAAATTGCTCTATTCCAGTGGCTTTTTCCATCTCTGGTGAAAATAAAACAAAAATCCTTCGGGAGCTCCCACGAGGAGCTTCACTAGGATTTCCGGCAGAATTTCCACCAGGAATTCCTCACGGAGTTCAAACGAGAATCTCTCATGAAGCTCCACCCATTATTCGTCTAGAAGTGCCCGCAGGAGCTCCACTAGAAATTCCTCTAGATCGATGGTGCTCAGCACTTTACGCAATTCATCAACAAAATCGCTTAGTACTTATCGAAAACCACTTCAATGACAAGCAAATTTGTACATATTCAAACTGAGGCTTAGTATCGAGGCAATTCAGTAACAGTAACAGTAACAGGGTAACTAAACTGAAATAAGTTTTGCAACTTTTCGTAACTTGACGAACTTCTGCAAAAATGAGTGTGGCCTCCGGGCCTCCGAGCAAATCTCGAAAGATTGAAAATATAACTGAGTTGTTTCTCCATAACCAGCTAGCTACAACACCAGGCGTTGGATAAAGCGTAAATTTGTAACACATCTCTTCAGTTTTTATAGATTTCTAATCAAATGTTGCGAAAAATACGAAATGCGCTGAGCTCCACTGCTCTAGATGTTGCATTGGTAACCGTTAAGGAGTTCCATAAGGAATACTTCCAGTAGTCCCACCATCAATTCCACCAGAAAATGCAGCCGGAAATTCTCAAGAAATTTCAGGAGTTATGATCGAAACTCCAGTAGGATTTACAACAAAAATTCTTATAAGCGTTCCACCTCGAATTTCTGTATTAGTACCACTGCAAATACGTGCAGGAGTCGCATCTTCTAGTAGTTCCAGCGAGAGTTGCTCTAGAAGTTTCAACGAAAATGCTTCTAGGAGTTGCACCAGTAATCCCATTAGAAGAGGATGCCCCGGAAAGTCTCTCGCCTGTAGTCATGTTTTGAACCAAGAACTGTTTCCAAAGTAATAACGGGAATGCCTCTAGGAGTTTCTCAGGAAAATCCTCTAGGAGTTCCGTAACGAATTCTCCTAGAAGTTTCAAATAGACTTTCTCTAGGATTTCCACTCTCTCTCTCTCTCTCTTCTTGGCGTAACGTCCTCATTGGGACAAAGCCTGCTTCTCAGCTTAGTGTTCTATGAGCACTTCCACAGTTATTAACTGAGAGCTTCCTCTGCCAATGACCATTTTGCATGCGTATATCGTGTGGCAGGCACGAAGATACTCTATGCCCAAGGAAGTCAAGGAAATTTCCTTTACGAAAAGATCCTGGACCGACCGGGAATCGAACCCGTCACCCTCAGCATGGTCATGCTGAATACCCGTGCGTTTACCGCCTCGGCTATATGGGCCCACTCTAAATGTTTTCAATTATTACTTCCACCAATTACATTAGTTTACAAAAAAACGAAAGTCATGAACTTCTATCATCGACCAAAAAATAGAACAAAAATCGATTTCAAATCGACAGCCTTGTATGGAAAGTCAAAAAAATTTCGCTCTACTGTATTTTTTTTTTCCTTCACGTTTTCGAACTCAGGGCATGCTTCTACTTTAAAAATGATCATCAGCTTACCGAGTTCAAGAATATTGTAAACTAGTGTTATTTCTCTAGTAGATCCACTGGGAATTCCTCAAGGAGTTCCTGACAGAGTTTCACTGGGAATTTTGCTCAACGTTTCAACGGAAGTACTGCCAATTACACCGGAAGTTTCACTCGAAGATCCTCTATAAATACTTGTAGGGCCCCCTCCGCTAATATCCAGAAATTGTGGCAGTTGATCCACCGTGAATCCGGCTAGCAAATCCACTGTGACTTACTCTCGTATATTCACTCCTCTAAGACTTTCACCAGAGATTCTCCTAGGAGTTACAGCAAGGATCCCACTAGGAAATCGACTAGGGATTCGTATAGAAAATTTCTCTAAGAGTTGCATCGATTATTTCTAGAATCTGCATCGGGAAGTCCGGCAAGAGTTATACCGGAAATTCATGTGGGAATTATTCTCGAAGTTCCACCGAAAATCTGTTCAGAAATCGTTCTTAATGTTCCAAAGAGAGTTTTCTCAAGAATTCCTCAAAATACTTCTCTATGTGTTCCACCGTAAATTTCCTCTAGAAGATAAACTTTTAATCCCCAGAAAAGTTCTGTCAGGAATTCCTTTGAAAGCACAATTCACTGGGGATACTTCTCGAAGTTACAATCTATAATCATATAGGAGGTGCACTAGAAATTCCTAGCAGGAGTACCGCAGAGAATACTAAGTAATTACTGTAGAAGTTCCACTGTACATTCCTGCAGGAATTCCATCGAGAATTTCTCTACAAGTTTTACCAAATAGTGCTCTAAAATTTTCGCAGGAAGTTCAGCGGAAAGTCTTCTAAAAGTTTCTTCGGAAATTTCCCTGGACAGCATCAAGTTATTACGTAATACTTAAATTATAACTTTTGGACCACTCCCCCTCCATAACGCATTTTTTTGTGTGAATATCCAGAGTTCCACTCTATTTTTCTTGGATTCCCACCGTAAACTTGTTTAGAAATAGAAGCGGATTTTTTGTGGGAGCTTCATCAGATAGTCTTTCAAGAGTTTTGCTGTGAATACCTGTTGGAGCTCCGCAACATAGATGCTTCGTGTATTCCTCTAGGAGCTCCTCCGTAAATACTTCTTGAATTTACAATAGTTACACTGGATATTCCCCTAGAATTTATAGTAGATATACCCAAAGGAGTTTCCCCGGGAAATCATCTAGGAGTTCCACTAAATGCTATATGTTTCTGGTTCAAAGTTTTTATGGATGCTCCACATGGAATTCTTCAAAGATTTTTATTCGATTGTTTTTAATATTTTCATCGGGAAACCCTCTAAGATTTCCTACCGAAAATCATTGAGGAGCTTCACCGGGAAATTCTGTAATAAATTCACCAGGCGTTGCACCAGTAATTCCTCCAAGAGATAATTTTATTATTTCTTAAATTAAAAAAAAAAACAAACACAAGCAAAAAACAGTACCACCAGGAATTCCTCAAGGATTTCCACGGGAATTGTCCTAAGAATTGCACCGATGATTCTTCTAGGGATTCTACCATAATCTCTCTGGCAGGAATTCCTTCAGTAAATCTCTAGAATTTCGTTCAGTAGTCTCTCATGAAATTTCTTTGAGCGGTCGTCCGAAAATTCCTTCAAGAGTTCCTTCGGATATTTTCCCATACATTTTCCACTCCTTTGATCACGTGGAACTAATATGACTATTCATTTGGAGTCCCTATAACCATAGCTGTAAAGGCATTCAGCATGACCATACTGAGGGACACGGGTTCGATTTACGGTTGGACTAGGAACTTATCGTAAGGGAAATTATCCTTACTCCCTTGGGCATAGAGTATCTTCGTATCTGCCACACGATAAAGATATGTAAAATAATGATTAGCAGAGAAAGCTCTAAGTAAATACTAGTATAAATGCTCATAAAACTCTAGTTGAGAAGCAGGCTTTTTCCATTAGGGATGTTATGCCAAGAAGAAGAAGAAGAAGTTGACAATCAATCCCTTTTTGTATCACAAGAACAACAGAAGAAGGTTGAACCATATGGCCCCGGGTTTTGGAGCGAAACCTATACGAAGTTCATAGTCGTTACCCAATTGACCACCTTCCGGAGTCCCTGTAACCCGTTTAGCATTGACCAGACCTGCCCAAAACCCTCCAGAAATGGTCCAAAACAATATGTTTCTCATTTCAGTGAAGTGTGCAGAGAACTTATGCAATAAAAAGTATAGAGGGAATACATTCGTGGATTTTCAAGCACATAGCAACAATGAAAACTAATATTTCGGATGTTCCGGATTTCCGGAACCGGTTCTCAATAATTAGTCAATATTAATGTCTGTAATCAAAGTCCACGTAACTACCTTTCCAACGATTCTTGGACGGTCCTGATTACTTGTTTGGTTGCAAAGTTATAGCCTGTCAAAGTTAGGGTCTCTAAAGCGGCATTTTTCAGTTGAAGCAGGTTCCCGGTGGCCACAGTGGCCAAATCCGGATTTCTCCGGTGGTTTTGAAAACTAGACTTGTGGCCCTTTCATTTGAGCCAAAGAGATCCAAAATCGGACAAGCCACTGATTTTTGCGAGCTGTTCAAAGTTGGGGGTCAAAAATGACCCCAGGGTCTTATTTGTAACTTTTTTTTATGGGAGCGCCCCTAGGGGTCGTTTAAAACTTTTTATTTTTGGGAAAGGTTTGTTTCCGCGAAAAAATAATTGTCAGAAAATTTCAGATTGCTAGGATTCGTTAAACAAGAACTACAGAGCATTGAAATTCGAAAAAGGTCAAAAAAGACCCCAAGACCTTACTAAGGTTAAAACAAATATTTCCATGCTTAATAACTTGCAGTCAAAAAAGCCCAAAATCGCATATTTTGCCCTATAAATTGAGGTATAGCTCAAAATTGTGACGTGTTGGGGCAAATCTGAGCCCGGATTCGGATTCAGCGGCCCAAAATCTATCAGAGACACATAAGTTTGCTCTTGAGACAGACCAAAAGTTAATCTTTGTTACGCTGTGTTATATACAGAAACTGAATTTTTCATTTTCATTTTCATTTTGCAGCATTTGGTGGGGCAATGAGAGCGCAAGTCAGTCCAAAGCCGATGATAAGGAGGGGTAATGGCTGAATAGTCTTTGCTGACCACATAAACGCCATGGGATAGGAAAAGGGTATTTTAGTGTGGGATTAGGGTGTTGGTGCAGACTTGACGATATCAATGCTATTCAGATGCAAAATAATTTTAAGGCTCAATAGTGAATCGCAGACCTTCCAAAACCAAAAAACAATAATCCACAAAATACCAAGCAAGTCATGCCACAAAAGTTCAGCCTATTGGACGCAGTGGCTTAATTTCCCAACAGGGGAGGAAAAAAAAAAGTCATAGAAAGAAAAAGCGCCCGATTGTTTATTTTGTCAATTATAACAAACGGAAACCCTCTCCGACTCGCCAGTCACCCCGGAAAAAATGTCCCTTCAGTTCTGGAAAATATATTATCCCCAATTAAGCCTTTAATCGAATTGTCCGCGTGGTCTTGTAGTACCCCTGCTAGGTAAGAATCAGTCATTGCCATACATATTAAATGCTAGACATGACCCCATGGATAGCATTTGCATATGTAAAAGCTTTGCTGATGTGACTTTCCTATTAGGCAATTCTCTCATCTCATGTTTGTCTTCAAAACCTCATCAAGCTTAGAAAATTGAAGTTGATAAACAATACATTACAAGGTTCGAATTCCCATAGAATGAGATCATTCATTCGCACTACAACACCATAGGAGATAATACCACATTGGCTGATTACAGTACAAATGTGAAAAATCTCCCTTTTCCCCCTATCCGCAACCCGGGGACGCGCCCTGTTGGATTTCGAAAGCCTCGGAGAATATAACAAACCTTCAATGGCATTCCCATAAACTAACCCACATTGCCCATTCAGGGGTCTGACTGGGCCTATTACCCTCCCTCAGTTTGTAATATTCTCTCCAACTTGGAATTATATTTTCCCGGCACATAAATGACTTCGACAAATGTTCGATATACTATGCAGCGTCATGATCAGTATAACTATATCAGATGACTTGGAGATCTGATTCTTACAGAATTGTTTGCCATTGATTATACATTCAGCTATTCTAATCATTACTGCAAAGGCCATCGACAACATGCCTGAAATCAAAGCTTCCTGGAAGATATAATCCAAGCCCAGGTATATGGTAATATGGTACAAAATTGACCTCAAAATGACTTTTTTCGATATTTGTATGGAAAATTAGGAAAAAAAAAATCAAAAATATAAAAAAAAACCCAAGATTGAATATTTTTAACCGCACAGATTCTGAAACTAGAGGTCCAAAGCAACGACCCTAAGGAAGAACTTTTGAGGTACATTCGATTTTCATAATACTTCTCTTCGGATATGCAGAAATGTTAGGGGTAGGCGGGGCATAATGAGCAGCTTAAGCATTTTGCCATCAAATTCAGTAAATTAAGCTTAATCAATGTGTAATTTTAACGTATAATCCTCATTTGAACCTTATGACAAAAGTTAATCGTTGAAACTCCGAATAAAGCTATAATAGATGTGGCAAAATGTAATGTTTTAAAAAACGTATAAAATCGTGAATTCCTTTTTGGGGGTGGGGCATAATGAGCACCCTATGTAGGGTAGGATGATCAATCCCTGTTTTGTACACAATCAAATGCTAATTGGCTTTTCTTGACAATGATAAAGCATACCGGCAACAACCAAAGAGAATTTGAGGGGATTACGGCGTATAATTTGTAGGGAACTGCGGGGTTCCAGGGAGTCCACTTTTAAGGAATTTTTAAACGGTGATTATATACAGAAACTGATTTTTTCAAGCTAAAAAAATGAAAATTAATGACAAAACCTTACTTATATGCATCAACAAAACAGAGAAAACCAAAATTCATTTTCATTATTTTCCACTAGTTGCTCATTTGCCCACTTCACTTCACTATCAACTTTTTAAAATATATATTTTCAACAAAATAATTACACAAATATTCAAACAGCGTTTGGCTCAGTGTACCAGTTATGACTATAATATCTCAAATTTGCCCAAAATAGGTGCTCCTGCCCAAATGGTCCCAGACCCTACCTATTAGAGTGGGTCATCGGAATCGTTTTCTCAGATCAAGGCTTTTTTGGTTCCATTTCGGGTCCTGAGTAACTTGCAAAATTTGAGCACGATCGTTTGCGTCTACACTTTGCGCATTGCAATTGAAATTTGTATGGGATTTTGTATGGAAAAACACACTTTTCTGCATTTTTGTCATAAGTTGCAAAAGTTTGCCTGAAACTATGTAACAGATAATGTAAAAGTATAGCCTAGGATGTCCTGAGAAACTTTGTAAAGCGATCTGATGCTTGTAGAAAAAGTTATATTCAACAATCAACATGCATCTGCTTTAGCTTTAACATGTAAAGGAATAACAATAGCAACAAAATCAAGCTGTTTCGGCAAGCAATGCCAACGCTATAACTTTTTTTCGCAAGCTTTAGATCGCTTTGCGGTCTTCGACAAAGTTTTTCAGGACACCCTAGGCTATACTTTTGCATTATAGGTTGTAAAATTTTAGAAAAGTTTGAGCCTCTTATAATAAGAATGCAAAAAATTGTGTTTTCCCATGTAAAATTCCATACAAGTTTCAAATGCAATGCGCAAAACGTAGACGTAACCGATCGTGCCCAAATTTTGCCCAGTCGTGTGTAATCTCAAATGAGACCTAAAATGCTTTGATCTGGTTAGATGCGATTAAATTGTCCATTTTTCCATATAACTGATGACCCACTCTAATACTTATGTATTTAACATCATTATTACGGATCATACTCCTCCCTCTCTGACTAACCCTGGAGCTGCCTATGTCGACATAGGAAAGATTTCCCTTGGTACGGCTCGTTTTGGTTCGATTCAACCAGATACCTATATTTACAATCAACATTAGCAACACAAAACGTCAAAATGGTAGCGCAGCACAATAATATTCATGGATTCCTGTATCGGACCCACATCGATCAGCCTCAATCCAAGCGAAAAATTCCTCCACTTCCGGACCGAGACTCCAAATGACACAACCCAAACCAAAACGTAATAGCACATCCTTTCCCATCCTAGTGTAAAAATCAATTTCACCTTGTAATTTAAATCCGGATTTCCTTTCGCGACGTGCCCACTGTGCAGGTGGAGATGTTTTTCGACTATTCCAGCCTCGTTCGTCCTCCTGCGTGGTCCAGCGCTAGAATGGCCAACTTAAATTGCTCCGGATCTCACATCAAAACACTTCCCCGTTCGATTAGCTGAAGAAATATAACACTAGGCCCCCTTCGAATTTCGTTTTTTTCTTCCACCCCAGTGGGGCTACTGCTCTTGCGATGGGTGCTTCTTGCTGCTGCCAGTGCTGACCGATGGAACGCGTTTTGCTCCCTCCTTCGCGTCCGGCCCGAAACTCGAGAAAAATTTCCTTTATCCGTCACTTTGAAACCGCGCGCACTACCGGTTCCCACCTTTAGTTTATAGGGATTCCAGCACGGAATCGTTTCCACCGCACTGGGACACTGTTTTCCGGGACTCGATACCGCGCCGCGACACGATAATGAAAAAACGGAAAATCTGCACAATCTCGTTTTCGATACGACGACGATGGAGAAAAATGGTTGCCTCTTTTTTCGCAGCTTGCTTGCTTGGTCGTAGAGATTCACTACTTGTGTTGTCGCTCTCGTCTCTGTTCACACACTACTCCTGCCTGGCGCGTTCGAACGGACACTACTTTGCGCTAGCACTCCAGGGTGCGAGTGCGAGTGAGTTGAGCTGCACCAGCAGTCGAGTCGACGTCAAAAACACTGGGAGAAACTTGCGACAGTGTGCGTGAGATGTTGACTGTTTTGAAACACCACTGTTTTCGCTGTCATTTTTCAGGCGGTCAAATTATCGCCGCAACGCGTCGAAAAAAGATTGTTTTTGAGCGACGCTTTAACGAGACTTGCGTGAATCTAACATCCAGCAACCAACAACCTTTTTTATTTTTCCGTGTTTTTACTGGTTGGTGTGAATCTAACAACCAGTTTTTGTACCGTACTTCAACAATGGAGTGACTTTGTACCGATAAGACGATTATTCATGTAAATCATATGCCCGACCAGTTGCAACAACTGAAAATGTTGCGCGACGGCAAAAATGTTGCATCGCATAAAAAATGTTGCATGCCTGTAAAATGTCACCTCTATGAGAATACCAACATAGGTTGAATGTAACGCGATATTAAAAAATGTTGCATGATATGGAAGATGAAACTTGTTGCACGACATTGAAAATGTTGCATCAGATGAAAAATGTTGCATGCCTGCAAAATGCTACCTCTAGTTGAATACAAATGCAGGTTTAATGTTGCGCGTTATAAAAAAATGTTGCATGATAAGAAAATTGTTGCACAGCCAAAAAAATGTTGCATGCCTGTAAAATATCACCTCTATGAGAATACTAACATAGGTTGAATGTAACGCGATATCAAAAAATGTTGCACGATATGGAAAATGAAACATAAGATGAAACTTGTTGCAAGACATGAAAAATGTTGCATCAGAAGAAGAATGTTGCATGCCTGTAAATTGTCACCTCTATGAGAATACCAACTTAGGTTGAATGTAACGCGATATTAAAAAATGTTGCATGATATGGAAGATGAAACTTGTTGCACGACATTGAAAATGTTGCATAAGATGAAAAATGTTGCATGCCTGCAAAATGTTACCTTTAGTTGAATACAAATGCAGGTTTAATGTTTCGCGTTATAAAAAATGTTGCATGATAAGAAAATTGTTGCACATCCAAAAAAATGTTGCATCCCTGTAAAATATCTCCTCCATGAGAATATTAGCATAGGTTGAATGTCACGCGATATTAAAAATGTGCACGATATGGAAAATGAAGCATAAGATGAAACTTGTTGCACGACATGGAAAATGTTGCATCAGATGAAAAATGTTGCATGCCTGCAAAATGTTACCTCTAGTTGAATACAAATGCAGGTTTAATGTTGTGCGTTATAAAAAATGTTGCATGATAAGAAAATTGTTGCACAACCAAAAAAATGTTGCATGCCTGTAAAATATCTCCTCCATGAGAATATTGGCATAGGTTGAATGTCACGCGATATTAAAATTGTGCACGATATGGAAAATGAAGCATGAGATGAAACTTGTTGCACGACATGCAAAATGTTACCTCAAGTAGAATACTAATGTGGGTTTGATGTCGCACGTTATTAAAAGTGTTGCATGATAAGAAAATTGTTGCACAGCAAAAAAATGTTGCATGCTGCAAAACGCGAGGCGAAACGCCACCTGCTGGGAAATAGTACGGCAAGTTTAATGTCATGCGATGGTAAAAATGTTGCATGACATGAAAATTGTTGCACCGCAAAAAAAATGTTGCATGCTGCAAAATGCCATCTCCTGAGAAATAATGACATGAGAATTGTTGCATTGCATGAAAAATGTTGCATAACTGTAAAATGTCACTTCCATAAGAATGCTAATATGCTCCGTAAGAATATTGAAGTGGGTTGAATGTCACGTGATATTAAAAATGTTGCATTGCATGAAAAATATCACCAGCATTAGAATACCAACGGAAGTTGGATGTCACGTGATATTGAAAATGTTGCACGATATTAAAAAAAGTTTCTAGTAAAATACTCATGTCATTTGAATGTCGTCCAGTATTGCAAATGTTGCACAATACAAAAAAAAACACAAATGTTGCACAACACAAAAAACACATATGTTGCACAGCACAAAACATGAGAATTGTTGCATCGCATGAAAAATGTTGCATATCTGCAAATGCCATCTCACTAATGTGGATTTAAATGTGGCACGGCTTGAAAATTATTAAAGGTATTCGCTTAATAGCGTAAACTGATTAAACTGATTAAACGATGCAATCACCCAGGAAATTTTTGATTATTTCATTCACGAAATCATGAAACACTTCAAATAAACAGAAAATCATGGCTTACGCAGCAATTAAATCTGTTTAGTGACTACCCCTATTGTGTTGCATATGAATTCTAACTAGGGTCTGGGACCATTTGGGCAGGAGCACCTATTTTGGGCACTTGCCGCTATAACTCAGTCAATTTCAAACCGATTGACTTGATTTTTTGCACATGCCTAGTTATTGTGCGTTCCTGATCGTGTCTCAAAAATCAAGTCAATTGATTCAAAGTTGACTGAGTTATAGCAACAAGTGCCCAAAATAGGTGCTCCTGCCCAAATGGTCCCAGACCCTACATATATTATTAATGAAGTCAACAACCAGAAATGGGTCATTTGGCAAAAACTGCCCGAGAGAAAGTTTATGTCCCCGGCCTTTATTTTTAGTTAAGACCCCAAGTCAACTATCAAGGGCATCAAAATGAGGGGAGCGTTCGAATTTTATGTTATAGAATTTTTATTCGAATATTTAATTTTCTCTAGTACAAGCATAGACTTAAGTTAGTATAAGAGTCACCAACCAGAAACAGGTCATTTGGCAAAAACTGCCCGAGAGAAAGTTTATGTCCCCGGCCTTAATCTTTAGTTTAGACCCCAAGTCAACCATCAAGGGCATCAAAATTAGGGGAGCGTTCGAATTTTATGTTATAGAATTTTTGTTCGAATAATTGATTTTTTCTAATATAAGAGTCACCAACCAGAAAAAGGTGGTTTGGCAAAAACTGCCCGAGAGAAAGTTTATGTCCCCGACCTTAATCTTTAGTTAAGACCCCAAGTTAGCTATCAAGGGCATCAAAATAAGGGGAGCGTTCGAATTTTATGTTCTAGAATTTTTATTCGAATATTTAATGTTTTCTAGTATAAGAGTCACCAACCAGAAAAAGGTCATTTGGCAAAAACTGCCCGAGAGAAAGTTTATGTCCCCGGCCTTAATCTTTAGTTTAGACCCCAAGTCAACTATCAAGGGCATCAAAATAAGGGGAGCGTTCGAATTTTATGTTCTAGAATTTTTATTCGATTAATTGTTTTTTTTTTTCAGTATAAGAGTCACCAACCAGAAAAAGGTGGTTTGGCAAAAACTGCCCGAGAGAAAGTTTATGTCCCCGGCCTTAATCTTTAGTTTAGACCCCAAGTCAACTATCAAGGGCATCAAAATGAGGGGAGCGTTCGAATTTTATGTTATAGAATTTTTGTTCGAATAATTGATTTTTTCTAATATAAGAGTCACCAATCAGAAAAAGGTGGTTTGGCAAAAACTGCCCGAGAGAAAGTTTATGTCCCCGACCTTAATCTTTAGATAAGACCCCAAGTCAACTATCAAGGGCATCAAAATAAGGGAAGCGTTTGAATTTTATGTTCTAGAATTTTTATTCGAATATTTAATGTTTTCTAGTATAAGAGTCACCAACCAGAAAAAGGTCATTTGGCAAAAACTGCCCGAGAGAAAGTTTATGTCCCCGGCCTTAATCTTTAGTTTAGACCCCAAGTCAACTATCAAGGGCATCAAAATAAGGGGAGCGTTCGAATTTTATGTTCTAGAATTTTTATTCGTATATTTAATGTTTTCTAGTATAAGAGTCACCAACCAGAAAAAGGTGGTTTGGCAAAAACTGCCCGAGAGAAAGTTTATGTCCCCGGCCTTAATCTTTAGTTTAGACCCCAAGTCAACTATCAAGGGCATCAAAATGAGGGGAGCGTTCGAATTTTATGTTATAGAATTTTTGTTCGAATAATTGATTTTTTCTAATATAAGAGTCACCAATCAGAAAAAGGTGGTTTGGCAAAAACTGCCCGAGAGAAAGTTTATGTCCCCGACCTTAATCTTTAGTTAAGACCCCAAGTCAACTATCAAGGGCATCAAAATAAGGGAAGCGTTCGAATTTTATGTTCTAGAATTTTTATTCGAATATTTAATGTTTTCTAGTATAAGAGTCACCAACCAGAAAAAGGTCATTTGGCAAAAACTGCCCGAGAGAAAGTTTATGTCCCCGGCCTTAATCTTTAGTTTAGACCCCAAGTCAACTATCAAGGGCATCAAAATAAGGGAAGCGTTCGAATTTTATGTTCTAGAATTTTTATTCGAATATTTAATGTTTTCTAGTATAAGAGTCACCAACCAGAAAAAGGTCATTTGGCAAAAACTGCCCGAGAGAAAGTTTATGTCCCCGGCCTTAATCTTTAGTTTAGACCCCAAGTCAACTATCAAGGGCATCAAAATAAGGGGAGCGTTCGAATTTTATGTTATAGAATTTTTGTTCGAATAATTGATTTTTTCTAATATAAGAGTCATCAACCAGAAAAAGGTGGTTTGGCAAAAACTGCCCGAGAGAAAGTTTATGTCCCCGGCCTTAATATTTAGTTTAGACCCAAAGTCAACTATCAAGGGCATCAAAATAAGGGGAGCGTTCGAATTTTATGTTCTAGAATTTTTATTCGAATATTTAATGTTTTCTAGTATAAGAGTCACCAACCAGAAAAAGGTGGTTTGGCAAAAACTGCCCGAGAGAAAGATTATGTCCCCGGCCTTAATCTTTAGTTTAGACCCCAAGTCAACTATCAAGGGCATCAAAATGAGGGGAGCGTTCGAATTTTATGTTATACAATTTTTGTTCGAATAATTGATTTCTTCTAATATAAGAGTCACCAACCAGAAAAAGGTGGTTTGGCAAAAACTGCCCGAGAGAAAGTTTATGTCCCCGGCCTTAATCTTTAGTTGAGACCCCAAGTCAACTATCAAGTGCATCAAAATGAGGGGAGCGTTCGAATTTTATGTTATA
Organism: Aedes albopictus; assembly: GCF_035046485.1. NCBI lineage: Eukaryota > Metazoa > Arthropoda > Insecta > Diptera > Culicidae > Aedes > Aedes albopictus. The sequence goes on from NC_085137.1 coordinate 365,292,373, forward strand.
GAATTTTTGTTCGAATAATTGATTTTTTCTAGTATAAGAGTCACCAACCAGAAAAAGGTGGTTTGGCAAAAACTGCCCGAGAGAAAGTTTATGTCTTCGGCCTTAATCTTTAGTTTAGACCCCAAGTCAACTATCAAGGGCATCAAAATAAGGGGAGCGTTCGAATTTTATGTTATAGAATTTTTGTTCGAATAATTGATTTTTTCTAATATAAGAGTCACCAACCAGAAAAAGGTGGTTTGGCAAAAACTGCCCGAGAGAAAGTTTATGTCCCCGGCCTTAATCTTTAGTTGAGACCCCAAGTCAACTATCAAGGGCATCAAAATGAGGGGAGCGTTCGAATTTTATGTTATAGAATTTTTATTCGATTAATTGTTTTTTTTTTCAGTATAAGAGTCACCAACCAGAAAAAGGTGGTTTGGCAAAAACTGCCCGAGAGAAAGTTTATGTCCCCGGCCTTAATCTTTAGTTTAGACCCCAAGTCAACTATCAAGGGCATCAAAATGAGGGAAGCGTTCGAATTTTATGTTCTAGAATTTTTATTCGAATATTTAATGTTTTCTAGTATAAGAGTCACCAACCAGAAAAAGGTCATTTGGCAAAAACTGCCCGAGAGAAAGTTTATGTCCCCGGCCTTAATCTTTAGTTTAGACCCCAAGTCAACTATCAAGGGCATCAAAATGAGGGGAGCGTTCGAATTTTATGTTATAGAATTTTTGTTCGAATAATTGATTTCTTCTAATATAAGAGTCACCAACCAGAAAAAGGTGGTTTGGCAAAAACTGCCCGAGAGAAAGTTTATGTCCCCGGCCTTAATCTTTAGTTTAGACCCCAAGTCAACTATCAAGGGCATCAAAATAAGGGGAGCGTTCGAATTTTATGTTCTAGAATTTTTATTCGTATATTTAATGTTTTCTAGTATAAGAGTCACCAACCAGAAAAAGGTGGTTTGGCAAAAACTGCCCGAGAGAAAGTTTATGTCCCCGACCTTAATCTTTAGTTTAGACCCCAAGTCAACTATCAAGTGCATCAAAATGAGGGGAGCGTTCGAATTTTATGTTACAGAATTTTTGTTCGAATAATTGATTTTTTCTAGTATAAGAGTCACCAACCAGAAAAAGGTCATTTGGCAAAAACTGCCCGATAGAAAGTTTATGTCCCCGGCCTTAATCTTTAGTTTAGACCCCAAGTCAACTATCAAGGGCATCAAAATAAGGGGAGCGTTCGAAATTTATGTTCTAGAATTTTTATTCGAATATTTAATTTTTTCTAGTATAAGAGTCACCAACCAGAAACAGGTCATTTGGCAAAAACTGCCCGAGAGAAAGTTTATGTCCCCGGCCTTAATCTTTAGTTTAGACCCCAAGTCAACTATCAAGGGCATCAAAATAAGGGGAGCGTTCGAAATTTATGTTCTAGAATTTTTATTCGAATATTTATTTTTTTCTAATATAAGAGTCACCAACCAGAAAAAGGTGGTTTGGCAAAAACTGCCCGAGAGAAAGTTTATGTCCCCGGCCTTAATCTTTAGTTTAGACCCCAAGTCAACTATCAAGGGCATTAAAATAAGGGGAGCGTTCGAATTTTATGTTATAGAATTTTTATTCGAATATTTAATGTTTTCTAGTATAAGAGTCACCAACCAGAAAAAGGTGGTTTGGCAAAAACTGCCCGAGAGAAAGTTTATGTCCCCGGCCTTAATCTTTAGTTTAGACCCCAAGTCAACTATCAAGGGCATCAAAATGAGGGGAGCGTTCGAATTTTATGTTATAGAATTTTTGTTCGAATAATTGATTTCTTCTAATATAAGAGTCACCAACCAGAAAAAGGTGGTTTGGCAAAAACTGCCCGAGAGAAAGTTTATGTCCCCGGCCTTAATCTTTAGTTGAGACCCCAAGTCAACTATCAAGGGCATCAAAATGAGGGGAGCGTTCGAATTTTATGTTATAGAATTTTTATTCGATTAATTGTTTTTTTTTTTTTCAGTATAAGAGTCACCAACCAGAAAAAGGTGGTTTGGCAAAAACTGCTCGAGAGAAAGTTTATGTCCCCGGCCTTAATCTTTAGTTTAGACCCCAAGTCAACTATCAAGGGCATCAAAATGAGGGGAGCGTTCGAATTTTATGTTATAGAATTTTTGTTCGAATAATTGATTTTTTCTAGTATAAGAGTCACCAACCAGAAAAAGGTGGTTTGGCAAAAACTGCCCGAGAGAAAGTTTATGTCCCCGGCCTTAATCTTTAGTTTAGACCCCAAGTCAACTATCAAGGGCATCAAAATAAGGGGAGCGTTTGAATTTTATGTTCTAGAATTTTTATTCGAATATTTAATGTTTTCTAGTATAAGAGTCACCAACCAGAAAAAGGTCATTTGGCAAAAACTGCCCGAGAGGAAGATTATGTCCTTGACCTTAATCTTTAGTTTAGACCCCAAGTCAACTATCAAGGGCATCAAAATAAGGGGAGCGTTCGAATTTTATGTTCTAGAATTTTTATCGAATATTTAATGTTTTCTAGTATAAAAGTCACCAACCAGAAAAAGGTGGTTTGGCAAAAACTGCCCGAGAGAAAGTTTATGTCCCCGGCCTTAATCTTTAGTTGAGACCCCAAGTCAACTATCAAGGGCATCAAAATGAGGGGAGCGTTCGAATTTTATGTTATAGAATTTTTATTCGATTAATTGTTTTTTTTTTCAGTATAAGAGTCACCAACCAGAAAAAGGTGGTTTGGCAAAAACTGCTCGAGAGAAAGTTTATGTCCCCGGCCTTAATCTTTAGTTTAGACCCCAAGTCAACTATCAAGGGCATCAAAATGAGGGGAGCGTTCGAATTTTATGTTATAGAATTTTTGTTCGAATAATTGATTTTTTCTAGTATAAGAGTCACCAACCAGAAAAAGGTGGTTTGGCAAAAACTGCCCGAGAGAAAGATTATGTCCCCGACCTTAATCTTTAGTTTAGACCCCAAGTCAACTATCAAGGGCATCAAAATAAGGGGAGCGTTTGAATTTTATGTTCTAGAATTTTTATTCGAATATTTAATGTTTTCTAGTATAAAAGTCACCAACCAGAAAAAGGTGGTTTGGCAAAAACTGCCCGAGAGAAAGTTTATGTCCCCGGCCTTAATCTTTAGTTTAGACCCCAAGTCAACTATCAAGGGCATCAAAATAAGAGGAGCGTTCGAAATTTATGTTCTAGAATTTTTGTTCGAATAATTGATTTTTTCTAGTATAAGAGTCACCAACCAGAAAAAGGTCATTTGGCAAAAACTGCCCGAGAGGAAGATTATGTCCTTGACCTTAATCTTTAGTTTAGACCCCAAGTCAACTATCAAGGGCATCAAAATAAGGGGAGCGTTCGAATTTTATGTTCTAGAATTTTTGTTCGAATAATTGATTTTTTCTAATATAAGAGTCACCAACCAGAAAAAGGTGGTTTGGCAAAAACTGCCCGAGAGAAAGTTTATGTCCCCGGTTAATCTTTAGTTTAGACCCCAAGTCAACTATCAAGGGCATTAAAATAAGGGGAGCGTTCGAATTTTATGTTCTAGAATTTTTATTCGAATATTTAATGTTTTCTAGTATAAGAGTCACCAACCAGAAAAAGGTGGTTTGGCAAATACTGCCCGAGAGAAAGATTATGTCCCCGACCTTAATCTTTAGTTTAGACCCCAAGTCAACTATCAAGGGCATCAAAATAAGGGGAGCGTTCGAATTTTATGTTCTAGAATTTTTGTTCGAATAATTGATTTTTTCTAATATAAGAGTCACCAACCAGAAAAAGGTGGTTTGGCAAAAACTGCCCGAGAGAAAGTTTATGTCCCCGGCCTTAATCTTTAGTTTAGACCCCAAGTCAACTATCAAGGGCATTAAAATAAGGGGAGCGTTCGAATTTTATGTTCTAGAATTTTTATTCGAATATTTAATGTTTTCTAGTATAAGAGTCACCAACCAGAAAAAGGTGGTTTGGCAAAAACTGCCCGAGAGAAAGATTATGTCCCCGACCTTAATCTTTAGTTTAGACCCCAAGTCAACTATCAAGGGCATCAAAATAAGGGGAGCGTTCGAATTTTATGTTCTAGAATTTTTATTCGAATATTTAATGTTTTCTAGTATAAGAGTCACCAACCAGAAAAAGGTGGTTTGGCAAAAACTGCCCGAGAGAAAGTTTATGTCCCCGGCCTTAATCTTTAGTTTAGACCCCAAGTCAACTATCAAGGGCATCAAAATAAGGGGAGCGTTCGAATTTTATGTTATAGAATTTTTGTTCGAATAATTGATTTTTTCTAAATAATATAAGAGTCACCAACCAGAAAAAGGTGGTTTGGCAAAAACTGCCCGAGAGAAAGTTTATGTCCCCGGCCTTAATCTTTAGTTTAGACCCCAAGTCAACTATCAAGGGCATCAAAATAAGGGGAGCGTTCGAATTTTATGTTCTAGAATTTTTATTCGAATATTTAATGTTTTCTAGTATAAGAGTCACCAACCAGAAAAAGGTCATTTGGCGAAAACTGCCCGAGAGGAAGATTATGTCCCCGACCTTAATCTTTAGTTTAGACCCCAAGTCAACTATCAAGGGCATCAAAATAAGGGGAGCGTTCGAATTTTATGTTCTAGAATTTTTGTTCGAATAATTGATTTTTTCTAATATAAGAGTCACCAACCAGAAAAAGGTCATTTGGCAAAAACTGCCCGAGAGAAAGTTTATGTCCCCGGCCTTAATCTTTAGTTTAGACCCCAAGTCAACTATCAAGGGCATCAAAATGAGGGGAGCGTTCGAATTTTATGTTAAAGAATTTTTGTTCGAATAATTGATTTTTTCTAATATAAGAGTCACCAACCAGAAAAAGGTGGTTTGGCAAAAACTGCCCGAGAGAAAGTTTATGTCCCCGGCCTTAATCTTTAGTTTAGACCCCAAGTCAACTATCAAGGGCATCAAAATAAGGGGAGCGTTCGAATTTTATGTTATTGAATTTTTGTTCGAATAATTGATTTTTTCTAATATAAGAGTCACCAACCAGAAAAAGGTGGTTTGGCAAAAACTGCCCGAGAGAAAGTTTATGTCTTCGGCCTTAATCTTTAGTTTAGACCCCAAGTCAACTATCAAGGGCATCAAAATAAGGGGAGCGTTCGAATTTTATGTTATAGAATTTTTGTTCGAATAATTGATTTTTTCTAATATAAGAGTCACCAACCAGAAAAAGGTGGTTTGGCAAAAACTGCCCGAGAGAAAGTTTATGTCTTCGGCCTTAATCTTTAGTTTAGACCCCAAGTCAACTATCAAGGGCATCAAAATAAGGGGAGCGTTTGAATTTTATGTTCTAGAATTTTTATTCGAATATTTAATGTTTTCTAGTATAAGAGTCACCAACCAGAAAAAGGTGGTTTGGCAAAAACTGCCCGAGAGAAAGTTTATGTCCCCGGCCTTAATCTTTAGTTTAGACCCCAAGTCAACTATCAAGGGCATCAAAATGAGGGGAGCGTTCGAATTTTATGTTATAGAATTTTTGTTCGAATAATTGATTTTTTCTAGTATAAGAGTCACCAACCAGAAAAAGGTGGTTTGGCAAAAACTGCCCGAGAGAAAGTTTATGTCCCCGGCCTTAATCTTTAGTTTAGACCCCAAATCAACTATCAAGGGCATCAAAATGAGGGGAGCGTTCGAATTTTATGTTATAGAATTTTTGTTCGAATAATTGATTTTTTCTAGTATTAGAGTCACCAACCAGAAAAAGGTGGTTTGGCAAAAACTGCCCGAGAGAAAGATTATGTCCCCGACCTTAATCTTTAGTTTAGACCCCAAGTCAACTATCAAGGGCATCAAAATAAGGGGAGCGTTCGAATTTTATGTTCTAGAATTTTTATTCGAATATTTAATGTTTTCTAGTATAAGAGTCACCAACCAGAAAAAGGTGGTTTGGCAAAAACTGCCCGAGAGAAAGTTTATGTCCCCGGCCTTAATCTTTAGTTTAGACCCCAAGTCAACTATCAAGGGCATCAAAATAAGGGGAGCGTTCGAAATTTATGTTCTAGAATTTTTGTTCGAATAATTGATTTTTTCTAGTATAAGAGTCACCAACCAGAAAAAGGTCATTTGGCAAAAACTGCCCGAGAGGAAGATTATGTCCTTGACCTTAATCTTTAGTTTAGACCCCAAGTCAACTATCAAGGGCATCAAAATAAGGGGAGCGTTCGAATTTTATGTTCTAGAATTTTTGTTCGAATAATTGATTTTTTCTAATATAAGAGTCACCAACCAGAAAAAGGTGGTTTGGCAAAAACTGCCCGAGAGAAAGTTTATGTCCCCGGCCTTAATCTTTGGTTTAGACCCCAAGTCAACTATCAAGGGCATTAAAATAAGGGGAGCGTTCGAATTTTATGTTCTAGAATTTTTATTCGAATATTTAATGTTTTCTAGTATAAGAGTCACCAACCAGAAAAAGGTGGTTTGGCAAATACTGCCCGAGAGAAAGATTATGTCCCCGACCTTAATCTTTAGTTTAGACCCCAAGTCAACTATCAAGGGCATTAAAATAAGGGGAGCGTTCGAATTTTATGTTCTAGAATTTTTATTCGAATATTTAATGTTTTCTAGTATAAGAGTCACCAACCAGAAACAGGTCATTTGGCAAAAACTGACCGAGAGAAAGTTTATGTCCCCGGCCTTAATCTTTAGTTTAGACCCCAAGTCAACTATCAAGGGCATCAAAATAAGGGGAGCGTTCGAATTTTATGTTATAGAATTTTTGTTCGAATAATTGATTTTTTCTAATATAAGAGTCACCAACCAGAAAAAGGTCATTTGGCAAAAACTGCCCGAGAGAAAGTTTATGTCCCCGGCCTTAATCTTTAGTTTAGACCCCAAGTCAACTATCAAGGGCATCAAAATGAGGGGAGCGTTCGAATTTTATGTTATAGAATTTTTGTTCGAATAATTGATTTCTTCTAATATAAGAGTCACCAACCAGAAAAAGGTGGTTTGGCAAAAACTGCCCGAGAGAAAGTTTATGTCCCCGGCCTTAATCTTTAGTTGAGACCCCAAGTCAACTATCAAGGGCATCAAAATGAGGGGAGCGTTCGAATTTTATGTTATAGAATTTTTATTCGATTAATTGTTTTTTTTTCAGTATAAGAGTCACCAACCAGAAAAAGGTGGTTTGGCAAAAACTGCCCGAGAGAAAGTTTATGTCCCCGACCTTAATCTTTAGTTTAGACCCCAAGTCAACTATCAAGGGCATCAAAATAAGGGGAGCGTTCGAATTTTATGTTCCAGAATTTTTGTTCGAATATTTAATGTTTTCTAGTATAACATAAATGTTTTCTATAACATAAAATTAGAACGCTCCCCTCATTTTGATGCCCTTGATAGTTGACTTGGGGTCTGAACTAAAGATTAAGGCCGGGGACATAATCTTTCTCTCGGGCAGTTTTTGCCAAATGACCTTTTTCTGGTTGGTGACTCTTATACTAGAAAACATTAAATATTCGAATAAAAATTCTAGAACATAAAATTCGAACGCTCCCCTTATTTTGATGCCCTTGATAGTTGACTTGGGGTCTAAACTAAAGATTAAGGCCGGGGACATAAACTTTCTCTCGGGCAGTTTTTGCCAAACCACCTTTTTCTGGTTGGTGACTCTTATACTAGAAAACATTAAATATTCGAATAAAAATTCTAGAACATAAAATTCGAACGCTCCCCTTATTTTGATGCCCTTGATAGTTGACTTGGGGTCTAAACTAAAGATTAAGGCCGGGGACATAAACTTTCTCTCGGGCAGTTTTTGCCAAATGACCTGTTTCTGGTTGGTGACTCTTATATTAGAAAAAATCAATTATTCGAACAAAAATTCTAGAACATAAAATTCGAACGCTCCCCTTATTTTGATGCCCTTGATAGTTGACTTGGGGTCTAAACTAAAGATTAAGGCCGGGGACATAAACTTTCTCTCGGGCAGTTTTTGCCAAATGACCTGTTTCTGGTTGGTGACTCTTATACTAGAAAAAAATAAATATTCGAATAAAAATTCTAGAACATAAATTTCGACCGCTCCCCTTATTTTGATGCCCTTGATAGTTGACTTGGGGTCTAAACTAAAGATTAAGGCTGGGGACATAAACTTTCTCTCGGGCAGTTTTTGCCAAACCACCTTTTTCTGGTTGGTGACTCTTATATTAGAAAAAATCAATTATTCGAACAAAAATTCTATAACATAAAATTCGAACGCTCCCCTTATTTTGATGCCCTTGATAGTTGACTTGGGGTCTAAACTAAAGATTAAGGCCGGGGACATAAACTTTCTCTCGGGCAGTTTTTGCCAAACCACCTTTTTCTGGTTGGTGACTCTTATATTAGAAAAAATCAATTATTCGAACAAAAATTCTATAACATAAAATTCGAACGCTCCCCTTATTTTGATGCCCTTGATAGTTGATTTGGGGTCTAAACTAAAGATTAAGGCCGGGGACATAAACTTTCTCTCGGGCAGTTTTTGCCAAACCACCTTTTTCTGGTTGGTGACTCTTATATTAGAAAAAATCAATTATTCGAACAAAAATTCTATAACATAAAATTCGAACGCTCCCCTTGTTTTGATGCCCTTGATAGTTGATTTGGGGTCTAAACTAAAGATTAAGGCCGGGGACATAAACTTTCTCTCGGGCAGTTTTTGCCAAATGACCTGTTTCTGGTTGGTGACTCTTATACTAGAAAAAAATAAATATTCGAATAAAAATTCTATAACATAAATTTCGAACGCTCCCCTTATTTTAATGCCCTTGATAGTTGACTTGGGGTCTAAACTAAAGATTAAGGCCGGGGACATAAACTTTCTCTCGGGCAGTTTTTGCCAAACCACCTTTTTCTGGTTGGTGACTCTTATACTAGAAAACATTAAATATTCGAATAAAAATTCTATAACATAAATTTCGAACGCTCCCCTTATTTTAATGCCCTTGATAGTTGACTTGGGGTCTAAACTAAAGATTAAGGCCGGGGACATAAACTTTCTCTCGGGCAGTTTTTGCCAAACCACCTTTTTCTGGTTGGTGACTCTTATATTAGAAAAAATCAATTATTCGAACAAAAATTCTATAACATAAAATTCGAACGCTCCCCTTATTTTGATGCCCTTGATAGTTGATTTGGGGTCTAAACTAAAGATTAAGGCCGGGGACATAAACTTTCTCTCGGGCAGTTTTTGCCAAATGACCTGTTTCTGGTTGGTGACTCTTATACTAGAAAAAAATAAATATTCGAATAAAAATTCCATAACATAAATTTCGAACGCTCCCCTTATTTTAATGCCCTTGATAGTTGACTTGGGGTCTAAACTAAAGATTAAGGCCGGGGACATAAACTTTCTCTCGGGCAGTTTTTGCCAAACCACCTTTTTCTGGTTGGTGACTCTTATACTAGAAAAAATCAATTATTCGAACAAAAATTCTATAACATAAAATTCGAACGCTCCCCTCATTTTGATGCACTTGATAGTTGACTTGGGGTCTAAACTAAAGATTAAGGTCGGGGACATAAACTTTCTCTCGGGCAGTTTTTGCCAAACCACCTTTTTCTGGTTGGTGACTCTTATACTAGAAAACATTAAATATTCGAATAAAAATTCTAGAACATAAATTTCGAACGCTCCCCTTATTTTGATGCCCTTGATAGTTGACTTGGGGTCTAAACTAAAGATTAAGGCCGGGGACATAAACTTTCTCTCGGGCAGTTTTTGCCAAACCACCTTTTTCTGGTTGGTGACTCTTATATTAGAAAAAATCAATTATTCGAACAAAAATTCTATAACATAAAATTCGAACGCTCCCCTTATTTTGATGCCCTTGATAGTTGACTTGGGGTCTAAACTAAAGATTAAGGCCGGGGACATAAACTTTCTCTCGGGCAGTTTTTGCCAAACCACCTTTTTCTGGTTGGTGACTCTTATACTAGAAAACATTAAATATTCGAATAAAAATTCTAGAACATAAAATTCGAACGCTCCCCTTATTTTGATGCCCTTGATAGTTGACTTGGGGTCTAAACTAAAGATTAAGGCCGGGGACATAAACTTTCTCTCGGGCAGTTTTTGCCAAACCACCTTTTTCTGGTTGGTGACTCTTATATTAGAAAAAATCAATTATTCGAACAAAAATTCTATAACATAAAATTCGAACGCTCCCCTCATTTTGATGCACTTGATAGTTGACTTGGGGTCTAAACTAAAGATTAAGGCCGGGGACATAAACTTTCTCTCGAGCAGTTTTTGCCAAACCACCTTTTTCTGGTTGGTGACTCTTATATTAGAAAACATTAAATATACGAATAAAAATTCTAGAACATAAAATTCGAACGCTCCCCTTATTTTGATGCCCTTGATAGTTGACTTGGGGTCTAAACTAAAGATTAAGGCCGAAGACATAAACTTTCTCTCGGGCAGTTTTTGCCAAACCACCTTTTTCTGGTTGGTGACTCTTATATTAGAAAAAATCAATTATTCGAACAAAAATTCTTTAACATAAAATTCGAACGCTCCCCTCATTTTGATGCCCTTGATAGTTGACTTGGGGTCTAAACTAAAGATTAAGGCCGGGGACATAAACTTTCTCTCGGGCAGTTTTTGCCAAATGACCTTTTTCTGGTTGGTGACTCTTATATTAGAAAAAAACAATTATTCGAACAAAAATTCTAGAACATAAATTTCGAACGCTCCCCTTATTTTGATGCCCTTGATAGTTGACTTGGGGTCTAAACTAAAGATTAAGGCCGGGGACATAAACTTTCTCTCGGGCAGTTTTTGCCAAATGACCATTTTCTGGTTGGTGACTCTTATACTAGAAAAAATCAATTATTCGAACAAAAATTCTATAACATAAAATTCGAACGCTCCCCTCATTTTGATGCACTTGATAGTTGACTTGGGGTCTAAACTAAAGATTAAGGCCGGGGACATAAACTTTCTCTCGGGCAGTTTTTGCCAAACCACCTTTTTCTGGTTGGTGACTCTTATACTAGAAAACATTAAATATTCGAATAAAAATTCTAGAACATAAAATTCGAACGCTCCCCTTATTTTGATGCCCCTGATAGTTGACTTGGGGTCTAAACTAAAGATTAAGGTCGGGGACATAAACTTTCTCTCGGGCAGTTTTTGCCAAACCACCTTTTTCTGGTTGGTGACTCTTATACTAGAAAACATTAAATATTCGAATAAAAATTCTAGAACATAAAATTCGAACGCTCCCCTTATTTTGATGCCCCTGATAGTTGACTTGGGGTCTAAACTAAAGATTAAGGTCGGGGACATAAACTTTCTCTCGGGCAGTTTTTGCCAAACCACCTTTTTCTGGTTGGTGACTCTTATACTAGAAAACATTAAATATTCGAATAAAAATTCTAGAACATAAAATTCGAACGCTCCGATTATTTTGATGCCCTTGATAGTTGACTTGGGGTCTAAACTAAAGATTAAGGCCGGGGACATAAATTTTCTCTCGGGCAGTTTTTGCCAAATGACCTTTTTCTGGTTGGTGACTCTTATACTAGAAAACATTAAATATTCGAATAAAAATTCTAGAACATAAAATTCGAACGCTCCCCTTATTTTGATGCCCTTGATAGTTGACTTGGGGTCTAAACTAAAGATTAAGGCCGAAGACATAAACTTTCTCTCGGGCAGTTTTTGCCAAACCACCTTTTCTGGTTGGTGACTCTTATATTAGAAAAAATCAATTATTCGAACAAAAATTCTATAACATAAAATTCGAACGCTCCCCTTATTTTGATGCCCTTGATAGTTGACTTGGGGTCTAAACTAAAGATTAAGGCCGGGGACATAAACTTTCTCTCGGGCAGTTTTTGCCAAACCACCTTTTTCTGGTTGGTGACTCTTATATTAGAAAAAATCAATTATTCGAACAAAAATTCTTTAACATAAAATTCGAACGCTCCCCTCATTTTGATGCCCTTGATAGTTGACTTGGGGTCTAAACTAAAGATTAAGGCCGGGGACATAAACTTTCTCTCGGGCAGTTTTTGCCAAATGACCTTTTTCTGGTTGGTGACTCTTATATTAGAAAAAATCAATTATTCGAACAAAAATTCTAGAACATAAAATTCGAACGCTCCGATTATTTTGATGCCCTTGATAGTTGACTTGGGGTCTAAACTAAAGATTAAGGTCGGGGACATAAACTTTCTCTCGGGCAGTTTTTGCCAAATGACCTTTTTCTGGTTGGTGACTCTTATACTAGAAAACATTAAATATTCGAATAAAAATTCTAGAACATAAAATTCGAACGCTCCGATTATTTTGATGCCCTTGATAGTTGACTTGGGGTCTAAACTAAAGATTAAGGCCGGGGACATAAATTTTCTCTCGGGCAGTTTTTGCCAAATGACCTTTTTCTGGTTGGTGACTCTTATACTAGAAAACATTAAATATTCGAATAAAAATTCTAGAACATAAAATTCGAACGCTCCCCTTATTTTGATGCCCTTGATAGTTGACTTGGGGTCTAAACTAAAGATTAAGGCCGGGGACATAAACTTTCTCTCGGGCAGTTTTTGCCAAACCACCTTTTTCTGGTTGGTGACTCTTATACTAGAAAACATTAAATATTCGAATAAAAATTCTAGAACATAAAATTCGAACGCTCCCCTTATTTTGATGCCCCTGATAGTTGACTTGGGGTCTAAACTAAAGATTAAGGTCGGGGACATAAACTTTCTCTCGGGCAGTTTTTGCCAAACCACCTTTTTCTGGTTGGTGACTCTTATACTAGAAAACATTAAATATTCGAATAAAAATTCTAGAACATAAAATTCGAACGCTCCGATTATTTTGATGCCCTTGATAGTTGACTTGGGGTCTAAACTAAAGATTAAGGCCGGGGACATAAATTTTCTCTCGGGCAGTTTTTGCCAAATGACCTTTTTCTGGTTGGTGACTCTTATACTAGAAAAAATCAATTATTCGAACAAAAATTCTATAACATAAAATTCGAACGCTCCCCTCATTTTGATGCACTTGATAGTTGACTTGGGGTCTAAACTAAAGATTAAGGTCGGGGACATAAACTTCTCTCGGGCAGTTTTTGCCAAACCACCTTTTTCTGGTTGGTGACTCTTATATTATTTAGAAAAAATCAATTATTCGAACAAAAATTCTATAACATAAAATTCGAACGCTCCCCTTATTTTGATGCCCTTGATAGTTGACTTGGGGTCTAAACTAAAGATTAAGGTCGGGGACATAATCTTTCTCTCGGGCAGTTTTTGCCAAACCACCTTTTTCTGGTTGGTGACTCTTATACTAGAAAACATTAAATATTCGAATAAAAATTCTAGAACATAAAATTCGAACGCTCCCCTTATTTTAATGCCCTTGATAGTTGACTTGGGGTCTAAACTAAAGATTAAGGCCGGGGACATAAACTTTCTCTCGGGCAGTTTTTGCCAAACCACCTTTTTCTGGTTGGTGACTCTTATATTAGAAAAAATCAATTATTCGAACAAAAATTCTAGAACATAAAATTCGAACGCTCCCCTTATTTTGATGCCCTTGATAGTTGACTTGGGGTCTAAACTAAAGATTAAGGTCGGGGACATAATCTTTCTCTCGGGCAGTATTTGCCAAACCACCTTTTTCTGGTTGGTGACTCTTATACTAGAAAACATTAAATATTCGAATAAAAATTCTAGAACATAAAATTCGAACGCTCCCCTTATTTTAATGCCCTTGATAGTTGACTTGGGGTCTAAACTAAAGATTAACCGGGGACATAAACTTTCTCTCGGGCAGTTTTTGCCAAATGACCTTTTTCTGGTTGGTGACTCTTATACTAGAAAAAATCAATTATTCGAACAAAAATTCTAGAACATAAATTTCGAACGCTCCCCTTATTTTGATGCCCTTGATAGTTGACTTGGGGTCTAAACTAAAGATTAAGGCCGGGGACATAAACTTTCTCTCGGGCAGTTTTTGCCAAACCACCTTTTTCTGGTTGGTGACTCTTATACTAGAAAACATTAAATATTCGAATAAAAATTCTAGAACATAAAATTCGAACGCTCCCCTCATTTTGATGCCCTTGATAGTTGACTTGGGGTCTCAACTAAAGATTAAGGCCGGGGACATAAACTTTCTCTCGGGCAGTTTTTGCCAAACCACCTTTTTCTGGTTGGTGACTCTTATATTAGAAGAAATCAATTATTCGAACAAAAATTCTATAACATAAAATTCGAACGCTCCCCTCATTTTGATGCACTTGATAGTTGACTTGGGGTCTAAACTAAAGATTAAGGCCGGGGACATAAACTTTCTCTCGGGCAGTTTTTGCCAAACCACCTTTTTCTGGTTGGTGACTCTTATATTAGAAAACATTAAATATACGAATAAAAATTCTAGAACATAAAATTCGAACGCTCCCCTTATTTTGATGCCCTTGATAGTTGACTTGGGGTCTAAACTAAAGATTAAGGCCGAAGACATAAACTTTCTCTCGGGCAGTTTTTGCCAAACCACCTTTTTCTGGTTGGTGACTCTTATATTAGAAAAAATCAATTATTCGAACAAAAATTCTATAACATAAAATTCGAACGCTCCCCTTATTTTGATGCCCTTGATAGTTGACTTGGGGTCTAAACTAAAGATTAAGGCCGGGGACATAAACTTTCTCTCGGGCAGTTTTTGCCAAACCACCTTTTTCTGGTTGGTGACTCTTATATTAGAAAAAATCAATTATTCGAACAAAAATTCTTTAACATAAAATTCGAACGCTCCCCTCATTTTGATGCCCTTGATAGTTGACTTGGGGTCTAAACTAAAGATTAAGGCCGGGGACATAAACTTTCTCTCGGGCAGTTTTTGCCAAATGACCTTTATCTGGTTGGTGACTCTTATATTAGAAAAAATCAATTATTCGAACAAAAATTCTAGAACATAAAATTCGAACGCTCCCCTTATTTTGATGCCCTTGATAGTTGACTTGGGGTCTAAACTAAAGATTAAGGTCGGGGACATAAACTTTCTCTCGGGCAGTTTTTGATAGCGAAGCAATCTCGGAAGAATATTTCAATCATAGTATCCTGTAATTATATTGTAATCAATAAAATTTAGTTCTCTCTCTGTGCTTGTACTAGACGGTTGTTCTTTCATTACACCCTACCAACAGGTTGTGGGCCCCGCCGTAACCAAGAGCAACCAATAAACAAGCCGAAAATTTTTTCACACTGCAAGCAAAAATGGATCGTTTGGGAATTGCCAAGCTGAATGGAAGCAATTACAGTATCTGGAAGCAAAAGGTGGAGTTTCTGCTAGTTCGCGAAGAATTGTGGCAGTACGTGACCGAGAACCGACCAGAACTGGGTGCTGGACTTGGAGCAGCTGATGGAGCAAGAGTTCGATTGTGGGACAACGGAGACCAGAAGGCGCGAGCGACGATTGGCCTGTTGCTTGAGGATAGCCAACTGAACCTCATCAAAGGCACAAAAACGGCTCGGGACACCTGGGAGAGCCTCCGCCGTCACTACGAAAAAGCAACCTTGACATCAAAGGTATCCCTCTTGAAGCAAATGTGTGAGAAGCGGTACAGCGATGGTGAGGATATAGAACGACATATCTTTGAGATGGAGGACCTCTTCGAGCGATTGACTTTGGCAGGCCAAGATTTGGATGAAAATCTGCAAGTTGCAATGGTGCTTCGAAGCCTTCCGGAGTCGTTCAATACACTCACCACTGCTCTGGAGAGTAGATCCGACGACGAGCTAACGTTGGAACTAATCAAGTCCAAGCTCGTAGATGAAGTAGCAAAACGCTGCGAAAAGGTGCCCAACGAGTCTTTGCTGATGGCTGGCGTGGACAGGAGGAAACTGGTTTGTAAGTACTGCCTGAAGCCCGGTCATAAAGAGAAGCATTGCAAGGCGTTGGCGGAACAACGGATCATCGACGAAAAATCGGAAGATCAACCAACGAGACGGAACGTGCCCAGGACACGATCAGCTCGTCAAGAAATCCTCGAAGAATATTCCTTTCTGGCTAGACGAAAACCAAACTTCTCCAATGGGTGGCTGATGGATTCGGGCGCATCATCCCACATGTGCGCGGATGTGGATTTGTTCTACACCTTGGACAATACCGTAAAGCAGGAGGTAAGTCTCGCGGATGGGAGAACGACCAGCTCCGCCGGCATGGGGTCATGTCGCATTGTGCTCCTTTCTCCTGATGGCAGCCTCAACCGAATCACTCTTGCGGAAGTGCTGTACGTGCCGGAATTGAAATCAAACCTTATATCAGTGAAGAAATTGGCATCCAAAGAAGCTGTTATTTATTTCGACACTAACGGTTGCCGCATTCTCAAACACGGCAAGGTAATCGGGGCAGCCACCATGACTGGAGGACTGTATTCGCTGAACATGGACCGGGATATTCTCATCAACACGTGGGCCGGCGGCGATGAGTACCAGCATGGCAAGGACCCCAGCGGTGGCGGCATTGGATCAACATCGCTCCATGGAGGTTTTCTGGTAGGAGGGTCAACCGACAAGCAGGAGGAGCCAGACGTCGAATGGTGTGCCTGTCGGTGCGATCATACTCAAGTCGGATTACTCTGGTCGATGGAAGAAAGGGAAGAAAACGCACCAAGTTTCATGAAGTGACGAAAGGTGATGTAATCAAGCTCGAATTGTTCTGTATGTTGTCTTCCGAGCTTGAGGAGGAGTGATAGCGAAGCAATCTCGGAAGAATATTTCAATCATAGTATCCTGTAATTATATTGTAATCAATAAAATTTAGTTCTCTCTCTGTGCTTGTACTAGACGGTTGTTCTTTCATTACACCCTACCAACAGTTTTTGCCAAATGACCTTTTTCTGGTTGGTGACTCTTATACTAGAAAACATTAAATATTCGAATAAAAATTCTAGAACATAAAATTCGAACGCTCCCCTTATTTTGATGCCCTTGATAGTTGACTTGGGGTCTAAACTAAAGATTAAGGCCGGGGACATAAACTTTCTCTCGGGCAGTTTTTGCCAAACCACCTTTTTCTGGTTGGTGACTCTTATACTAGAAAACATTAAATATTCGAATAAAAATTCTAGAACATAAAATTCGAACGCTCCGATTATTTTGATGCCCCTGATAGTTGACTTGGGGTCTAAACTAAAGATTAAGGTCGGGGACATAAACTTTCTCTCGGGCAGTTTTTGCCAAACCACCTTTTTCTGGTTGGTGACTCTTATACTAGAAAACATTAAATATTCGAATAAAAATTCTAGAACATAAAATTCGAACGCTCCGATTATTTTGATGCCCTTGATAGTTGACTTGGGGTCTAAACTAAAGATTAAGGCCGGGGACATAAATTTTCTCTCGGGCAGTTTTTGCCAAATGACCTTTTTCTGGTTGGTGACTCTTATACTAGAAAACATTAAATATTCGAATAAAAATTCTAGAACATAAAATTCGAACGCTCCCCTTATTTTGATGCCCTTGATAGTTGACTTGGGGTCTAAACTAAAGATTAAGGCCGGGGACATAAACTTTCTCTCGGGCAGTTTTTGCCAAACCACCTTTTTCTGGTTGGTGACTCTTATACTAGAAAACATTAAATATTCGAATAAAAATTCTAGAACATAAAATTCGAACGCTCCCCTTATTTTGATGCCCCTGATAGTTGACTTGGGGTCTAAACTAAAGATTAAGGTCGGGGACATAAACTTTCTCTCGGGCAGTTTTTGCCAAACCACCTTTTTCTGGTTGGTGACTCTTATACTAGAAAACATTAAATATTCGAATAAAAATTCTAGAACATAAAATTCGAACGCTCCGATTATTTTGATGCCCTTGATAGTTGACTTGGGGTCTAAACTAAAGATTAAGGCCGGGGACATAAATTTTCTCTCGGGCAGTTTTTGCCAAATGACCTTTTTCTGGTTGGTGACTCTTATACTAGAAAAAATCAATTATTCGAACAAAAATTCTATAACATAAAATTCGAACGCTCCCCTCATTTTGATGCACTTGATAGTTGACTTGGGGTCTAAACTAAAGATTAAGGTCGGGGACATAAACTTCTCTCGGGCAGTTTTTGCCAAACCACCTTTTTCTGGTTGGTGACTCTTATATTATTTAGAAAAAATCAATTATTCGAACAAAAATTCTATAACATAAAATTCGAACGCTCCCCTTATTTTGATGCCCTTGATAGTTGACTTGGGGTCTAAACTAAAGATTAAGGCCGGGGACATAAACTTTCTCTCGGGCAGTTTTTGCCAAACCACCTTTTTCTGGTTGGCGACTCTTATACTAGAAAACATTAAATATTCGAATAAAAATTCTAGAACATAAAATTCGAACGCTCCCCTTATTTTGATGCCCTTGATAGTTGACTTGGGGTCTAAACTAAAGATTAAGGTCGGGGACATAATCTTTCTCTCGGGCAGTTTTTGCCAAACCACCTTTTTCTGGTTGGTGACTCTTATACTAGAAAACATTAAATATTCGAATAAAAATTCTAGAACATAAAATTCGAACGCTCCCCTTATTTTAATGCCCTTGATAGTTGACTTGGGGTCTAAACCAAAGATTAAGGCCGGGGACATAAACTTTCTCTCGGGCAGTTTTTGCCAAACCACCTTTTTCTGGTTGGTGACTCTTATATTAGAAAAAATCAATTATTCGAACAAAAATTCTAGAACATAAAATTCGAACGCTCCCCTTATTTTGATGCCCTTGATAGTTGACTTGGGGTCTAAACTAAAGATTAAGGTCGGGGACATAATCTTTCTCTCGGGCAGTATTTGCCAAACCACCTTTTTCTGGTTGGTGACTCTTATACTAGAAAACATTAAATATTCGAATAAAAATTCTAGAACATAAAATTCGAACGCTCCCCTTATTTTGATGCCCTTGATAGTTGACTTGGGGTCTAAACTAAAGATTAAGGCCGGGGACATAAACTTTCTCTCGGGCAGTTTTTGCCAAACCACCTTTTTCTGGTTGGTGACTCTTATACTAGAAAACATTAAATATTCGAATAAAAATTCTAGAACATAAAATTCAAACGCTCCCCTTATTTTGATGCCCTTGATAGTTGACTTGGGGTCTAAACTAAAGATTAAGGCCGGGGACATAAACTTTCTCTCGGGCAGTTTTTGCCAAACCACCTTTTTCTGGTTGGTGACTCTTATACTAGAAAAAATCAATTATTCGAACAAAAATTTTATAACATAAAATTCGAACGCTTCCCTCATTTTGATGCCCTTGATAGTTGACTTGGGGTCTAAACTAAAGATTAAGGCCGGGGACATAAACTTTCTCTCGGGCAGTTTTTGCCAAACCACCTTTTTCTGGTTGGTGACTCTTATACTGAAAAAAAAACAATTAATCGAATAAAAATTCTATAACATAAAATTCGAACGCTACCCTCATTTTGATGCCCTTGATAGTTGACTTGGGGTCTCAACTAAAGATTAAGGCCGGGGACATAAACTTTCTCTCGGGCAGTTTTTGCCAAACCACCTTTTTCTGGTTGGTGACTCTTATATTAGAAGAAATCAATTATTCGAACAAAAATTCTATAACATAAAATTCGAACGCTCCCCTCATTTTGATGCACTTGATAGTTGACTTGGGGTCTAAACTAAAGATTAAGGCCGGGGACATAAACTTTCTCTCGGGCAGTTTTTGCCAAACCACCTTTTTCTGGTTGGTGACTCTTATATTAGAAAACATTAAATATACGAATAAAAATTCTAGAACATAAAATTCGAACGCTCCCCTTATTTTGATGCCCTTGATAGTTGACTTGGGGTCTAAACTAAAGATTAAGGCCGAAGACATAAACTTTCTCTCGGGCAGTTTTTGCCAAACCACCTTTTTCTGGTTGGTGACTCTTATATTAGAAAAAATCAATTATTCGAACAAAAATTCTATAACATAAAATTCGAACGCTCCCCTTATTTTGATGCCCTTGATAGTTGACTTGGGGTCTAAACTAAAGATTAAGGCCGGGGACATAAACTTTCTCTCGGGCAGTTTTTGCCAAACCACCTTTTTCTGGTTGGTTATATTAGAAAAAATCTGGTTGCTTATATTAGAAAAAATCAATTATTCGAACAAAAATTCTTTAACATAAAATTCGAACGCTCCCCTCATTTTGATGCCCTTGATAGTTGACTTGGGGTCTAAACTAAAGATTAAGGCCGGGGACATAAACTTTCTCTCGGGCAGTTTTTGCCAAATGACCTTTTTCTGGTTGGTGACTCTTATATTAGAAAAAATCAATTATTCGAACAAAAATTCTAGAACATAAAATTCGAACGCTCCCCTTATTTTGATGCCCTTGATAGTTGACTTGGGGTCTAAACTAAAGATTAAGGTCGGGGACATAAACTTTCTCTCGGGCAGTTTTTGCCAAATGACCTTTTTCTGGTTGGTGACTCTTATACTAGAAAACATTAAATATTCGAATAAAAATTCTAGAACATAAAATTCGAACGCTCCCCTTATTTTGATGCCCTTGATAGTTGACTTGGGGTCTAAACTAAAGATTAAGGCCGGGGACATAAACTTTCTCTCGGGCAGTTTTTGCCAAACCACCTTTTTCTGGTTGGTGACTCTTATACTAGAAAACATTAAATATTCGAATAAAAATTCTAGAACATAAAATTCGAACGCTCCCCTTATTTTGATGCCCCTGATAGTTGACTTGGGGTCTAAACTAAAGATTAAGGTCGGGGACATAAACTTTCTCTCGGGCAGTTTTTGCCAAATGACCTTTTTCTGGTTGGTGACTCTTATACTAGAAAAAATCAATTATTCGAACAAAAATTCTATAACATAAAATTCGAACGCTCCCCTCATTTTGATGCACTTGATAGTTGACTTGGGGTCTAAACTAAAGATTAAGGTCGGGGACATAAACTTCTCTCGGGCAGTTTTTGCCAAACCACCTTTTTCTGGTTGGTGACTCTTATATTATTCAGAAAAAATCAATTATTCGAACAAAAATTCTATAACATAAAATTCGAACGCTCCCCTTATTTTGATGCCCTTGATAGTTGACTTGGGGTCTAAACTAAAGATTAAGGCCGGGGACATAAACTTTCTCTCGGGCAGTTTTTGCCAAACCACCTTTTTCTGGTTGGTGACTCTTATACTAGAAAACATTAAATATTCGAATAAAAATTCTAGAACATAAAATTCGAACGCTCCCCTTATTTTGATGCCCTTGATAGTTGACTTGGGGTCTAAACTAAAGATTAAGGTCAGGGACATAATCTTTCTCTCGGGCAGTTTTTGCCAAACCACCTTTTTCTGGTTGGTGACTCTTATACTAGAAAACATTAAATATTCGAATAAAAATTCTAGAACATAAAATTCGAACGCTCCCCTTATTTTGATGCCCTTGATAGTTGACTTGGGGTCTAAACCAAAGATTAAGGCCGGGGACATAAACTTTCTCTCGGGCAGTTTTTGCCAAACCACCTTTTTCTGGTTGGTGACTCTTATATTAGAAAAAATCAATTATTCGAACAAAAATTCTATAACATAAAATTCGAACGCTCCCCTTATTTTGATGCCCTTGATAGTTGACTTGGGGTCTAAACTAAAGATTAAGGTCGGGGACATAATCTTTCTCTCGGGCAGTATTTGCCAAACCACCTTTTTCTGGTTGGTGACTCTTATACTAGAAAACATTAAATATTCGAATAAAAATTCTAGAACATAAAATTCGAACGCTCCCCTTATTTTGATGCCCTTGATAGTTGACTTGGGGTCTAAACTAAAGATTAAGGCCGGGGACATAAACTTTCTCTCGGGCAGTTTTTGCCAAACCACCTTTTTCTGGTTGGTGACTCTTATACTAGAAAAAATCAATTATTCGAACAAAAATTCTATAACATAAAATTCGAACGCTCCCCTCATTTTGATGCCCTTGATAGTTGACTTGGGGTCTAAACTAAAGATTAAGGCCGGGGACATAAACTTTCTCTCGGGCAGTTTTTGCCAAACCACCTTTTTCTGGTTGGTGACTCTTATACTAGAAAACATTAAATATTCGAATAAAAATTCTAGAACATAAAATTCAAACGCTCCCCTTATTTTGATGCCCTTGATAGTTGACTTGGGGTCTAAACTAAAGATTAAGGCCGAAGACATAAACTTTCTCTCGGGCAGTTTTTGCCAAACCACCTTTTTCTGGTTGGTGACTCTTATATTAGAAAAAATCAATTATTCGAACAAAAATTCTATAACATAAAATTCGAACGCTCCCCTTATTTTGATGCCCTTGATAGTTGACTTGGGGTCTAAACTAAAGATTAAGGCCGAAGACATAAACTTTCTCTCGGGCAGTTTTTGCCAAACCACCTTTTTCTGGTTGGTGACTCTTATATTAGAAAAAATCAATTATTCGAACAAAAATTCAATAACATAAAATTCGAACGCTCCCCTTATTTTGATGCCCTTGATAGTTGACTTGGGGTCTAAACTAAAGATTAAGGCCGGGGACATAAACTTTCTCTCGGGCAGTTTTTGCCAAACCACCTTTTTCTGGTTGGTGACTCTTATATTAGAAAAAATCAATTATTCGAACAAAAATTCTTTAACATAAAATTCGAACGCTCCCCTCATTTTGATGCCCTTAATAGTTGACTTGGGGTCTAAACTAAAGATTAAGGCCGGGGACATAAACTTTCTCTCGGGCAGTTTTTGCCAAATGACCTTTTTCTGGTTGGTGACTCTTATATTAGAAAAAATCAATTATTCGAACAAAAATTCTAGAACATAAAATTCGAACGCTCCCCTTATTTTGATGCCCTTGATAGTTGACTTGGGGTCTAAACTAAAGATTAAGGTCGGGGACATAATCTTCCTCTCGGGCAGTTTTTGCCAAATGACCTTTTTCTGGTTGGTGACTCTTATACTAGAAAACATTAAATATTCGAATAAAAATTCTAGAACATAAAATTCGAACGCTCCCCTTATTTTGATGCCCTTGATAGTTGACTTGGGGTCTAAACTAAAGATGAAGGCCGGGGACATAAACTTTCTCTCGGGCAGTTTTTGCCAAACCACCTTTTTCTGGTTGGTGACTCTTATACTAGAAAACATTAAATATTCGAATAAAAATTCTAGAACATAAAATTCGAACGCTCCCCTTATTTTGATGCCCCTGATAGTTGACTTGGGGTCTAAACTAAAGATTAAGGTCGGGGACATAAACTTTCTCTCGGGCAGTTTTTGCCAAACCACCTTTTTCTGGTTGGTGACTCTTATACTAGAAAACATTAAATATTCGAATAAAAATTCTAGAACATAAAATTCGAACGCTCCCCTTATTTTGATGCCCTTGAAAGTTGACTTGGGGTCTAAACTAAAGATTAAGGCCGGGGACATAAATTTTCTCTCGGGCAGTTTTTGCCAAATGACCTTTTTCTGGTTGGTGACTCTTATACTAGAAAAAATCAATTATTCGAACAAAAATTCTATAACATAAAATTCGAACGCTCCCCTCATTTTGATGCCCTTGATAGTTGACTTGGGGTCTAAACTAAAGATAAAGGTCGGGGACATAAACTTCTCTCGGGCAGTTTTTGCCAAACCACCTTTTTCTGGTTTGTGACTCTTATATTATTTAGAAAAAATCAATTATTCGAACAAAAATTCTATAACATAAAATTCGAACGCTCCCCTTATTTTGATGCCCTTGATAGTTGACTTGGGGTCTAAACTAAAGATTAAGGCCGGGGACATAAACTTTCTCTCGGGCAGTTTTTGCCAAACCACCTTTTTCTGGTTGGTGACTCTTATACTAGAAAACATTAAATATTCGAATAAAAATTCTAGAACATAAAATTCGAACGCTCCCCTTATTTTGATGCCCTTGATAGTTG
The DNA here is from genome assembly GCF_035046485.1 of Aedes albopictus. Taxonomy (NCBI): domain Eukaryota; kingdom Metazoa; phylum Arthropoda; class Insecta; order Diptera; family Culicidae; genus Aedes; species Aedes albopictus. Next base: position 365,316,267 of record NC_085137.1, read on the forward strand.
ACTTGGGGTCTAAACTAAAGATTAAGGTCGGGGACATAATCTTTCTCTCGGGCAGTTTTTGCCAAACCACCTTTTTCTGGTTGGTGACTCTTATACTAGAAAACATTAAATATTCGAATAAAAATTCTAGAACATAAAATTCGAACGCTCCCCTTATTTTAATGCCCTTGATAGTTGACTTGGGGTCTAAACTAAAGATTAAGGCCGGGGACATAAACTTTCTCTCGGGCAGTTTTTGCCAAACCACCTTTTTCTGGTTGGTGACTCTTATATTAGAAAAAATCAATTATTCGAACAAAAATTCTAGAACATAAAATTCGAACGCTCCCCTTATTTTGATGCCCTTGATAGTTGACTTGGGGTCTAAACTAAAGATTAAGGTCGGGGACATAATCTTTCTCTCGGGCAGTATTTGCCAAACCACCTTTTTCTGGTTGGTGACTCTTATACTAGAAAACATTAAATATTCGAATAAAAATTCTAGAACATAAAATTCGAACGCTCCCCTTATTTTAATGCCCTTGATAGTTGACTTGGGGTCTAAACTAAAGATTAACCGGGGACATAAACTTTCTCTCGGGCAGTTTTTGCCAAACCACCTTTTTCTGGTTGGTGACTCTTATATTAGAAAAAATCAATTATTCGAACAAAAATTCTAGAACATAAAATTCGAACGCTCCCCTTATTTTGATGCCCTTGATAGTTGACTTGGGGTCTAAACTAAAGATTAAGGTCAAGGACATAATCTTTCTCTCGGGCAGTTTTTGCCAAATGACCTTTTTCTGGTTGGTGACTCTTATACTAGAAAAAATCAATTATTCGAACAAAAATTCTAGAACATAAATTTCGAACGCTCCTCTTATTTTGATGCCCTTGATAGTTGACTTGGGGTCTAAACTAAAGATTAAGGCCGGGGACATAAACTTTCTCTCGGGCAGTTTTTGCCAAACCACCTTTTTCTGGTTGGTGACTTTTATACTAGAAAAAATCAATTATTCGAACAAAAATTCTATAACATAAAATTCGAACGCTCCCCTCATTTTGATGCCCTTGATAGTTGACTTGGGGTCTAAACTAAAGATTAAGGCCGGGGACATAAACTTTCTCTCGAGCAGTTTTTGCCAAACCACCTTTTTCTGGTTGGTGACTCTTATACTGAAAAAAAAAACAATTAATCGAATAAAAATTCTATAACATAAAATTCGAACGCTCCCCTCATTTTGATGCCCTTGATAGTTGACTTGGGGTCTCAACTAAAGATTAAGGCCGGGGACATAAACTTTCTCTCGGGCAGTTTTTGCCAAACCACCTTTTTCTGGTTGGTGACTCTTATACTAGAAAACATTAAATATTCGAATAAAAATTCTATAACATAAAATTCGAACGCTCCCCTTATTTTGATGCCCTTGATAGTTGACTTGGGGTCTAAACTAAAGATTAAGGCCGGGGACATAAACTTTCTCTCGGGCAGTTTTTGCCAAACCACCTTTTTCTGGTTGGTGACTCTTATACTAGAAAAAATCAATTATTCGAACAAAAATTCTATAACATAAAATTCGAACGCTCCCCTCATTTTGATGCCCTTGATAGTTGACTTGGGGTCTAAACTAAAGATTAAGGCCGGCGACATAAACTTTCTCTCGAGCAGTTTTTGCCAAACCACCTTTTTCTGGTTGGTGACTCTTATACTGAAAAAAAAAAACAATTAATCGAATAAAAATTCTATAACATAAAATTCGAACGCTCCCCTCATTTTGATGCCCTTGATAGTTGACTTGGGGTCTAAACTAAAGATTAAGGCCGGGGACATAAACTTTCTCTCGGGCAGTTTTTGCCAAACCACCTTTTTCTGGTTGGTGACTCTTATACTAGAAAACATTAAATATTCGAATAAAAATTCTATAACATAAAATTCGAACGCTCCCCTTATTTTGATGCCCTTGATAGTTGACTTGGGGTCTAAACTAAAGATTAAGGCCGGGGACATAAACTTTCTCTCGGGCAGTTTTTGCCAAACCACCTTTTTCTGGTTGGTGACTCTTATATTAGAAAAAAATAAATATTCGAATAAAAATTCTAGAACATAAATTTCGAACGCTCCCCTTATTTTGATGCCCTTGATAGTTGACTTGGGGTCTAAACTAAAGATTAAGGCCGGGGACATAAACTTTCTCTCGGGCAGTTTTTGCCAAACCACCTTTTTCTGGTTGGTGACTCTTATATTAGAAAAAATCAATTATTCGAACAAAAATTCTATAACATAAAATTCGAACGCTCCCCTTATTTTGATGCCCTTGATAGTTGACTTGGGGTCTAAACTAAAGATTAAGGTCGGGGACATAATCTTTCTCTCGGGCAGTATTTGCCAAACCACCTTTTTCTGGTTGGTGACTCTTATACTAGAAAACATTAAATATTCGAATAAAAATTCTAGAACATAAAATTCGAACGCTCCCCTTATTTTGATGCCCTTGATAGTTGACTTGGGGTCTAAACTAAAGATTAAGGCCGGGGACATAAACTTTCTCTCGGGCAGTTTTTGCCAAACCACCTTTTTCTGGTTGGTGACTCTTATACTAGAAAAAATCAATTATTCGAACAAAAATTCTATAACATAAAATTCGAACGCTCCCCTCATTTTGATGCCCTTGATAGTTGACTTGGGGTCTAAACTAAAGATTAAGGCCGGGGACATAAACTTTCTCTCGGGCAGTTTTTGCCAAACCACCTTTTTCTGGTTGGTGACTCTTATACTAGAAAACATTAAATATTCGAATAAAAATTCTAGAACATAAAATTCAAACGCTCCCCTTATTTTGATGCCCTTGATAGTTGACTTGGGGTCTAAACTAAAGATTAAGGCCGAAGACATAAACTTTCTCTCGGGCAGTTTTTGCCAAACCACCTTTTTCTGGTTGGTGACTCTTATATTAGAAAAAATCAATTATTCGAACAAAAATTCTATAACATAAAATTCGAACGCTCCCCTTATTTTGATGCCCTTGATAGTTGACTTGGGGTCTAAACTAAAGATTAAGGCCGAAGACATAAACTTTCTCTCGGGCAGTTTTTGCCAAACCACCTTTTTCTGGTTGGTGACTCTTATATTAGAAAAAATCAATTATTCGAACAAAAATTCAATAACATAAAATTCGAACGCTCCCCTTATTTTGATGCCCTTGATAGTTGACTTGGGGTCTAAACTAAAGATTAAGGCCGGGGACATAAACTTTCTCTCGGGCAGTTTTTGCCAAACCACCTTTTTCTGGTTGGTGACTCTTATATTAGAAAAAATCAATTATTCGAACAAAAATTCTTTAACATAAAATTCGAACGCTCCCCTCATTTTGATGCCCTTAATAGTTGACTTGGGGTCTAAACTAAAGATTAAGGCCGGGGACATAAACTTTCTCTCGGGCAGTTTTTGCCAAATGACCTTTTTCTGGTTGGTGACTCTTATATTAGAAAAAATCAATTATTCGAACAAAAATTCTAGAACATAAAATTCGAACGCTCCCCTTATTTTGATGCCCTTGATAGTTGACTTGGGGTCTAAACTAAAGATTAAGGTCGGGGACATAATCTTCCTCTCGGGCAGTTTTTGCCAAATGACCTTTTTCTGGTTGGTGACTCTTATACTAGAAAACATTAAATATTCGAATAAAAATTCTAGAACATAAAATTCGAACGCTCCCCTTATTTTGATGCCCTTGATAGTTGACTTGGGGTCTAAACTAAAGATGAAGGCCGGGGACATAAACTTTCTCTCGGGCAGTTTTTGCCAAACCACCTTTTTCTGGTTGGTGACTCTTATACTAGAAAACATTAAATATTCGAATAAAAATTCTAGAACATAAAATTCGAACGCTCCCCTTATTTTGATGCCCCTGATAGTTGACTTGGGGTCTAAACTAAAGATTAAGGTCGGGGACATAAACTTTCTCTCGGGCAGTTTTTGCCAAACCACCTTTTTCTGGTTGGTGACTCTTATACTAGAAAACATTAAATATTCGAATAAAAATTCTAGAACATAAAATTCGAACGCTCCCCTTATTTTGATGCCCTTGAAAGTTGACTTGGGGTCTAAACTAAAGATTAAGGCCGGGGACATAAATTTTCTCTCGGGCAGTTTTTGCCAAATGACCTTTTTCTGGTTGGTGACTCTTATACTAGAAAAAATCAATTATTCGAACAAAAATTCTATAACATAAAATTCGAACGCTCCCCTCATTTTGATGCCCTTGATAGTTGACTTGGGGTCTAAACTAAAGATAAAGGTCGGGGACATAAACTTCTCTCGGGCAGTTTTTGCCAAACCACCTTTTTCTGGTTTGTGACTCTTATATTATTTAGAAAAAATCAATTATTCGAACAAAAATTCTATAACATAAAATTCGAACGCTCCCCTTATTTTGATGCCCTTGATAGTTGACTTGGGGTCTAAACTAAAGATTAAGGCCGGGGACATAAACTTTCTCTCGGGCAGTTTTTGCCAAACCACCTTTTTCTGGTTGGTGACTCTTATACTAGAAAACATTAAATATTCGAATAAAAATTCTAGAACATAAAATTCGAACGCTCCCCTTATTTTGATGCCCTTGATAGTTGACTTGGGGTCTAAACTAAAGATTAAGGTCGGGGACATAATCTTTCTCTCGGGCAGTTTTTGCCAAACCACCTTTTTCTGGTTGGTGACTCTTATACTAGAAAACATTAAATATTCGAATAAAAATTCTAGAACATAAAATTCGAACGCTCCCCTTATTTTAATGCCCTTGATAGTTGACTTGGGGTCTAAACTAAAGATTAAGGCCGGGGACATAAACTTTCTCTCGGGCAGTTTTTGCCAAACCACCTTTTTCTGGTTGGTGACTCTTATATTAGAAAAAATCAATTATTCGAACAAAAATTCTAGAACATAAAATTCGAACGCTCCCCTTATTTTGATGCCCTTGATAGTTGACTTGGGGTCTAAACTAAAGATTAAGGTCGGGGACATAATCTTTCTCTCGGGCAGTATTTGCCAAACCACCTTTTTCTGGTTGGTGACTCTTATACTAGAAAACATTAAATATTCGAATAAAAATTCTAGAACCTAAAATTCGAACGCTCCCCTTATTTTAATGCCCTTGATAGTTGACTTGGGGTCTAAACTAAAGATTAACCGGGGACATAAACTTTCTCTCGGGCAGTTTTTGCCAAACCACCTTTTTCTGGTTGGTGACTCTTATATTAGAAAAAATCAATTATTCGAACAAAAATTCTAGAACATAAAATTCGAACGCTCCCCTTATTTTGATGCCCTTGATAGTTGACTTGGGGTCTAAACTAAAGATTAAGGTCAAGGACATAATCTTTCTCTCGGGCAGTTTTTGCCAAATGACCTTTTTCTGGTTGGTGACTCTTATACTAGAAAAAATCAATTATTCGAACAAAAATTCTAGAACATAAATTTCGAACGCTCCTCTTATTTTGATGCCCTTGATAGTTGACTTGGAGTCTAAACTAAAGATTAAGGCCGGGGACATAAACTTTCTCTCGGGCAGTTTTTGCCAAACCACCTTTTTCTGGTTGGTGACTTTTATACTAGAAAAAATCAATTATTCGAACAAAAATTCTATAACATAAAATTCGAACGCTCCCCTCATTTTGATGCCCTTGATAGTTGACTTGGGGTCTAAACTAAAGATTAAGGCCGGGGACATAAACTTTCTCTCGAGCAGTTTTTGCCAAACCACCTTTTTCTGGTTGGTGACTCTTATACTGAAAAAAAAAACAATTAATCGAATAAAAATTCTATAACATAAAATTCGAACGCTCCCCTCATTTTGATGCCCTTGATAGTTGACTTGGGGTCTCAACTAAAGATTAAGGCCGGGGACATAAACTTTCTCTCGGGCAGTTTTTGCCAAACCACCTTTTTCTGGTTGGTGACTCTTATACTAGAAAACATTAAATATTCGAATAAAAATTCTATAACATAAAATTCGAACGCTCCCCTTATTTTGATGCCCTTGATAGTTGACTTGGGGTCTAAACTAAAGATTAAGGCCGGGGACATAAACTTTCTCTCGGGCAGTTTTTGCCAAACCACCTTTTTCTGGTTGGTGACTCTTATACTAGAAAAAATCAATTATTCGAACAAAAATTCTATAACATAAAATTCGAACGCTCCCCTCATTTTGATGCCCTTGATAGTTGACTTGGGGTCTAAACTAAAGATTAAGGCCGGCGACATAAACTTTCTCTCGAGCAGTTTTTGCCAAACCACCTTTTTCTGGTTGGTGACTCTTATACTGAAAAAAAAAACAATTAATCGAATAAAAATTCTATAACATAAAATTCGAACGCTCCCCTCATTTTGATGCCCTTGATAGTTGACTTGGGGTCTCAACTAAAGATTAAGGCCGGGGACATAAACTTTCTCTCGGGCAGTTTTTGCCAAACCACCTTTTTCTGGTTGGTGACTCTTATACTAGAAAACATTAAATATTCGAATAAAAATTCTATAACATAAAATTCGAACGCTCCCCTTATTTTGATGCCCTTGATAGTTGACTTGGGGTCTAAACTAAAGATTAAGGCCGGGGACATAAACTTTCTCTCGGGCAGTTTTTGCCAAACCACCTTTTTCTGGTTGGTGACTCTTATATTAGAAAAAAATAAATATTCGAATAAAAATTCTAGAACATAAATTTCGAACGCTCCCCTTATTTTGATGCCCTTGATAGTTGACTTGGGGTCTAAACTAAAGATTAAGGCCGGGGACATAAACTTTCTCTCGGGCAGTTTTTGCCAAATGACCTGTTTCTGGTTGGTGACTCTTATACTAGAAAAAATTAAATATTCGAATAAAAATTCTAGAACATAAATTTCGAACGCTCCCCTTATTTTGATGCCCTTGATAGTTGACTTGGGGTCTAAACTAAAGATTAAGGCCGGGGACATAAACTTTCTATCGGGCAGTTTTTGCCAAATGACCTTTTTCTGGTTGGTGACTCTTATACTAGAAAAAATCAATTATTCGAACAAAAATTCTGTAACATAAAATTCGAACGCTCCCTTCATTTTGATGCACTTGATAGTTGACTTGGGGTCTAAACTAAAGATTAAGGTCGGGGACATAAACTTTCTCTCGGGCAGTTTTTGCCAAACCACCTTTTTCTGGTTGGTGACTCTTATACTAGAAAACATTAAATATACGAATAAAAATTCTAGAACATAAAATTCGAACGCTCCCCTTATTTTGATGCCCTTGATAGTTGACTTGGGGTCTAAACTAAAGATTAAGGCCGGGGACATAAACTTTCTCTCGGGCAGTTTTTGCCAAATGACCTTTTTCTGGTTGGTGACTCTTATACTAGAAAACATTAAATATTCGAATAAAAATTCTAGAACATAAAATTCGAACGCTTCCCTCATTTTGATGCCCTTGATAGTTGACTTGGGGTCTAAACTAAAGATTAAGGCCGGGGACATAAACTTTCTCTCGGGCAGTTTTTGCCAAACCACCTTTTTCTGGTTGGTGACTCTTATATTAGAAAAAATCAATTATTCGAACAAAAATTCTATAACATAAAATTCGAACGCTCTCCTTATTTTGATGCCCTTGATAGTTGACTTGGGGTCTAAACTAAAGATTAAGGCCGAAGACATAAACTTTCTCTCGGGCAGTTTTTGCCAAACCACCTTTTTCTGGTTGGTGACTCTTATACTAGAAAAAATCAATTATTCGAACAAAAATTCTATAACATAAAATTCGAACGCTCCCCTCATTTTGATGCACTTGATAGTTGACTTGGGGTCTCAACTAAAGATTAAGGCCGGGGACATAAACTTTCTCTCGGGCAGTTTTTGCCAAACCACCTTTTTCTGGTTGGTGACTCTTATATTAGAAGAAATCAATTATTCGAACAAAAATTCTATAACATAAAATTCGAACGCTCCCCTCATTTTGATGCCCTTGATAGTTGACTTGGGGTCTAAACTAAAGATTAAGGCCGGGGACATAAACTTTCTCTCGGGCAGTTTTTGCCAAATGACCTTTTTCTGGTTGGTGACTCTTATACTAGAAAACATTAAATATTCGAATAAAAATTCTAGAACATAAAATTCGAACGCTTCCCTCATTTTGATGCCCTTGATAGTTGACTTGGGGTCTAAACTAAAGATTAAGGCCGGGGACATAAACTTTCTCTCGGGCAGTTTTTGCCAAACCACCTTTTTCTGGTTGGTGACTCTTATACTGAAAAAAAAAAACAATTAATCGAATAAAAATTCTATAACATAAAATTCGAACGCTCCCCTCATTTTGATGCCCTTGATAGTTGACTTGGGGTCTCAACTAAAGATTAAGGCCGGGGACATAAACTTTCTCTCGGGCAGTTTTTGCCAAACCACCTTTTTCTGGTTGGTGACTCTTATATTAGAAAAAATCAATTATTCGAACAAAAATTTTATAACATAAAATTCGAACGCTCCCCTTATTTTGATGCCCTTGATAGTTGACTTGGGGTCTAAACTAAAGATTAAGGCCGAAGACATAAACTTTCTCTCGGGCAGTTTTTGCCAAACCACCTTTTTCTGGTTGGTGACTCTTATACTAGAAAAAATCAATTATTCGAACAAAAATTCTATAACATAAAATTCGAACGCTCCCCTCATTTTGATGCACTTGATAGTTGACTTGGGGTCTCAACTAAAGATTAAGGCCGGGGACATAAACTTTCTCTCGGGCAGTTTTTGCCAAACCACCTTTTTCTGGTTGGTGACTCTTATATTAGAAGAAATCAATTATTCGAACAAAAATTCTATATCATAAAATTCGAACGCTCCCCTCATTTTGATGCCCTTGATAGTTGACTTGGGGTCTAAACTAAAGATTAAGGCCGGGGACATAATCTTTCTCTCGGGCAGTTTTTGCCAAACCACCTTTTTCTGGTTGGTGACTCTTATACTAGAAAACATTAAATATTCGAATAAAAATTCTAGAACATAAAATTCGAACGCTCCCCTTATTTTGATGCCCTTGATAGTTGACTTTGGGTCTAAACTAAATATTAAGGCCGGGGACATAAACTTTCTCTCGGGCAGTTTTTGCCAAACCACCTTTTTCTGGTTGATGACTCTTATATTAGAAAAAATCAATTATTCGAACAAAAATTCTATAACATAAAATTCGAACGCTCCCCTTATTTTGATGCCCTTGATAGTTGACTTGGGGTCTAAACTAAAGATTAAGGCCGGGGACATAAACTTTCTCTCGGGCAGTTTTTGCCAAATGACCTTTTTCTGGTTGGTGACTCTTATACTAGAAAACATTAAATATTCGAATAAAAATTCTAGAACATAAAATTCGAACGCTTCCCTTATTTTGATGCCCTTGATAGTTGACTTGGGGTCTAAACTAAAGATTAAGGCCGGGGACATAAACTTTCTCTCGGGCAGTTTTTGCCAAATGACCTTTTTCTGGTTGGTGACTCTTATACTAGAAAACATTAAATATTCGAATAAAAATTCTAGAACATAAAATTCGAACGCTTCCCTTATTTTGATGCCCTTGATAGTTGACTTGGGGTCTTAACTAAAGATTAAGGTCGGGGACATAAACTTTCTCTCGGGCAGTTTTTGCCAAACCACCTTTTTCTGATTGGTGACTCTTATATTAGAAAAAATCAATTATTCGAACAAAAATTCTATAACATAAAATTCGAACGCTCCCCTCATTTTGATGCCCTTGATAGTTGACTTGGGGTCTAAACTAAAGATTAAGGCCGGGGACATAAACTTTCTCTCGGGCAGTTTTTGCCAAACCACCTTTTTCTGGTTGGTGACTCTTATACTAGAAAACATTAAATATACGAATAAAAATTCTAGAACATAAAATTCGAACGCTCCCCTTATTTTGATGCCCTTGATAGTTGACTTGGGGTCTAAACTAAAGATTAAGGCCGGGGACATAAACTTTCTCTCGGGCAGTTTTTGCCAAATGACCTTTTTCTGGTTGGTGACTCTTATACTAGAAAACATTAAATATTCGAATAAAAATTCTAGAACATAAAATTCGAACGCTTCCCTTATTTTGATGCCCTTGATAGTTGACTTGGGGTCTTATCTAAAGATTAAGGTCGGGGACATAAACTTTCTCTCGGGCAGTTTTTGCCAAACCACCTTTTTCTGATTGGTGACTCTTATATTAGAAAAAATCAATTATTCGAACAAAAATTCTATAACATAAAATTCGAACGCTCCCCTCATTTTGATGCCCTTGATAGTTGACTTGGGGTCTAAACTAAAGATTAAGGCCGGGGACATAAACTTTCTCTCGGGCAGTTTTTGCCAAACCACCTTTTTCTGGTTGGTGACTCTTATACTGAAAAAAAAAACAATTAATCGAATAAAAATTCTAGAACATAAAATTCGAACGCTCCCCTTATTTTGATGCCCTTGATAGTTGACTTGGGGTCTAAACTAAAGATTAAGGCCGGGGACATAAACTTTCTCTCGGGCAGTTTTTGCCAAATGACCTTTTTCTGGTTGGTGACTCTTATACTAGAAAACATTAAATATTCGAATAAAAATTCTAGAACATAAAATTCGAACGCTCCCCTTATTTTGATGCCCTTGATAGCTAACTTGGGGTCTTAACTAAAGATTAAGGTCGGGGACATAAACTTTCTCTCGGGCAGTTTTTGCCAAACCACCTTTTTCTGGTTGGTGACTCTTATATTAGAAAAAATCAATTATTCGAACAAAAATTCTATAACATAAAATTCGAACGCTCCCCTAATTTTGATGCCCTTGATGGTTGACTTGGGGTCTAAACTAAAGATTAAGGCCGGGGACATAAACTTTCTCTCGGGCAGTTTTTGCCAAATGACCTGTTTCTGGTTGGTGACTCTTATACTAACTTAAGTCTATGCTTGTACTAGAGAAAATTAAATATTCGAATAAAAATTCTATAACATAAAATTCGAACGCTCCCCTCATTTTGATGCCCTTGATAGTTGACTTGGGGTCTTAACTAAAAATAAAGGCCGGGGACATAAACTTTCTCTCGGGCAGTTTTTGCCAAATGACCCATTTCTGGTTGTTGACTTCATTAATAATATATGTAGTTAGAATTCATATGCAACACAATAGGGGTAGTCACTAAACAGATTTAATTGCTGCGTAAGCCATGATTTTCTGTTTATTTGAAGTGTTTCATGATTTCGTGAATGAAATAATCAAAAATTTCCTGGGTGATTGCATCGTTTAATCAGTTTAATCAGTTTACGCTATTAAGCGAATACCTTTAATAATTTTCAAGCCGTGCCACATTTAAACCCACATTAGTGAGATGGCATTTGCAGATATGCAACATTTTTCATGCGATGCAACAATTCTCATGTTTTGTGCTGTGCAACATATGTGTTTTTTGTGTTGTGCAACATTTGTGTTTTTTTTGTATTGTGCAACATTTGCAATACTGGACGACATTCAAATGACATGAGTATTTTACTAGAAACTTTTTTTAATATCGTGCAACATTTTCAATATCACGTGACATCCAACTTCCGTTGGTATTCTAATGCTGGTGATATTTTTCATGCAATGCAACATTTTTAATATCACGTGACATTCAACCCACTTCAATATTCTTATGGAGCATATTAGCATTCTTATGGAAGTGACATTTTACAGTTATGCAACATTTTTCATGCAATGCAACAATTCTCATGTCATTATTTCTCAGGAGATGGCATTTTGCAGCATGCAACATTTTTTTTGCGGTGCAACAATTTTCATGTCATGCAACATTTTTACCATCGCATGACATTAAACTTGCCGTACTATTTCCCAGCAGGTGGCGTTTCGCCTCGCGTTTTGCAGCATGCAACATTTTTTTGCTGTGCAACAATTTTCTTATCATGCAACACTTTTAATAACGTGCGACATCAAACCCACATTAGTATTCTACTTGAGGTAACATTTTGCATGTCGTGCAACAAGTTTCATCTCATGCTTCATTTTCCATATCGTGCACATTTTTAATATCGCGTGACATTCAACCTATGCCAATATTCTCATGGAGGAGATATTTTACAGGCATGCAACATTTTTTTGGTTGTGCAACAATTTTCTTATCATGCAACATTTTTTATAACGCACAACATTAAACCTGCATTTGTATTCAACTAGAGGTAACATTTTGCAGGCATGCAACATTTTTCATCTGATGCAACATTTTCCATGTCGTGCAACAAGTTTCATCTTATGCTTCATTTTCCATATCGTGCACATTTTTAATATCGCGTGACATTCAACCTATGCTAATATTCTCATGGAGGAGATATTTTACAGGCATGCAACATTTTTTTGGATGTGCAACAATTTTCTTATCATGCAACATTTTTTATAACGCGAAACATTAAACCTGCATTTGTATTCAACTAAAGGTAACATTTTGCAGGCATGCAACATTTTTCATCTTATGCAACATTTTCAATGTCGTGCAACAAGTTTCATCTTCCATATCATGCAACATTTTTTAATATCGCGTTACATTCAACCTAAGTTGGTATTCTCATAGAGGTGACATTTTACAGGCATGCAACATTTTTCTTCTGATGCAACATTTTTCATGTCTTGCAACAAGTTTCATCTTATGTTTCATTTTCCATATCGTGCAACATTTTTTGATATCGCGTTACATTCAACCTATGTTAGTATTCTCATAGAGGTGATATTTTACATGCATGCAACATTTTTTTGGCTGTGCAACAATTTTCTTATCATGCAACATTTTTTTATAACGCGCAACATTAAACCTGCATTTGTATTCAACTAGAGGTAGCATTTTGCAGGCATGCAACATTTTTCATCTGATGCAACATTTTCAATGTCGTGCAACAAGTTTCATCTTCCATATCATGCAACATTTTTTAATATCGCGTTACATTCAACCTAAGTTGGTATTCTCATAGAGGTGACATTTTACAGGCATGCAACATTTTTCTTCTGATGCAACATTTTTCATGTCTTGCAACAAGTTTCATCTTATGTTTCATTTTCCATATCGTGCAACATTTTTTAATATCGCGTTACATTCAACCTATGTTGGTATTCTCATAGAGGTGACATTTTACAGGCATGCAACATTTTTTATGCGATGCAACATTTTTGCCGTCGCGCAACATTTTCAGTTGTTGCAACTGGTCGGGCATATGATTTACATGAATAATCGTCTTATCGGTACAAAGTCACTCCATTGTTGAAGTACGGTACAAAAACTGGTTGTTAGATTCACACCAACCAGTAAAAACACGGAAAAATAAAAAAGGTTGTTGGTTGCTGGATGTTAGATTCACGCAAGTTTTAACGAGGGGTTTACACGGCTGTAATCGTGCTGTAAATACACTCAGAGAAAACTTTTATTTTTTTGTCATTATATTTTTTTATTAAAGTCACGCAAATTTTATCGGTTATATTGTCTATCCGGTTGGAATCAGGACAGACATTCAATCAAAAATTGCCATTTCCTTGGACCACAAGTGCCGCATCTGTTTCGCATCTAGTGCGCTGTGTTGCTGACAACAACGGGAAGGATGCGCACTACTTTTAACATGATTCAAAAACGTCGCGAGTTGGGTCGCGTCGCGACTTGATTGTGCGAAGTCCGGTTTGGTGGCGGCCCGACAATACCAATATTCAGGTCAAGGAATCGAAACTATTAAAAAAAAAAAACAATACATAGGACAGCTAGCTATTAAATTACATCTAGAAAAGCATTCTAATATTGTTAATGTTCAGTGTACAGAGCGGCTAAGGATGACTTCGTTGGGGAACTTCTTGTTGCTAATGGTAATTTATTGATTCCAGCATTGCGCTCTGTAATACCAGAACGCTTTTGCCGATTATATCCAAATTATAAATTGAAATCAATGCATAATGGGTAAAATATGTATGAAAAATAAATCCTCTGCTCGAAGTGGTTGGATTTTAATGACTCAAACTGCAAAAAATCAACAGTTTCATATAAGGAGGGTGTTATTCGCCGCACGATGGTGGAATTCAGTATATTGGGCCCGTTTTACCCCACTATCTCTCTTTCACCTACAGTGACCGGCACAAAAAAATATCCAACACATAGTGGTTTCAGTTTCTAATGAAAACTACATGCAGAAATGATTAAATATATCTTTCAATGAATGCACTATATCCATTTTACATTGTTTCAATAATCTGTGTTGAAAAATATTTAATTCTTGAGGAATAAAGCGAACTCAGATAAGATTGGGAAAATTGCTATAAAATTGGGTATGACAGAAAAAAAGATCCACCTAGCAACTAATTCTGAAACTTCAAAATTTCACCAAATTTTTAAACGTTTTGCTTCTTGGTGTATGTAATTGTGATGTTTTTGATATATAATAGTTATTTATGCAACAAGTTGCAAAATGATGATTTTTTCAGCACGAGTTGCACGTTTATCCAACGAGGCTTTCCGAGTTGGATGTATACGACGAGTGCTGAAAAATTGAGTTTTGCAACGCATTGCATACAAAGTTTTTTGTAATTGCAAAAATACCCGTAAGGGGCTGTCCATTAATTACGTAAGGGATTTTTTGCGATTTTTCGACACCCCCTCCCCCCCATGTAAGATTTTTTGTATGAGAACCCAAAAATTTTTGTATGGCACGTAAGATTTCTCAAACCCCCCCCCCCTCCCCCAATAAACCCTTACGTAATTAATGGACGGCCCCTAAAGTATAATCTCTCTAGCCACACAAACGTGTATCAGCAGTAACCACGTGCGAGCGAGCCTCCATGCGCGACATGACGTAGTGCATAGCATTTTCTTTGATCAGGTAGGCTATGGTAGGCTAACTGTCGCAAGTTTTCAAGCTCCCGTCGTCGTCATGCAGCATCATAATTGCATCATAAGCAAAAGCAAAAGTACCCAGGTAACCAGTAAGCAGTTGAAATGCGCCTTTACAGCAGGTCAAAAAATGGAAATAAGTCGTATATGCGCCATAAGTGCTGCTTAAATGCAGGTTTTGGCCCAATATACGGCTGATTTAATGCTTATCTCTCATACTATCGAAAATGAAAACGAAAATATGTGTATAATTCCACACTTCTTATCTCGCCGTCTTTTCTATCTCTCTCCCATTTCTCTTTTCTTCACTTTGCGCTTCCAAAAGAGGTAATTCATGCAATTTCGAATGTGCTGGGCAGTATTTTTATGCTAGAAGACCCCAAAAGATCGTGCATTTGAAATGCTACGCAACAGCTGTCACATTTTCAGTAGCAGTTCAGTTGCTAATTTAGTACAGTTTAGCAGTTGAACTGCTATGATATAGCAGAAAGCAGGTGGAATGAAGATATAATGCTGAAATACGGCTTGTTTAAATGCTTAGTGGTTACCTGGGTAGGTTCAGTTTCTGTTTCTACGTCTGATTGGCAGTTCAAATCAAAATTTGAATCGGATTCGGATTCGAACTGCGCAGTACATGTAGAAACAGCAACTGTATCTACGGAAGTAGCGATACTTAACAAAAAGTGGGTGCTGGCAAAGTGCCGAAAAGTACTACTTTTCAGCACCCTAAAGAGTGCCGAAAAGTACTACTTTTCGGCACCTTTGCTTCAGTGAAGAAAAGTAGGCCGTTTTAACATTGTTTCCGCGAGTGAAAAGTAGGAGAATTCGCAACGCAATTACAAAAAAAATATTTTGACATGAGTTTTATCAATTTTAGGGTGATATGGGGCGAGTTTATTTTTCATGGTTAATATAATAGGTAAAAATTTCCCTAAACTCCAGAAATTATCTGTAATCAAGAATGAACGCTATTAATCTACAATACAACAATAATTCAGCTTGCAGACATGCAGGAATGCACTTTTTTGAACAATTTTTATGTGGTTTGGTCGACTAATGCGAAGAAATGCACATGTTGTGAAGATTATTAAGGATTATTAGATATCATTTGATAACTCAAAACACTCACACGTTTGTGTATCGCAATGATCACCTCCATCTGCTTGTACTATAGCTTTCTGGAAGTATATTCTATCATAAACACTTTGATAATTACAAAATTTCAATGTATTGTAAATGGTACAAACGGGTGTTCAATCATAATGTTATCTTTTAACATCAAATTCCACTGTCGCTTCAATACACCCATTGTCAGAATCAAAAGTTTTAAAAAAAGTGAGATCATCTAGCTGTCTTCTGCAATATTTTTTGTTGGAATGCAAGGAATATATGTGCTGAAGACACCAACATGATTTGACGTTAGTCTCTCTTGCAATCACTCATTTCAAGTGTGCGCATAATTTAACACCAGTGTGATTTTATTTTAAGCGTTAAACCTGGTTTAACTATATGGGTAAGCCTGGCTTACCAGCTAAGCCGAGGTGAAGAAATCGACCCTAAGTGAGCACCATGTGTATCACTTGTAATACATTGAAAATTTGTAATTATCAATGTGTATATGATAGAATACTTCCAGCAAGCTTTAGTACAAGCAGATGGAGATGATCATTGCGATACACAAACGTGAAAGTGTTTTAATTTATCAAATGATCCTTTATAATCTTCACAACATGTACATTTCTTTGCAATAGTCGACCTAAACTCATAAAAATTGTTCAAAAAAGTACATTCCTGTATGTCTGCAAGCTGACTTAATGTTGTATTATTTATACCCCGTGAATCAAAATTCAACCATCGTGCAGCAATAATGACAATGTCGCAACCTGTATTTGTTGCGACAATCTACCCAATGCGATGTAAGTTTGTCCCAACTTGAACAGAATAGGATAAAGATCACACACCATGAGTTTAGAGATTATTAACCTTGCGTTGTGGTTTTCGAGCGTTATTTTCGTCTTGGTAAACACCTAACCAAACAGATTCGATTTTGGATTAGTAATAATTGATTATCCACGAGTTGAAAAGTACGCAACAAATTCAACTTTCGTTTTGTCATTATCTGTTACCTGTTGGGATAAAGAGTAATCGCTGCGCCTTCTTTGTTGCCTGTTTTTGTGTGTCTTTTGTCCGACAATTGTTTTTACTGTATATACCTGAAAGTGTGCAAAACATATTGGGTGTCCAAAATGCAATTCTTACAGGCGATTGGAAATTGTGATTTTCTCAGCTTACAATGCTTTCGTTAAGGTTTTTGTCACCAGAAATTCAAAGTACTGTCATATTATAAGCGTATTAGTAACTTTGCAAAATCTTCAAATGGTTTCTAAAAAATTGAGGGAACAAATTTTCCAGCGTTGTCCTCACCCGGATAAAAACTAACCATAGGGTGTTTGGTGGAAACCATTCCTGCACCATACAGTGTACCAGCTACAATAATGTATATTGTAATGAAATGGTTCACTAAAAGCTTCGCACTATACATTTACATTCGATTTTTATGTAACAATATATTATACTGTTTTTCTTACGTTTGAACCATTCACTTTTCCGAAACATTATTTTTCCGTGCATTATTAATTATTTATTCAGTTTTAGGTTTTTTCCGTGCTTTGTTTTGTTGATGTTTGTGACTTTTTTGATGTAAGAAGTGAATAAGTTGAAACATCAATTTAAAAGTAAAAAGAAAATCGCGTTAAGTACTGTTCCTTTGAATTCCATAAGTATCAAAGGAAAAGTACTTAACGCGATTTTTTTTTACTTACGGATATTCCCCTAACAAGCCCAGGTTAATCATCATCATTAATTTAAAGTCAATAAAATGTTTAAATAAGTAGTAAACCAGATCTCTTAAGAACTGCAGATCCAAGAGATATGGTGGACTAGGTATGTAGAGTGCGATGAGAGGAATACGATTGACGTACTTTATCGTAGAGCCATTTTTAACATATGGACTGGACTGAATACTGAAAGAAATTCTAATATAGGTTCGTCTGTGGGTTCGCTTTTTAACCTAACTACTTGAATCGAACTTGACAGTTTTCTCATGAGTTGTTATGTATTTCCCCGTGTATTTCAAACTTTAGTCAAACTGGAGCCTCAATATTGCAATAACGGTTAAGCACGCTGTAATGATACTTATGTACCTCGTCACCCACTTCATGCAACTACATTAGTGGTCTAATAATACTTAGCGCGCTCGGCATAGTTCCATCATGCCGCTCAAAGTGTTGCCACAAATAATGCTTAGTTTGCGAAACCCAGTTATCTGGCTGGTGGGGCATGGGAGCCTAAGCTTCAACTGTTAATGCAATCAGAGACTACTCAGACCTCGACTCAGACTTAGACGTGGGCGATCCAATATGAAGGGTTATCCAAAACGCTCTGGAGAATTCCCAAAGCGCATTCTCATAATGCTAGTAAGCCTAAGATGCCATTAACAGGAGGAAAATGACAAGATAATATAACATTATATGGTTTATGTAATGTAAACCAATACAACATAACAAAAGAGAACCATTCCAAAACCATTTAATTAAATGTATAACCAGTAGTGAAACTACAATTAAAAACAATATATTTACGGTACATTTTATTGTTTGAAACCATATGTGTACCATACAATGTACGGTTTATTAAAACCCACGTATCAGTATTTATAACAATTCATTTACAATATAATGTATGGTTTGGCAAAAAAAAATATATGGAGAAAAATATTTTTTTATATTGTTACGATACTTAACCACCCGTATAGTATATTGTAAAAATCTTATTTACAATTTACTGTATTGGGTTCTACATTACATTTTATTGTTTTTGTATTTTTATTTTTACAGTGGTGTCTATTGTAAACATATGGTTTTAAATAGTACTGTTACAATACAACGTTCGGTTTTTCTACTGTATTTTTTATTCGGGCAGCCTGTCCAAAATACATGAATTCAGTAACAAATTTTGAAAACGACGTATAATCAATGCTACACCATTGATTATACGTCGTTTTCAAAATTTGTTACTGAATTGCCCTATAATGCATGGCAAGTTTGACGCGAATAAATTGTTTTTCGGACTTTTCCCCTTTTATAAGTCTTGTGAGGTTCTTTCATTCAATAAATATCAACTCCCAAGGTTTCTTATTCTAATCGACCACACGTCCTCGCCTTATGGGTTCAATGATGAATAAAAGCTTATATGAGTAAAGTCGAACGAGGGAAATAAACCATATCTTCCACGCCCGCAGTTAGAATCTAGAAAGCTTCAGCCAGACTAACAATCAGTTGGAGCAACTTTCAAATCGGCAAATTTATATTCCACACTCCAATGATCCAACATAATACCACCGATGCTGCGCTTCGACTGCAACTTCCCACCCGGCGAACGCGACTTTTCTCCATCGTTCGCAACTTGGTGCAAAGGAAACAAGCACGAATCTAAGTCCGATTTTCACTCGCACCCGTTCGCTCAAGACGAGAATAGAAAATTCGCTGGGTCACTCTTTACGCTGTTTGGTAGGAACTGCAGAAAAAGAGTTAAGCTTGGGACGTTACCAAGACGGAGGATTTTTCCCATCAATGGGGTGCGCACCCGTATGCTGTCGGGTAGAAGAATATTTTATTCTTAGATCTGCTTCGATATGTGTGGTATTCAAGTTCTTCGCTACAGCTGAATCCTAGCTGTTCCGGAGTGAACGGAATTGGCTAACATTTCTTGCTGGTCCGGCTACTGTAAGATATGGTATGCTCTAACACGTGGGTTTACTTGTGAAGCCCTTACTCGTACAGGTTGCACTTATAGAAATCAAAATTTTCTACCTAGCAGTAACCTTGGTACCATAGGAATCTTCAGCTGACGAATTGGAAAAGCAAAAGTTGTGTGTCACAAGTCGAATATTGAAGGGATATGGACAGCAGCATCTTGATGCACGTTAAATGATCGAAAGGTGAAAGCAACACTTCTAAAAACACTTGAATCCTGAGAACACCAGCCCTTGACAGTTCAATGCAGTTGAACTAAGACTTTAAACATAGAGAAGTGGAAACATCTCGGCAGGGGTCCTATTTTGGGCACTTTTCTGCTATAACTCTGCCAACCCTGAACCAATTAGCATATTTTTTGGAAAGCGATAAGATACGTATAGTATCTAGCTGTGTACAAAATTTCAAGTCATTTGGTTTGGAATTGACTGAGTTAAGAGTGCCCAAAATACCGGCCGCTGCCCAAGTGGTTCGCTACCCTATAGGTTTTGTCTTAGTTAAGATGTAATTTCACGGATAAGAAGAATCAATCTATGAAAAGAGACTTACACAGGATTATGGAGATCGTGCTTGCTATTCAGCATTGGAAGGACAGTCGAGCGTATTGTTCAGCATGCGAAGAACAGTCGAGTTACGATTTCCAGTAAATCCCGACAATATGTTTGCTTTGTGAATTTCGTGGATATTATCATATGAACAATTGATATGAATGTATATGTATGGCTGATATTCACAATTGTGGAAGTGATCGACGAACGATAGGATGAATGACACTGAATACCCCATGTATAGGGTAAGAAATCAAAATTTGAACTAGTCAAAATGTTATCTTAATTTGAACTATTTTGAAATTCATTGAAATGACGTACTTTTTGGGGAAATATTGTCCCGAAAAAGATGTTAAACAGTTTTCCGTAATGTAATCTGATAACATAAGCTTTAAAAGCATTGAAAAAGGCGTTTTTGCCTTCGAAAATAAGCAATTGAAAAATCACTGTGATTTCACCCATTTCCCCCCAGATAAAGCCCTTTTTCGGTGCACCCATACAGCTGATGCATTGCATCACACGCAATAAGTAAATATGTCAAATGAAAGCTTATTTATCATAGAATCGACCAACCGAATAATTTTCCGCATTATTTGTCATAAAATTATCAAATTTAAGTGATTCTTACTTGGAGAATGTTATCTTTCTTAAGTTGAACCATTTGTAATCTAAATTTGAACTAGTAAACGGGGGTGAGCTTCTAGTGTTGGCCTGCAGACTGCGCTAGTGGTTGCTTTGTTTACTTTTGATGGATGAAAAATTCCAAATTTAGTTTCCAAATTCCTAAAGAATTTCGAACATTCTGAGTTGAGATTCCACTGCCTAATAAAAAATAGGTATGAGAATTAGCAGATTCATGTGATTTTTAGTTGTTCAGCATGGAATTGGCTGTTTTGTGAGTTGCTCGAGCTGCTGCCGCCAGTAGTTCAAATTAAGATTAAAATTGGTTCAAATTATGATTACGATGGTTCAAATTAAGATTAAAATCATTGTTGATGAAAAATCGAATATTTCAATGAAATTCGGTTCAAATACAAACTTTTTACCATTTAACAGAAACCTTATACCCGTGGCTTTCATGTCCATACGATTTTGTCGTAGTAAATTATTTCCATGTGGGAGAAAAAATCACTTAAAATTTTCACTGCCTCAGAAAGCCGCAATTTGGTTCAAATTTTGATTACCTACCCTAGGCGTGATCTGAAAAGTAGGAAACTTGTTTTATTAAACCATTGATTTGGCTTTTAATTTCAGTACTGGCACATCTTGTACCTCCAATTCACAACCAATAATAAACAAAAAAGAAACTCTTTGCACTTTACTTCTATCCGAACGATGCAATCTGTTTCACCTTGCTTCTCCGGTTCTTGGTTACCGGCGATATACCTACATAAATGTAGCTAGCTAGCTGTATTAGTTCGTTAGCAATCGAATCATTTTTAACGAGCATAGAGTCTTACTCCACATCGACCGGATGCCTTTTGCGCTACACGTCTCGGAATTAAATGCCCCTCAAGGACACATTTCCCAGATTGGAAATGGAGAAAATCGTGATGAAGATATCCGGGGGATGCATTTGCCCTGCCGGAACGGTTTGGATTTGCAATCACACGCAAAAATGACTACGCTCAAAAATGTGTTCGGCCTGCACATTTTTAGTAAACATCCATGCCGCACATGACTGTGTTCGAAACACACATTTTTTTTAAAATTGCTCGTACGCTCATATGAGCATGTATTTTGCAATAATTTCGACATGGCAACCTCAATGGGTTTATAAACTACCTTCAAATACCGAAAAATATTGATATTTTGCAAAAATGTGAGCTTGCGAGCAATTTAAAAAAATGTGTGTTTCCAACACAGTCCCTGTGCGGCATGGGCGCTACTCAAAAATGAGAGCTTTTATTTTAGAGAGCAGACGACTGTGCCAACATGAAAGAATCCTTTTTAAGAGCGAAAATACCTATGTTTAAAATGGTCTTATGCTTTACGAAGACTAAAAAAATTTGGTAATATAAAAAAAATCTAACAATCACACAGCGAAACAAAAATTAACTTTTTGCCTGTCTTCAAAGCAAACTTGTGTGTCTCTGGCAAATTTTGGGTCGCATAATCTGAATCCGGATTCAGATTTAACTTTGAATAATTTCTCCAGCACGTCACAACTTTGTGCTTTACCTTAACTTATAGAGCGAAATATGCGATTTTAGGCCTTTTTTTACTGCAAGCCATAAGCATGGACGCATTTTAAGTAACAGCAGCTTGGCGCAGCTACACTTGAAGATCGCTGGAGGGACATCCGATCCACCATAGGTAGTACCTCGGCTGCTGCACTCCGCGACTCCGAATCACAGAATCGACTGGTACGACGGCGAATGTGAACAGTTGGATTCTCGTTTTCCAATGCAGCATGCGCGAGGAGTTCTCACCGAGAACGTTGCAACACCGTACGAGGGCAAATGAGGCACATTATATACAGGCGTGGAACAAGCAGAACTGAGTCTTCCGAAGGAAGAGAACCCAGCCGAAAGAACGAGATCGCGAAGCGATGGAAGAGCTGTACCGCTCTAAGGACACACTGAAGATTCACGAGTTGCTGAACGGCTCGCGCAGAGGTTTTGTACCACAAGCCGACATGTGCCGAGAAAGTCACGAGAATCTTCTCACGAGCGAACGTGAGGTGAGGTGAGGTGGTCGAGAAGTGTCGGCAGCATTATGGCGACGTTGCAAGCATCGAAGGTGGCGGGGTAACAGATCTAGGAGTACATGCGCAGGACGAAAGGTTTTCAGCCCATAACCTTCAAGAGATTGAGGAGGGGGTTGGCTGGTTGAAAAACAACTGTTAGGGGCAATAGCTCCTCTCTGGAGCCACCAATTGTTGGTGTCAGCACAATCTTCCAATTGGCAGTACGATTGGTGTGGTGTTCATATTGCGGTGGGACTAAACCAAATACTTACTGAATCCAGCAGCACTCTTGTCCACAGCTATCGCTATGATGAATCGACGATGATCAGGATGACGAAATCTCGTTTCACGGTACCGTTGCGAAGAGATATGGTATTACATTCCGCCAACCAAGAGACTAGACGGACCGCGCTACTTTCGAACACCGCACTACTCACTCAGGGTAGGAGGTTCGAGAGGGAGAATAGTTAAAATCGATACGTGAGTCGATAAGGAGAGTGTCCAACATAGCTCTGGTCCTCACAAGTTCCTACCTCATGCTTCCACGGGTCAAGCGATGACAAAAACCGCCAGCTAAGAGTTGTGTGCTTAGCTGGTAGTGCAGCCTGGGCACTGTTGTCCTTCTGACTTCAGCTAGATTGAGGAGGTACGATTCGAGCGTTTGTTCACCAAGAAGGGGCGGCTCAAACAGCGTCTGTTCTGGCATCCAGCGGCTGAGTAAGAAACGCTGCACCACGTCTAGCTAGATCCAAGGTGGTAGCCCCATCAGCGTGGTAGTCCTAGAGTTGGTTGGGACGTTAAACAGAACTGGCATGATGGCCCTCCGGCGAGACAGGAGTGTTGGCGTAGGCTCAATAAGCCACCCGAAAAAATCCCCATTGCGAATAACATAGGAGAAAATACGACTCGATACAATCGGCAAAGACCCACGCGACGAAATAAGGACTACGATTGGATACTTGGAACATGGAATTGCAAGTCACTAGGTTCCGCAGCATGTGACAGGATAATCTACGACGAACTATATCCCCGCAACTTCGACATCGTGGCGTTGCAGGAACTTTGTTGGACTGGACAGAAAGTGTGGAAAAGCGGGTATCGAGCGGCTACCTTCTACCAAAGCTGTGGCACCACCAATGAACTGGGAACAGGATTTATAGTGTTGGGCAAGATGCGACAACGTGTGATCGGGTGGCAGCCGATCAACGCAAGGATGTGCATGTTGAGAGTTAAGGGCCGTTTCTTCAGCTACAGCATCATTAACGTCCACTGCCCACACGAAGAGAGACCTGATGACGAGAAAGAAGCGTTCTACGCGCAGTAAGAGCAAACATACGATGGTTGCTCGCCGCGTGACGTGAAAATCATTGTCGGCGACATGAACGCGCAGGTAGGAAGGGAGGAAATGTACAGACCGGTAATCGGGCGAAACAGCCTGCACGCCGTATCGAACGATAACGGCCAGCGATGCGTAAACTTTGCAGCCTCCCGTGGTATGGTAGTCCGAAGCACCTTCTTCCCCCGCAAAGATATCCACAAAGCCACCTGGAGATCACTCGACCAACAAACAGAAAATCAAATCGACCACGTTCTAATCGACGGTAAATTCTTCTCGGATATAACCAATGTCCGCACATACCGCAGTGCGAATATAGATTCGGATCACTACTTAGTCGCTGTAAGCATGCGCTCAAAACTTTCGACAGTTATCACCACGCGTCGAAGTCGAACGCCGCGGCTCAACATCGAGCAGCTGCGTAACGTAGAAGTGGCTCAAGACTACGCGCAGCATTTACAGTGGCCCTACCAACGGAAGAGCAGCTTGGCGCAGCTACACTTGAAGATGGCTGGAGGGACATCCGATCCGCCAAAGGTAGTACCTCGGCTACAGCACTAGGATTCGCGACTCCAAATTACAGAAACGACTGGTACGACGGCGAATGTGAACAGTTGAAAAACGAGAAGAATGCCGCATGGGCGAGAATGCTGCAACACTGTTCGAGAGCGAATGAGGCACGTTACAAACAGGCGCGGAACAGGCAGAACTCAGTCTTCCGGATGAAGAAGCGCCAGCAGGAAGAACGAGATCGCTAAGCGATGGAAGAGCTGTACCGCGCTAAGGACACACGAAAGTTCTACGAGAAGCTGAACCGCTCGCGCAGAGGCTTTGTGCCACAAGCCGACATGTGCCGAGAATATTCTCACGAGTGAGCGTGAGGTGGTCGAGAGGTGGTGGCAGCATTACGATGAGCACCTCAATGGCGACGTTGCAAGTACCGAAGGTGGCGTGGTAACAGATCTAGGAGTATGTGCACAGGACGAAAGACTTCCGGCCCCTGACCTCCAAGAGATTGAGGAGGAGGTTGGCCGGTTGAAAAACAACAAAGCCGCTGGAGCAGATCAACTACCAAGCGAGCTTCTAAAATACGGTGGAGAAGCACTGCAGTGCACTGGTGAGAGCACTACACTGGGTCATTACCAAGATTTGGGAGGAGGAAGTATTACCGGAGGAATGGATAGAAGGTATCCCAGTAAACCACACATCGTAATGAGAAGTGCATTCAAAATCGTATATCTCGCGGTCAGAAATCGAAATCGTAAAAACCGTTGAATCTTGTGATAAAAATGTCAAGCCCATTGTATATAAATCGCTGCTGCGATTTGTTTTGTAGTAAGTTTGTTGTGCATAGAGCAAGTCATAAATAGTGCTAACTGATGTCATTGCTGTTTGCCTACGCTTACAAGTCATATATAATGTTAGTAAGGTGAGGTTGGGAATCGTAACGACTTAATGAATTTCGGCACCGTGACGAGGTGATTGGGTGGTTTTGGATGCAAAATCAAAAAAGCATCCCACTTGCCTTGCTCATCACCGCCTGGCCACTGATTATGTTTTGGGACTGGAACATTCTGTTAACCAATAATGATATTCGGGCAATCTTTGAGAGTGTTCATAGTTACCGAATGAAGACATTTGTCTCACAATTATTCCTACATGAGCAGTAAATTTTTCCCGCGACGACGACGACGACGACAACGACGTCGTCGAAACGTACACTCGATGCGGAACTAATGTTTGTAAACAAAACATGTCGTTATGAGTGCAAATCCAACTCACTACGAGTTGTTTTAAATTTTAAATTGACAACTCATCATTAGGTATGCTATATATCAGTACAGCATTGTAATAAATGGAATCGCAATGACTTGAAAAAATGCAGCCCAATCCTCATATCAGCATTCTTGTAAGAAGACTGGCAAAGGCATGTTTCATGGGTGGTTTAGAAAGCTTGAGTTTATATTGGCCAAAATTTGCGCTCTTCTCAAGGCAGATCAGTTAGTACAATGGTATGGGTTCAGACTCACAATCTCGAGGTGCCGTGTTCTAGGCTAGGTTTCAACTTTTTTTTTATAGCTAATTTCGGTCATCGTATTACATATCACCCGAAGTCGTATTTTATTCTTTCATTCGATTATTTGAGACATCGTAATGATGATCATATGAAATCGCCAAATGTCGTCAGAAGTATGTATATGGCCTCCACTTTGGTACGTATATAGCAGTTTTGTGCAGTTTATACGATTAAAAAGGTTCTTATATAGTAGTGTACAACACAAATTATACATACCAAAATGTTTACTGGGATATCGTGTGCCCCATCTACAAAAAGGGCGACAAGTTGGATTGCGGAAACTACTGCGCGATCACACTACTGAGCGCTGCCTACTAGATACTCTCTCAAATTTTATGCCGCCGACTATCACCGATTGGAAGAGAGTTCGTGGGGCAATATCAGGCTGGATTCATGGGTGAACGCGCTACAGCGGACCAGATGTTCGCCATCCGCCAGGTGTTGCAAAAATACCGCGAATAGAACGTGCCCACACATAACTTGTTCATCGATTTCAAATCGGCGTATGATACAATCGATCGAGAACAGCTATGGCAGATTATGCACGAATACTGATTCCCGGATAAACTGACACGGTTGATCAAGGCGACGATGGATCGAGTGATGTGCGTAGTTCGAGTATCAGGGACACTCTCGAGTCCCTTCGAATCTCGCAGAGGGTTACGGCAAGGTGATGGTCTTTCGTGCTTGCTGTTCAACATTGCTTTAGAGGGTGTAATTAGGAGAGCGGGGATAAACACGAGTGGAACGATTTTCACGAAGTCCGTTCAGCTGCTTGGTTTCGCTGATGATATTGATATTATTGCTCGTAAATTTGAGACGATGACACAAACGTACGCTGATTAGACCGGTCGTCCTCTATGGGCACGAAACATGGACCCTACGTGCAGAGGACCAACGCGCCTTGGAGTTTTCGAACGGAAGGTGTTGCGTACCATCTACGGCGCCCAAGTAACAATTATACTTTTGTGGCAATCCTGAAGTAATTTCTAAGATAGAATCATAAAACTTAGCAATAAAGCTCTTTGTTCTGCAACTCTAAGATAAAATAGGTATAAAACATCCATAAGACTAATCTGGCCCACTCTTCAGGAGATCTTCAAAGCTGCTTTTGAAGACTGCTTTGAAACTAGTTGTATTTATGTACATGCGCTGATGATTGATTATAAGAACTTCATGAAACTTTAACAAGAATATCTTGAGGCATGTTGATCTTTTAGCTGTCTTTCTCAAAAGTGTCAACAGTGCATAATAAATGAAATCTTTTACCTAAGCATTATGCGGATGCAAACAAGTTTTGTTTCATGGATGAAATATTAATTGAACTGCGAATTAATTTTCATCAAATTGAAATGGCTAAAACATTTAAATTGCCTGACGCTGACAGATCATTGATGACAGGGAATCGAAATGTTCTGTGCCATACCCACTTTTTCGTTGATATGCCACCCAAAACATACGAAAATTACAAAGCGCCTCAAAAATAATATCAATCATTAATATACGAAGACATAAATTGCCTTTGAAAACAAAAGGCTACGCCACTTTTTCAATTCTTTCTAAGTATGGCTGCCGTTCCAAGCGAACAAAACTCATGCAGCCGCCATCAATTGTTATTACCTTTAATCCAAACCCCCTCAAAACAATGATGGAACCAAGTCGCCTTGCATGAACGCTACAGCCTTTATTAAAGATTGTTTTTACTAGTTATGATCTTAAGGCAAATTTGTTCGTCTTAAATGTAACTTATTCGTTTTATACAAGAGTAACAGCCTTTGACAATTGTTTGTTTACGTTTTCCATGCTAGAAAGTTGTCTCTGTACATTTCGCGGTGTTTCGCGTCAAGATGTGCCAATTCTATTTTGTTTCCCTGTATTTTTGCTATTAATAATGAAGTGCAACTTACTACAATTACACTATTTGGCATGAGCTTGAGCAGATTCACAGTAAGTACACATTTCATTTCCGATTCGCATAGCTATGGCCTGTGTGAGAAACTGATTGAAGGCAGGACGACAGCAGCCAGCTACTCGCATTTTTGATTGGCCGTAAAATCATTATTTCGTTGACATGATTACTTTTTAGCACAAGAATGGCTAAATTGGGTTTTTAAATTTATAAAAATTCAATGATTTTATATTTTTAAACGAAAGAGCACCTTTTTCTAAGCCTCTATGATTTTTTTCAGATTTTTTGAACTTTGTTTTGATACCTAAAATCAATTTCAAAAAGATTTATTCAAATCACCTTTTGACAGCTGGGCAACTGCTTGACAGCTGCGCCCAGTACAAAACCCGACGAGGGGTGATTCGACAAATCGCTCCCATACAAATTTCAAATTGATTTTTAAATAGGTTCCCGGGCTCAAAAATTCATGAAAATTTGGATTTCGGCTCAGTTTGGCGTGCAGATTCAGAATATAGTATTATCTCAACATCGTTTAAAAAGCCAATTATCAGTGAGCAAACATGTTTATGTGTTTATATTTGCATGAGAACGCGGTTTTTCAACCAATTTGTTACATTCATTATTTGGATTGAAACATAGTTCGTTGTCTTATCATTATTTTGCATAGTTCTTGTTCCAGAGTAATTGCTCTAGCTCAAGAATAGAAGGCTTCAAGAAGTTTTTAAAGGAGGATTAGCCAAATGAAATGCACTTGAATAAACGAAGCATAAACTTTTAATAAAATATGTTGATGTTATGTGTTGAAAATAACTTCAAATACGCCTTAAAACTTATTATAAGATTTAATGCTCTTGTAAATTCAGTTGTTTTATGCGCGAATTTCAAAATTAACTTGAAGACAACTTAAAAATCGCAAACGAACGAAGATTGTTTTCTCTTGATAAAAACAACTACAGATGTTCCATGAATTGGTCATGCTGCGATAAAACTTCCATAAAAATAATCAAATCTAAAAGGAATTGAAATTGTTACTTGGGCGGTGTGCAGATGGAAGACGGGACTTGGAGAAGGCAAATGAACCACGAGCTGTATCAGCTGCTGAGAGAACCAACCATCGTCCATACCGCGAAAATCAGGAGGCTACGGTGGGCGGGTCACGTCATCAGGACGTCGGATAGCAGCCCGACTAAAATGGATCTCGAGAATCATCCGACCGGTACAAGAATACGTGGGGCGAGTATCAAGCTTGATGGATCGATTAAGTGGAGGACGATTTGCGGACCCTTCGGAGAAAGCGGAACTGGAGTCGCACAGCCATGAACCGAGTCGAATGGAGATGACTCCTACGTAAGCGTAAGCCGTATACTGAGTACACGCCGGAACCGCTCGGTTAACTTTTTGTGGCGCGACTGATGGAAGGTCAAGAAAAATTACGGAAAGTTTAGAGTTGTCCTTCAATTTTCTCAAATATTATCCTTTTCCACTTTTATGGGTTGTTTAGGTACCGATTATTACACTTTAAAAATATGATTCTCGTCGTTTAATCGTTACAAAACCATTTTGAATCCTACAATCAAACCTTATACGTACCATCCAAATAAATGATGTGTTACTGGTCTCAGTTTGTTACATCGAGGTACCTACATCGATTCGCTAGTGGTAAAGCGAATCCACCAACCTACCTAACCAATTTCCACCGATGCATCAGCAGCACCATTTGGCACTACATACTAAGCTTCCCATGTCTCTGGTTACCGTGTCCTTGTTGGGTGTCCTTGCGATATCGACACCGCCATCGCTGCTGCACCCGTCGTTGTTGGCGTCGCCGGCATTACGTGCTGGGTTTGTGTACGGATATGTTCGAGAGCCATGCAATTCTACGGGAGTGCAGTGTGCATACAATCCGTTGTGCTTCGGGAGCTTGGGTCGGTTGAGGCTGCTCTATGTAAGGCTGGAGGAATTGAATTATTCAGTCTGCG
Organism: Aedes albopictus; assembly: GCF_035046485.1. Classification (NCBI taxonomy): domain Eukaryota; kingdom Metazoa; phylum Arthropoda; class Insecta; order Diptera; family Culicidae; genus Aedes; species Aedes albopictus. Next base: position 365,346,482 of record NC_085137.1, read on the forward strand.
AGAAAACAATTCTTCAAAGGAGAATTTCATGTGCGTCCCAGATGTGCTCTATGAGGACTTAAACCGTCGAGACGGTGTTACCATATGGTGCAGTGTTTCCCCCCCACCCATTTGGCCATATTGCCGGAGATATCCTCCGCGTGGCATATCCGTATCAAAGCTAGGCGGAACAGATATTCTCAATTTGAGTTACCATTTGTCGGAGTTTCCATTTGATCAATTTTAAAAAAAATAAGGGAAATTGCTCCGCATGGAGCATCCGGAAGTATTTCATCCAGAATTTTGAAAAATTCTTGTGATGGAACTCTTTGAGAGTTACCCATATAGTAATCTATGAATTCCTTTTAATGGTTTCAGAACGAGTATCTGAACTGGCAGAGTTCCTTAAATTCTAGCAGACTTATTGAAAATATTAACGGAATTTATGTTAATGATACAAGATAACAATAATAATATTCTTCGATGTATCGGTGACAGATTTTCTTCTGAATTTTTCATGTCTGGTGATGGTCTCCAGAGGCCTACCCATAACTCTTGTGATATTCTTAAAATTTTTCGTTAAAAATTCTTGTTTTAACCTCCAGCTATCAGGTTGAGAACCCACGACCTACAGGTACACCAACCATGCATTGCACCATCGTCGGTGCAATCTTTGGCATCATCAGAAGCTGTGGGATTCCTTTCGATACGGATCCTACGTGTGTGCAGCCGAGTTTGTAACCGATGCTCCTGATGGTGTAGAGCAAACTGAATTTAAATGTATTAATATTACAGTAGAACACCAGCAGCCAGCCATCCAACCAGCCAGCCAGTGTGTTTGCTTATGCATACACGTTACATATTGGCAAGGTGCAGTGTGGCAGAATAGGTTTCACCTGAGTTTCATGGTTTCATCAGCAATTGCACACACTGTGTGCATGCATCGCCCGTTTGAGCAAAGGTAGTGCACTTGCATCCATGCAATGATGGAATCCTTTTCTGAATGTGGATTTCATTTGCTGGATTCCCTTGAAATAAGACGTCTGATTGACGTGTCTTGGGGTGGGTTTGGCATCTAAAGCTCTGGAAGGGAGGGAATAGTTTCAACCTGAATTCTGAAGATTGGGAATATAAAGATGGATGGTGTCGTAAAAAGAGCGACCGGATGGGCACTCGAGCGCAACAAACCTAAATGAATAAGAAAATCAAGCTTATCCGAGCGGAATAAAATGGTTCGGAACTGTTCCGAATGGAAGATAAAAGTGTTGATCGGATGGGTTGATGCTGTCGGGAATGAAATTGAAGCAGCGCAATTTTACTCGGGTAGATCAAATGGACCATGGTTTATTGCGAAATGGCACGTGGTAACATTTTACATGATTTCATGTCGAGAAATGCAGTTGTTAGGAAGTACATTTTTGAAGTAACATTTTACCTTTTAGAATGATTTTTTACTTTGTTCAGATGTCTTTACTTTCAATAGGTTCCAAAAACCCCACCTAGATTTTTGAATGTTCTGAAAGTACATTTTACTCTTTTTTCGAATTTTGTTCCGAATTTGAACCCTCTGAGCAGAAACACCTCTTCGAATGAGTGTAATCAATATTTTACCTTTTAGAGAGTGGGATTAGAGAGCGGCACGGTAAAGGCTGGGTATGCTGCGCAATTCAGATCCCATTGTGATCCACTAGCCTCTGCCCAGCAACTCCTATCCCTACCTCCACGCGGTACCGGCCGGAAACTATGAGCAACCTTAGGGAAGATCGGGTAACCAACCCCGGTGGGAACTTTGGTCGTAGCCTGACAGGGAAGGGGGGGGGGTTTGCTTCGGCAAACCTGAGCGTCTGTTCTCCAGGAGGAGCGGCTCACAACAGCGTCTGATCCCCATGTTAGGGGCGGCTGATCTACGTCCGAGTGCCAGGGAAGGACTCTAAGCTCAACTGTGCACTATGGTCCTCCGGAAAGTAGGGGGTTGGTGTCAGGCCCTACGAGCCAGCCGTAAAAAATCATTGTAACGGAAAATCAGCAACAGAATAATACGAACCGAGACCAACGGCCACGACCCCAGCGAACAAAAAGGACTTGCGATTGGAAACTCGGTACGTGGAACTGCCGATCTCTCAACTTCATTGGGAGCACCCGCATACTCGCCGATCTACTGAAGGACCGCGGGTTCGGCATCGTAGCGCTGCAGGAGGTGTGTTGGACAGGATCCATGGTGCGAACGTTTAGAGGTAATCATACCATCTACCAGAGCTGCGGCAACACACGCGAGCTGGGAACAGCTTTCATCGTGATGGGCGATATGCAGAGGCGCGTGATCGGTTGGTGGCCGATCGACGAAAGAATGTGCAGGTTGAGGATCAAGGGCCGATTCTTCAACTTCAGCATAATAAACGTGCACAGCCCACATTCCGGAAGTACTGATGATGACAAGGACGCATTTTACGCGCAGCTCGAACTCGAGTACGATCGCTGCCCAAGCCACGACGTCAAGATCATCATAGGTGATTTGAACGCTCAGGTAGGCCAGGAGGAGGAATTCAGACCGACGATTGGTAAGTTCAGCGCCCACCAGCATACGAACGAAAACGGCCTACGACTCATTGATTTCGCCGCCTCCAAAAATATGGCCATACGTAGCACCTTTTTCCAACACAGCCTCCCTTATCGTTACACCTGGAGATCACCACAGCAGACGGAATCTCAAATCGACCACGTTCTGATTGACGGACGGCACTTCTCCGACATTATCGATGTCAGGACCTATCGTGGCGCCAACATCGACTCCGACCACTATCTGGTGATGGTCAAACTGCGCCCAAAACTCTCCGTCATCAACAATGTACGATACCGGCGACCGCCACGGTACAACCTAGAGCGACTGAAGCAATCGGATGTCGCCTTAGCATACGCGCAGAATCTCGAGGCCGCGTTGCCAGACGAGGGCGAGCTCGATGAGGCCCCTCTAGAGGACTGCTGGAGTACAGTGAAAGCAGCCATCAACGACGCAGCCGAGAGCACCATCGGGTACGTGGAACGGAATCGACGGAACGAATGGTTCGACGAAGAGTGCAGAACGGTTTTGGAGGAGAAGAACGCAGCGAGGGCGGTAATGCTGCAGCAAGGGACCCGACAGAACGTGGAACGATACAAACAGAAGCGGAAACAGCAGACCCGCCTCTTTCGGGAGAAAAAGCGCCGCCTGTAAGAAGTGGAGTGTGAAGAAATGGAACTGCTGTGCCGTTCCCAAGAAACACGGAAGTTCTATCAGAAGCTCAACGCATCCCGCAACGGCTTCGTGCCGCGAGCCGAAATATGCAGGGATAAAGACGGAGGCCTCTTGACGGACGGACGTGAGGTGATCGAAAGGTGGAAGCAGCACTTCGATCAGCACCTGAACGGCGTGGAGAACGTAGGCACGTGAGCCCACGGCAACGGAAGAAATGACGACGCCAGTGCAGCGGAGGACGGAAATGAACCAACTCCCACGCTGAGGGAAGTTAAGGATGCCATTCACCAGCTCAAAACCAACAAAGCAGCTGGTAAGGATGGTATCACAGCTGAACTCATCAAGATGGGCCCAGAAAAGTTGGCCACCTGTCTGCATCGGCTCATAGTCAGGATCTGGGAAACCGAACAGCTACCGGAGGAGTGGAAGGAAGGGGTGATCTGCCCCATTCACAAGAAAGGCGACCATTTGGAATGTGAGAACTTCAGGGCGATCACTATTTTGAATGCTGCCTACAAAGTGCTATCCCAGATCATCTTCCGTCGTCTGTCACCTAAAACAAATGAGTTCGTGGGAAGTTATCAAGCCGGCTTCATCGACGGCCGGTCGACAACGGACCAGATCTTTACCGTACGGCAAATCCTCCAGAAATGCCGTGAATACTAGGTCCCAACGCATCACCTGTTCATCGACTTCAAAGCGGCATACGACAGTATCGACCGCACAGAGCTATGGAGAATCATGGACGAAAACGGCTTTCCTGGGAAACTGACTAGACTGATTAAAGCAACGATGGACGGTGTGCAAAACTGCGTAAGGGTTTCGGGTGAACTATCCAGTTCATTCGAATCTCGCCGGGGACTGCGACAAGGTGACGGACTCTCATGTCTACTCTTCAACATCGCTCTGGAAGGTGTGATGCGACGAGCCGGGCTCAACAGCCGGGGAACGATTTTCACAAAATCCGGTCAATTTGTGTGCTTTGCGGACGACATGGACATTATCGCTAGAACATTTGGAACGGTGGCAGAACTGTACACCCGCCTGAAACGCGAAGCAGCAAAGGTCGGACTGGTGGTGAATGCCTCAAAAACAAAGTACATGCTGGTAGGCGGAACCGAACACGACCGGATCCGTCTGGGTAGTAATGTTACGATAGACGGGGATACTTTCGAGGTGGTGGAGGAATTCGTCTACCTCGGATCCTTATTGACGGCTGACAACAACGTGAGCCGTGAAATTCGGAGGCGCATCATCAGCGGAAGTCGGGCCTACTACGGGCTCCAGAAGAAACTGCGGTCGAAAAAGATTCACCCACGCACCAAATGCACCATGTACAAAACGCTAATAAGACCGGTGATCCTCTACGGGCACGAGACATGGACCATGCTCGAGGAGGACCTACAAGCACTCGGAGTTTTCGAGCGACGCGTGCTAAGAACGATCTTCGGCGGTGTGCAGGAGAACGGCGTGTGGCGGAGAAGGATGAACCACAAGCTCGCTGCACTTTACGGCGAACCCAGCATCTAGAAGGTGGCCAAAGCCGGAAGGATACGGTGGGCAGGGCATGTTGCAAGAATGCCGGACAACAACCCTGCAAAGCTGGTGTTTGCAACTGATCCGGTTGGCACAAGAAGGCGTGGAGCGCAGAGAGCACGATGGGCGGACCAGGTGGAGCGTGACTTGGCGAGCATCGGGCGCGACCGAGGATGGAGAGCGGCAGCCACGAACCGTGTATTATGGAGAAATATTGTTGATTCAGTTTTATCTTGAATTTGATGTAATACTAAATAAATGAAATGAAATGAAATGAGAGTGGGATTAAAAGGTACAACACTGATTAAACTCTGCAGAAATCCCTGGAAACATCTACACATGAATTCATGGATGCATCCCTGGAGGAATTATTGAAGGATGAACCCTGGAGAAATTATTGTAGGAATTCCTGACAGAATCTGGTTTTCCAGTTAGCCTAGTGGTTAAGGCTTTACCTTACTTACCGATCAGACTAAGGCCGGGGTGGCCTCTGCTGTACATAGTAGCCGTCTCCATTCCACTCGGTCCATGGCTGTTTGTCTCCAGTTCCGCACTCTGCGTGGGGTCCGCAGATCGTCCTCCACTTGGTCGACCCACCTAGCACGCTGCGCTCCACGTCTTCTTGTACCGATCGGATGACTTTCGAGAATCATTTTAGTCGGGTTGCTCTCCGACATCCTGATGACATGACCCGTCCACCGTAGCCTCCCGATTTTCACGGTGTGGACGATAGTGGTTAAGGCTATAAATTGCCAATCCGGATTCGTTTCCCGTTCCGGTCGGGAAAATTTTCTCGACTCACTGGGCATTGTGTGTATCATTGTGCAAGCCTCACAATATACAAATTCATGCAATGGCAGGCAAAGAAAGCCCTTCAATTAATAACTGTGGAACTGCTCAAAGAACACTAAGTTGAAGCGAGACAGGCCAAATCCCAGTGGGGACGTAGAGCCATAAAGAAGAAGAAGAAGAAGAAGAACCTGACAGAATCTCTGGGTAAGCTCTTGAAAAAACTTCAGTAGGAATTCTTAAAGGAGCCACTGGAACGTTTTTAAGTACTCCTTAGAGAAATTCCAAAAAGAATCATTGGCGATTTTTTTTTTAATTTTCTAGGTTTAATCACCGCATGACTTTATGATAATTGAATTTTATTGGCTTTTCTCAGTGAACTTAATACTACTCAAAGAAGGAAAGACTAACGAAAATAATGAAAGAACCGAGTGATAGAATCGCGTGTGCGACGAGAGCAATTGAATAGAATAATCGAAGAAGAAGAAGAAGAAGAAAAAGTAGAAGAAGAAAAAGAATAAGAAGAAGAAGAAGAAGAAGAAGAAGAAGAAGAAGAAGAAGAAGAAGAAGAAGAAGAAGAAGAAGAAGAAGAAGAAGAAGAAGAACCTGACAGAATCTCTGGGTAAGGTCTTGAAAAAAAACTTCAGTAGGAATTCTCAAAGGAACTCCTGGAACGTTTTTAAGTACTCCTTAGAGAAATTCCAAAAAGAATCATTGGAGATTTTTTTTAACTTTCCAGGTTTAATCACCGCATGACTTTATGACAGAGCGTTCATGATTAACAAAAATTTTAATCATGATTAATCTTTGATGATTAAAATTCCAATTTTGGTGATTATTGATTATGATTAATGATTAATTTAATGTTAAGGATGATTAAAGATTATGATTAATGATTAAAATTGGTTTTATCTGTGATTATTGATTATGATTAATGATTAAAAATGGCTCATTGATTAAAAATCATGATTAATCATGATTAATCAAGAGAGAGAGATTGAGATTGAGATTGATTGACCGCCCGTGGATGCTACTCCAGTATCGCCAGACCAGCTACACTCACACAAGGACCAATGAGATAACTGCCGGGGACTAGCAAGCATCTTCAGTGTGTGAGCGTTGGTGATCTTCTATTTTTAGGCGACAATGGCGCCTGCCACGTCAGGTTGCAGGTCAATGTGGGGAAGGGGTAAGGAAGTGATGATTGCAATCGTTTGTATCCACATCTGGCCGAATATACCTCTGCGCCAGCACAAATTCATGCGGATGTTGGAGTGTTGGTGGGAATTGGTTGGCAGAAGGTTCACACATTGGTGTGTGGATACCAGGGGAAGGTCATAGAATTGTGTGTTTTTATTATTTTTTGAAGATGTGCGGCACAGTTCGCTTGGTTGCATAACTTGTAGGCGTTTTCTAATAGGATTGTGACACTGTGCTGTGAAAGTTTGGAAGGAAGGGAAACGGCTTTTTCAACGCGTTTCTGTTCTAGCGACGGCTATGAACATGTGAATATACATGAGTTGTATATGTAGAGAGCAAAGAGAAAGTATATAGAAAGATACAAAGTAGGAGGAAAGGGACGGGCCAGGGATTGAACCCAGGACCTTCTGCATATAAATCAGAAGCGGTAGCCACTAGACCACCAAGCCCGTACATGATTAATCAATCACAAAAAACTGGAAATGATTAAAATATTTTTATTGTGTAACATGTTTTTGAAGTTTCAAAAGTAAAAGGTAGAGTTGTCCGGGAGATTTTTGAAAAAAGAATCATACATTATTTTATTTAGAACAGCATTTGAATTAATTTAAATTGGATCATATATTTTATATGAAGAATCATTTTTGGTGATAAATGATTAATGATTGATTAATATTTTTTCTTATGATTATGATTACTGATTAATGATTAAATTGCAAAAACAGTGTGATTAAGATTAATGATTAATGATTAAATGACATTTTTTTGTGATTATGATTAATGATTTTGATTAATCTTAATCATTAATCATTAATCATGATTAAATTTATGATTAATCATTAACGCTCTGCTTTATGATAATTGAATTTTATTGGCTTTTCTCAGTGAACTTAATACTACTCATAGAAGGAAAGACTAACGAAAGTAATGAAAGAAACGAGTGATAGAATCGCAAGTGTGCGACGAGAGCAACTAGTAGTTACTTTTCGGAAAGAACATCAACAAATTTTCTCAACTAGTAGTCTGTCAATGGTCCAAATTCGGCGAAAATCGGGCTACTATACATAAAATTAGAAAGATTCTAGAAAAAGACGTAATTATTTGATAGCCAACTTTGAAGTGTTATTTCTCCAGAATCAATGAACCTAATATAGCATTCCTGACTTATTTAAAAAGCTTTAGAAAACAAATAATTTGAATTGTTCTCGAACCCTCTAAGCAGTGGATAACTAACACTAAGGAAGGAATATTACAAGTGGTAGTCTAAAACTCGTATCTGTTAAAGGATAAGTCTAACAGGGCGGAATAAAAAGGTACACAACTGATTGAAACTGGGTAACTCTCGCTCAGACCGGCCCACTATTTACACCTTGTTTTCAAAAATGTCCTCGCTAAAAAAGTAAGGCAAATGCATTTGGTTACTCAAATTGATGGACCCTCCGTTAGCTAGAGCCACAACAATTTTTGCAGACCCCTCGATTTTGGTCAAATGGTGGTTCATTTAATCCGTTATAACTCGAAAGTTTCTCCAAAAACCACCTCAAAACGAATTGTTGTTGAAATGAGGAGAAATAGAGCTACTATTTACAATAATAAAAAGTTGGGCCGGCCTTATTGATTTTGGTCATCTTAGATTTTTTGGCCATCTTAGGTTTTTGTAACAAAACATTTTTTTCACCATGAGGGCAACCACCGATTTTCAAAATTTTTGCATCAATTGAAAGCTGAGACATTTATACAGGGGGTGGCCAAAATGTTTGGGATAGGCAACATTATTTTTTTCACAAAAAAGTTCAACATGCTGTAACTTTTCATAGAGTGCATCAAAAATTCTCAAATTTTGACTATTTGTCAAGCTAGTATATGTGCATCATTGGTACAAATTTGGGCTCGATTGGTTAATCTTTCACGAAGCTAGAACCGTTCTCGTAAAACACTATTTTTTAGACAACCAATTTTTGAGCTGTCATATCTCCGAAACCAGTGAATCGAATTGAATAAAATTTTGAACGTTTATCAACAATATATAAGTGCTTCACAAGTTATTAAAACATATTTACTTTTTATACATTTAAAAAAGTTATCATGGATTAACACTTTTTGGATTTTTCTCGAAAAAATGTAATTTTTTTACGTCATTGTCATAAAATATTAGTTTTGATATCCAAAGGAAGTTTATTTATGTTCTCAAGATATCTCTAATTAGATATATTAGAGCCTATTTGGATTGAAGGAAGAACACATTTAGCAATTTTTGTGCGGTATTGTAAATTTTACTTACTTCTCCCTATATGGGTGAAAATGTCAAACCGCTATAACATTATTCGCCGTGAGAAAATATTACATTTTATAATGTCGTATGAAATATCAATATATTGTTGATTCAATTCGGTCCACTGGTTTCGGAGATGTGACAGTTCAAAAATTGGTTGTCTAAAAAATAGTGTTTTACGAGAACGGTTGTAGCTTCACGAAAGATTAACCAATCGGGCCCAAATTTATACCAGTGATGCACATATGATAGGTTAACAAACAGTCAAAATTTGAGAATTTTTGATGCACTATATGAAAAGTTACAGCATGTTGAATATTTTTGAGAGAGTTAGAAAAGTTTCCTATCCCAAGCATTTTGGCCACCCCCTGTACATAACATATCAAAAAATTAGAGATGTCTTTTTCTCCTATCAAAAGTTATCTGCAGTTTCGTAAATTAAGCCACGTTTTCTCCATACATTTCCATGCGCACCTTCAACGACATGCAACAGCATCCGAGTTTACGCCTGCATGTATACACAAAGGTACCTGCCGCAAAATTTGGGAAAATCGGAGGTTCGTTTCCGTTTTTGACTGTTTCTCAATGATTCGGGCATTGCTTTTATAGCTTTTTTAAGGTTTTGAAAACCTTAAACTTTCAGCTTTTCATTAGTGGGTTCAGATTTTAAATTCGTGTTCGTAAACACTGCGAAATAACGCTGCATTTATGTAAACGGCCGGCACCGGGCCCAGTGGGCAAAAATGGCATGGTTTACAAAACAGCAGATAACTTTTGAAAGAAGAAAAAGACATCTCTAATTTTTTGATATGTTATGTGTAAATGTCTCATCTTTCAATTGATGCAAAAATTTTGAAAACCGGTGGTTGCCATCATGGAGAAAAAAAAATGATTTGGTATAAAAATCCAAGATGGCGACAGAAATCAATATGGCTGACCCAACTTTTTATTATTGCTAATAGTAGCTCTATCTTTCTTCGTTTCGACAATAATTCGTTTTGAGGTGGTTTTTGGAGAAACTTTCGAGTTATAACGGTTTAAATAAGCCACCATTTGACCAAAATCGAGGGGTCTGCAAAAATTGTTGTGGGTCTTACTAACGGGGGGGTCCATCAATCTAAGTAATCAAATGCATTTTCCTTACTTTTTTAGCGAGGACTTCCCTAAAATCGGCAACTTAAACATTTTTAAAGACAAGGTGTAAATAGTGGGCTGGTCTCAGCGAGAATTGCCCAACTGTTTATGAGAAAAATGTTTTAGTGCAGGGGCTCCCAACCTTTTTGAGGTGGCGACCCCCTTTAAGCATTCTCAAAACATCTGCGGTCCAATGAAAATTTTTAGAAAAAAATATAAATTAAATGAACGAAACCGAGTTTTTTGGGTACAGTGATGTAGCCAGGAATTTATTGTGGGAGGGATTTTCGACGATCAATGATACATTTTTTTATTCGGCACTCTTATTTCGGAAAGAATGATGTCGTGTACATTGAATTTGAGTCGTAGCTGAAAAATAGCGGCGCAGCCGAAAATTTTTTCGTCTGAGGGCGTTTTATACTGAAAATTTGTTCTTCAAATTGTGGCTTTTGGGGGTGGCGGTATACAATATTGGAAATTGGTATAATTTGCACAAAATAGAATAAAAATTTAAAAAAATTTTTGGTTACATCGCGGCCCCCCTGGACTGGCTTCATGGCCCCCCAGGGGGCCGCGGACCACTGGTTGGGAACCCGTGGTTTTAGTGCTTTATTCATGAATTAAGGTTTTTTTTTGTAAAATGTGAACTCATAACACGCATCCTTTAACTTTTCCCAATTTATTGTCGGTATTTTGTTATTTCCTTTCAAAAAATATTGATATTGATGTCAATTGGAGGAAATTTAAATAAACTAACAACCCTGTACCCGGCAAACTTTGTCTTGCCTACTGCGTTTTTTGACGTTTCAAGTTTCTATCCAAGACCCAGTCCCCGGTTAAAAAAAAAAATAAAAATAATAATGAAAAAAAAAAAACAGTATGGAAGATCGATTTTCAAAAACTCTCAATTTTTCCATGTTTTTTGCCTCATAAACCTTCCTTGGGTGAAAACTAACAGAACGAAACTAAGACGATCAAAATCAGACCTTCCGTTCGCAAGTTATGTGTGGTCCCACGTATGCCACTGCATTTATATATATATACTAGCTGTACCCGGCAAACTTTGTCTTGCCTACTGCGTTTTTTGACGTTTCAAGTTTCTAGCCAAGACCAAGTCCCCCGATCAAAATGTATGGAAGATCGATTTTCAAAAACTCTCAATTTTTACATGTTTTTTGCCTTATAAACCTTCCTTGGGTGAAAACTAACAGAACAAAACTAAGACGACCAAAATCGGACCTTCCGTTCGCAAGTTATGCGCGGTCCCACGTATGCCACTGCATTTTTATATATATATAGATATATACAGGGTGTTAGGTTCATGAGTGCAAACTTTTTAAAGGGCGATAGAGGACCATAAATGGTGAAAAAAATTGTTCTACGCATATGGTCAAATCTCAACCGTTACGTAGTTATTGAACTCCCCATGTTTTTGACTCTTATTGCCTTAGCTGGCTATAACTTTAAAATGGTCAAGCTTATCGCTGTTTTTTTACCCTTATTCGAAAGATTATTGAATTTTCTATCAAATGGCATCTTTCAACCGATTGGTTAAGTTAAATAACTAAGTTTTCTAGAGCAAAATAGCTAAAAATAGCGTGTTTTAATTTGTTTTTGTCAATTATCTTTGAAAAATGCGTAATAAATTAAAATTCTTTCTTTGGCAAAGTTGTGGCCCCTATTCCATTCTACAATTCGTTCTTTGATGCCAAACTTCTTACTCTTATAATTTTCTTGCAATTTTGATTTAAATGTGCGGCACAGTGCGCAAAAAGGTCATGGTAAGCACGATTGCAAATTTATGATCTGAAATGCGACGTTTAAATCGAAATTGCAAGAAAACGATAAGAGATAGAAGTTTGATGTCAACGAACGAATTGTAGAGTGGAACAGAGGCCATAACTTTGCCAAAGAAAGAATTTCAATTTATTACGCATTTTTCAAAGATAATTGACAAAAACAAATTAAAACACACAACTTTAAGGCTATTTGCTCTAGAAAACTTAGTTATTTAACTTAACCAATCGGTTGAAAGATGCCATTTGATAGAAAATTCAATAATCTTTCGAATAAGGGTAAAAAAACAGCGATTAGTTTGACCATTTTAAAGTTATAGCCAGTTAAGGCAATAAGAGTCAAAAACATGGGGAGCTCAATAACTACGTAACGGTTGAGATTTGACCATATGCGTAGAACAATTTTTTTCACCATTTATGGTCCTCTATCGCCCTTTAAAAAGTTTGCACTCAGGAACCTAACACCCTGTATAAGAAACATAATCCAATCGCTATAACTTTTTTCATGTAAACAATTTTAAGTTGAGTCAATCGTTTTTCAAAGCTCATTGTGTAAGGCATAGATGCTTAAAATATCAATCATGATCTTTCATTCAACTCTCATCTCATCTATTTATCATTCAAAATATCATGATATTATATAGTGGCAAAAATCTACGGGCGGTTTTGGACATTTTTGCGCGATAATCTACAACAGAACGCGTAACATGAAAGTTCGCAGCTGACTGTCGGATAATTACGCCTTATACTAGAACTTCTCCAACTTCTTGTTCTTGAATTTTCCCAAATTTTGACCATTATTGATAGACAAGCAGATGAGCAATTGCAGTGAAAATTTGAGATTCTTTGATGCTCTTTTTGAAAAGCTAAAGCTGGTTGGCCACTTTTTAAAATGTGAAAATTTTGCCTGTCCCGATGGGAGATTTAGAGGATATTCTCTAATTGATATATATCAATGGAATTTATGTGGTGTTTCAGCGGATTTCATGGAGTTACAGGGAGGAGCTCAGGGGCGTTTCTAAGAGGAGGCGATTCTGGTGGTCTCAGAGGATTTTTATAGATTTTTGTGTTGTTTTGATAGGGCTCCAGAGGGCGTTAAGGAGTTTCAAAAGAATTTTCGAAAGTCATTGCTTATTTGATTAAAAAAAGGTTTTACTGTGGTTGTCAGGAGTACTTCGAATCTTGAAAGAGTGGAGCGGACCTGGTGTGATGGCCGAGGACCTGGGATCGAATCCCACTCCCAACAAACTAGCAAAAAAAATGTGGGTTCTTCCTTCGGAAGAGAAGTAAAGCGTGGGTCCCGAGATGAACTAGCCTAGGGCTAAAAATCTCGCTAATACAGATAAAAAAATTCTTGAAAGAGTTATCACTCAAGTAACATTTAAAGATTTATGCTGCTCTATTTGTAGCTTCGAGGCGCATTTTATAAAACTGCCAATAAACTAAGTATTCCATAATAACCTTCTGACAACCGCTCTAAGAACGCATTTCAACGAAGTGGACCACACTTTAAAGAGGTTTTAAAAACTTCTTTGAGAGCAACTATAAGTCCACACTAAAATCAGAATTCAATCATGGATTATTTTTCCATAGATTATGTCAAGTAGAAGTTTAAAATTAAAAGTAACTCTGCAATGATTATTATTTATGTAATCTATGCGCGTAAATAGTTTCACTACAAAAAAGAGGGTTATCGGCACAAAGCACTACACAGCAAATAATTTTGTAATATCCAGGCGCGTAATTTCTGGCGACGTATCCAATTTCGAACGTAATTTCAATCTGTTGCATCGTTTTCCAACTATTATCACACTCACCATGTACACCCTTGGTTGGCACCGGAAAGTGTCAACAAACCCATTCCAGCAGATACTAGAAGCAGTATCATATTTTTCACCTACCTTCTAACTCGGTGAAATAACCTAGAGGTAAGAGATATGATTTACAATCAACGGATCAGTGTACGAATCCATGCCAATATTTTACTTATATATGATTCATCTATCGAACCGGTTCTAGCGATTGCTAGACCCACTTTCAAGCTACGGCGGCTGATTTACTGCCTGGAAAGGATGTAATTTTTACATCACTTTTATGACGCGACTGATGTGCAGCAAAAGCGATGTGATATCACAAGAATCTTTTTGCTGTGTCAGGTGCCTCTCAAAAAGGGAAGTTTATGAAGAAAATATAAGCTGCATTACAAAATTAAAACATGAAGTGCAGAATGTTGAACTATTTGCCTAAAAAATACCTCTCGGAATGTAATTGAAATAAACCTCAAGAGTATTGGCAACCTTAAGGGGCTACCACTCTAATCAAAACAAATCAAATAAGCTCGTTTCAATTTAAATACATGATCTGTTATTTCACGCTGAGTAAATATGGATCGGAGCGTATGTTACAATCCATTTGATGTTCTTCCCGCAAAGGGGAAATCTTAAAATTAAATCACATGCAACGTCATCGTTTGATGTTTCCACCATCTGAGCAACAATTTTTCTTCTATTCTTATGAGAAGCAACATCTTCCATTTCATCAAACTCGTCGCTTTTTACGCGGGTAGTCAAACGGCGCGACGTTGATAACACGGTCCGACAAAAAATCAACTTTTGTTCTGCCCAGCTCTAAATTTCACCTTTTCTGATTGTTCCCGACTAGAAACTCATAAATCCGAAGTTTTGACCCTCCCCCTCCTGGGAGAGGGGAGGGGCATGGATTTAAAATTTTGAAAAATCGAAAAATTTCGAGGTTTTTCGATCGCCATTTCGGCTAAATGCACGATATCAAAAAAGGAAAAGGTTGACCACGGAGCTTTAGGGGTTGTGCAACTACCAACAAAATTTCACGAAGATCCATCAAGCCATTCTCGAGAAACGGTGTTTTTACGAAATGATGTTTTAAAGATTTCTTATATTGCACGCAAAGAATCCAACTACTATATGGCACAATTGTTGATTTAACCATGTCGTTTAGCATCATGGTGTATTCGAGGAAGTTTTTCACTACAATAACGTGCTTCTTTTAACCTGTTGGTAAAAATGATCAATCCTCCCAAAAGTGAGATAGAAAATTTACTTTTTGAATTTTTCAAGATACAAGGTTGATGTCTTCACAAGAGTTGTAGAAAATGATGTTCTGAATAACTTTGTCGAAGACGCCAAATTCGTAACTCCGTTAGTTTTCAAGATACGTTACGTTTTTATTACCGGCTGTATCTTGAAAGTGTTTTTCCTCAATAACGTTTTTCACTTTTGATTCCACAATTCTATTCTCACAGTCTCCAATAGATCAATCATTTTGACTTTCTAAAGGAGACAATTACTTGTATTTTCGCATTTGTATGAGGTAATTTGCTTACAATTGCCTATAAAGTAGTGCGGGGCAAAAGTTCGCACCTAAAAGTCTCCACAAAATAACTATTCAGCGTAATTTCATTGCGTAACGATTCCCTATCATGTAACCTTCAAAAAATAGCACTATCGAGATCTTTCTGTAGCTCTAGTAATAAAACTTTCAATGCAAGTACTTCAATGCGAACATTTGCCCCATACTTGGGAAAAAGTTCGCACATGATAAAAGATAGTTTAACGGTAAAAGTCCATTTATTTGAAGTTAATTCATGTTTATCCTTTCACTATAACAACGGAATGTGTTTTTTTTATTTGGATCTCAACATCATTATTCGTCATTTTAAATCGACTTAAACGTGAATTGGTTGAAAATACTTTTTAATTCGTGATTTTATGAATTTCTTTTTTTTTTCTATTTTTTTAAACATATGTACACTACTATATTTTTGCTTAAAGCCAATTTAAGTTCTCATTGTTTGAGTCAAAAACATTTTGAAATTTTGTGATTACTGTTGAAATGTTTTGGTTTTTAAATATTCTTCAGGAAAATTTCATTTTTCGTGTTACTTTTGGAAAAATAATGCTAGTGTTCAATTCCGCAAAACTATTTTACGATGATAGAATGGTTGGGGAAAATTTTGTAACGCTATTTAATACAAAAGAAACAATTACATCTCCCAAGAAACAGTGCTAGCTGAATAACAGTTTCTTAAGCCAAAGTTCACTTAAAAGTGGAACAAAAATGTTTGTTGGGCTGAGAGGTCACGAAAACATAAATTTTGAGATGATAAAAAAAGAAATACGCTTCAGAAGACATTATAAATTATTTTCAGATATGCTAAACAATCCTAGCCATTAGTATAAAGTACAAAAATGTTCCCTAACCTAAGGCCGTTTGCAATGCTGTTTTATTTTGTATGGCGAGTTTTAAAAATTTTAAAACTCGCCATACAAAATAAAACAACATTGCGAACGGTTTAAGGGTTAAAATTAATAACTGTTATGTCAACATAAAAATAAAATATGATCCAATATTTTCCAAAGAACGACAAACCCATCAAATATAATGTCCACGTGGTTTCCTATGAAATAGCTGAATTTCATAAAAATATGAACTTTTGCACAAGTTCACTTATTTGGCGTTTGGGCGGTGCCATGCTTACACAGAATGTACTTGTTTTCAAGGCCACCTAGATAACACGTCTCCTCACAAAAGTCAATCGATTGAACACGTGCATTAATCCACATTCCTCTTCCTTTTTACCATGGAACAATGAACCACTACACAATGGTCCAGTGCCGTATCTATAGCTTAACTAAAAGCTTTACATCTAAACTATTAGATTTAGCTATGTTGTCAATATCATGTAAAATTAGAGAGTTTTTAATAATCCAATTTAAGAAAGTTATCCTTGGGTTTCTTCTAAAAATGGTTTATTTTTGGCATTTCTTATCTTATGATGGTTCAAGTTGATTTTCAATTTATTAGTATTGTTCAAAATTTCTAATTTTCATTTTTTAAAGACGAAGAAACTAAAAAAATATTTTTTTGGTTAAGGTGATTAAGTAAATTTTGAAAATATGGTATTTCCAAATAAAAACGGCCATAATTACGAAAAAATAAAAGGATACGAGATTTTAGTCTTAAACAAAAATGTATGATATTACAAGTAAAAAAAGTATTCAGAGATTTGTGGACATTCATTGCTTTATATAAAAAAAAATAACAAGTTGATAATTTAATCTTAAGAAAAACTTAGACCTCCAATATTGAAAAAGCATTAAAAATTTGAAGAAACTTCTACATTCTTGCATAAATCAAAAATTAATGGCCGTCGCGTATAGTGGTGAGCATGGTTGGTTACCTCTCACCTCAGTCGGAGAGACAAAAATTTCTTATCACGTCTTACTTTGGAAGGAAAGTCTAGCTGTTCGTCCCGGCCCATGTGTCAATGGGTATGATATGTAGGGTATTATGTTCAGAATACCTCTTGTCCCGCACCTTCTCGCTTTGATATTTGGTCAAGCACTCTAGTATATATTCACATGTTTTTAGATTAACCACCAAAAAAATTGAAAATTGAAGTCGAAAATGCTAGCCAGGACCATGTTGGCCACTCTAGGGTTATTACCCAGCCAACCAGTCATCGTATAAGATGTTGTATAAGATGTTAAAATGGAGGCGATATGCGTACATTTTATATGTGCCTAAATGGAGGCATGTACGCATATGGCCTCCACTTTATCACCTTATGCAACATCTTATACGATGACTGGTTGTCTGGGTAACAACTATTATATTATAGTATTTGGAAGTATTCATTAAATAAACATGAATTAACTTGGAACTTTGTACCATTAAACTATCTTTTATCATGTGCGAACTTTTTCCCCAAGTATGGGGCAAATGTGCGCATTGAAGTACTTGCATTAAAAGTTGTATTACTAGAGCTACAGAAAGACCTCGATAAAATCTAGTGCTTTTTTCTGAAGGTTACATGATAGGGAATCGTTAAGCAATGAAAAACGAAATTATTGTCTTTCCGCTTAATAGTTATTTTGTGGAGACTGTTAGGTGCGAACTTTTGCCCCGCACTATGTACTCTATAGGCAATTGTAAGCAAATTACCTCATACAAATGCGAAAGTACAAGTAATTGTCTCCTTTAGAAAGTCAAAATGATTGATCTATTGGAGACTGTGAGAATAGAATTGTGGAATCAAAAGTGAAAAAAGTTATTGAGGAAAAACACTTTCAAGATACAGCCGGTAATAAAAACGTAACGTATCTTGAAAACTAACGGAGTTACGAATTTGGCGTCTTCGACAAAGTTATTCAGAACATCATTTTCTACAACTCTTGTGAAGACATCAACCTTCTATCTTGAAAAATTCAAAAAGTAAATTTTTTATCTCACTTTTAGGAGGATTGATCATTTTTACCAACAGGTTAAAAGAAGCACGTTATTGTAGTGAAAAACTTCCTCGAAGACACCATGATGCTAAACGACATGGTTAAATCAACAATTGTGCCATATAGTAGTTGGATTCTTTGCGTGCAATATAAGAAATCTTTAAAACATCATTTCGTAAAAACACCGTTTCTCGAGAATGGCTTGATGGATCTTCGTGAAATTTTGTTGGTAGTTGCACAACCCCTAAAGCTCCGTGGTCAACCTTTTCCTTTTTTGATATCGTGCATTTAGCCGAAATGGCGATCGAAAAACCTCGAAATTTTTCGATTTTTCAAAATTTTAAATCCATGCCCCTCCCCTCTCCCAGGAGGGGGAGGGTCAAAACTTCGGATTTATGAGTTTCTAGTCGGGAGCAATCAGAAAAGGTGAAATTTAGAGCTGGGCAAAAAATTTGTCGGACCGTGTAACTGGAGGAAACCTTGAGACGATTTACCTTCTTCTATTTTTTTTCTTGGCGTAACGTCCAAACTGAGACAAAGCCTGCTACTTAGCTTTGATCAGATACTCTATGCCCAAGGAAGTCAAAGAAATTTCCTTTACGAAAAGTTCCTGGACCGACCGGGAATCGAACCCGTCACCCTCTTCATGCTGAACACCTACGCTTTTACAGCTGTGGCCTGTGGCTATAGACGATTAAAACCCATATACGGTTGAATACCAACGAAAGGAATTCTTGTTTTTTGGTGTGACGCCCCATCACGGACAGAGTCTGCACCTCAGCTTAGTGCTCTATGAACACTACATACTACAATTTTTGACGGGGAGGTTTTTATGAAAATTTGTATATCGTAAAGCCAACGTAAAGCAAATACAAAAATGACATTCAAGTCAAAAGGATTCACCAGCGCAAAACTGAATACTGATTGGAGCACAAGGTCGGTCCGGGCCGGTATGGAAAATCAAGAAATGACGCTGCCATTTGGTTGCAATGGGTTTTCCACCGAACCTGTTTCCTTTCTAGCCCAATGTCAGTGGGGTGGCAAAATGATAACGGGAGCTTTTTTTTCGCCCTCGTTCCTACGACTTACTGGTCTGAGTGAGGACGTTCTTACACAGCATTTCCGTCCTTCCATCGTGCTGCTGCATCTCGTAAAGTTGTTTTTCTTACGTGCACAGAAAGTTTGAGAAGCGCTCGCTGCATTTACAGTGTGGGCTGGTGAAAACGAGAGTTTACCAAAGCTCCTGTAACTAAGGAACCTTCGAAGTAACTTTACTCTAGCACCATTTTTGTCGATCTTGGGCACTGTTCCTTCAGTTGCTCTGAACGTATGTATAGGGGTTCAAACCTTCAAGGTGCTCATGAATCACGTGATGCTAGCGCGTTCGCGGTCACCCATGAATTCACCGACCTATACCTGGTTCCCTGCTGGAATATTGTTTTTGCTGTTCTTTCATGAGCAGTATTTGAATTTTGTCAAGACTATTTTTTTATCTATATTAACGAGATTTTTAACGCTAGGCTAGTTTCATTTCGGGACCCACGCTTTACTTCCCTTCCGAAAGAAGAACCCACAGTTTGTGAGTTTGCCGGGAGTGGGATTCGATCCCAGGTCCTCAGCGTGATAGTCAAGTGTTCTAACCATCACACTAGGTCCACTCCACTTGTCAAGACTGAAAAGGCCATTATCACGTTCAACTCTTTCTGCTGACATTCGCATCACATGCCCAGCCCACTGAAGTCTATCGTATTTTATTGGATTCACAACATTTGCTAGTTTGTATACTTGTTACAATTCGTGATTCATGCTTCTGCGCCACACAATATTTTTTGTCTCCCACCATACTTTGTGCTAACATACTCCGAAAGCTTTTTAGTCTACCTTTTATAACATCCGAGGAGTTCGACCAGGATATCGTCCATCCCAGCAGCCACGTTGTTTTTCAGCTTCTTATTAACCTCATCCAGTGATGGTGGTACCACTACTGCTTTACCGTCAGCATTGATTCAGCAACTATGTTAATCCAGTTCATGAGCGCACCTTCATTTCTATAGCATAGCATAGCATAGCATAGCATAGCATAGCATAGCCGACCGTACACATCCTGGGGTGGCTGTCGATAGAGACGTTCAATGCGCCAGAAAAGATGCCTGGGACTTGACAAACCTTTCATTGAACGACCTCGACACCTGGCCAGGTCCTTACGATCAGCGGGGATGGGGAGGAAATGTTGATTAGATATCTACTCAGAATATGTCCAAGAACTTGGCCCATTTCATAGATATCTGGAGTTGGATTTTGGATAGGAATTTATGGGACGCTTTCCTTGGCGAGAAAGCAAACTTTTGGCATATTTACGAATATAGTAGGTTATTGAAATTTTCATTTACCTGAATAGATCTGAAAATAATAATTAGTTATACAAATAAAATGGCTAGATCTCACCAAACTGGATCATTTTCTGTTGATTGCTTCCAAAAATTCCATTTTCTTATGATGAGACCTTCTTCATTCTTCCTCAACAGGCCATGTCGTCTCAGCAGGGGGTATTACCGGTCTCAACTGGAAAATTTCCTCCCAGGAATCGAGATTGTTGAACTTCAGGGTTAAGCTTTCCAATTGGTCGGGAATCTTGCAGTTTGCCGTTGACGCCGATCCGCAGCAGCATTAAAATTTTAATTCAGCCAAATCTAGTATCTTAAAGTTGAGTAGAAAATCACGGACGTGAAAAAACTGGCTGCCGAAATTTTCGACACGTCAACACGCGCGCACAGACTACTTCGATCTCATGAGCGCACCTTCATTTCTATAGTTCACAAAATCTTTCCACCTGCCTTATTGATTTGTCTTTTAGCAAATTTTCTTCCCGATCATTTCACATGGCGAACACAGGATTAGTCTTGTGCTGCACGTAATTAAGAGTTGCAAAAATCCTCCGCATATCGTTCCGATCCATGCTTTCCTGCGGCTCAGCAATCGCACTGTTTCCGTGCTGCCGTTTCTTATTACGGTGGCTTTATTTCTCTTCTGATCTTGTCATTCTGTACTGCTCCCTGTTGAGCCAAGTACCAGCCTCTAGCATTCTACTTTTGCCGGCATTCTTCTCCTTCGTTCACTCCTTGTCAGACTAACCATTGCGTTGATGTCACCGAGCGGTGCCTATTCTCTATTGCGCTGTTGTTATGGAAAAAACTCCCTCGTCTAGGTTCTCATGGTGTAGTGCAGCCTAGTGTCCAGCAATCCCTTCTGCCAAAAGAGACGAACCAGCAATCCGGGTAGAAGAAAATAACTAACGAAGATCAAATTTTGCCATCAAAAATGAATAGCTGAATGGCAACATTTGTTATTGGTTTGTTGGGAATAAGAGCTAAAAGAACAAAATTAATAACTGACATTGTACCGGAAAATAACTCAATAATAACTAATTTTATGCTTATATGAACAAACCAAGGTAAAAATATTTCAAAATGGAGAATAACTGAAGAAGTTATTATCGAGTTATTGAGAACGAAGTAAGAACAAAATAAGTTATTTCAAAAGATCATCATAATTGTAAATTTCGTTCTTCTTATTGAAAAAAAACTGTATTGTAAGTTCAGAAATGTTTTGTCCTTAGTTTGATCTTATTATTACAAAATTAGTTATTACTTACTTTTTTCTGAAACAAAGTGAGTTATTATTTTTGGTTCTTTTAGCTCTTATTCCCAACAGACCAATAATAAAATTTGCTCTTCATCAATATTTTATTTAAAATAAAATAAACAATAAATAACTCATCAATAACAAAACAAGTTATGATTGCAAAATATGCCATTGGGATTTTATTTCAGTTAGGATGCTCAGAAGAACTTATTTTACTATGATTGCATATTTTCTTATCATTCATTTATTTACTGTCATTCAATAATAACTCAAAAATAACAAATTTTGAAATTATTATATTTTTTGTTCTTAGCGAGTAATTTGGTGTTGTTCATAAATAACAAAAGAATGATTAAATAAGATATGATGGCAAAATTTGTAATTATTTTGTCCTTGGGTTGTTCTTTGCCTCTACCCGGGAAGGGCTGAAAGTTTCTATAATAAAGACAAATCAATCAAATCTGTCAGACGAAAGATATTGACACTCATGGTTTTGTTACTTCTTGAGCTTGGGACGCTTGGTAACCGCACCTGATTTTTTTTTGTGATTTCAAGATAATAATCTTGTAAGGATGTAGGACTTAACATCTACGACGTCCGAAAAATGTCCCCCGTCGACCAGCACGTGGTCTATCTGGGAGCAAGTATCACCAGCAGTGTTTTCCAGTGCTGTCATGGTAAAATCTGAGCTGGTTACTCATGGTTTCAAAATTCCAAAAATCAACCCAAGGAAATGATTTTACCGCCTAATTAAGAATTATTCCGGGAAAACCCCTCCATGCATTTTTATTTCACAAAATGTTTATGGAACTATCGCGGAGAAGACTTTCTTGCTGAAATGCCTTATTTGTTTTTGTAAAATTCACAAATTCTTAAAATTTCTAGAAATGTCTCCTGGATTATCTCCTGCAATACCGCCAGACATTCCTTTGGGGGTTCTTTGAGGGTTTATCAAAAAACTTCTGGATTGTTTCAAATATTTTTGGCAAGGATTCCACATTTTTTTGGAAATTTCTCCTTGGATTCGTCCAGAGATTCTTCAGAAATTTTCCCTAGCACTTTTTCAGCAGTTTTCTAGAAATTTCTCAAAAGATTCATCTTGAAACTAGTCCACGAGTTTCCTCAGAAATTTCTACAAAAAATCTTCCTGGGAATCCTTAAGAGATTCCATAGAAAATTAATTCAAAGATTGCTACATAAGTTTATACTTGTTTTTCTTCATGTATTTTTTCAAACATTTCTAAATGAATTCATCCCGAAATATTGTTCAAAAATTTTCTTTGGAATTTCTCCGAATACTTTTCTATACATTTGCAAAGAAATGCTTCTGAAGTTTCTCCAAGGGTTTCTCCAGGAATTCCTCCAAACGTATCATCAAAAGATGCAATTTTAGGAGTTTTTTTTATAAAGATTCGGAGATTATTTCAGAAATTGGGTTTTTTCTTTAGAACTTCAAATTTTGCCGCCTTTTTTTTTTCGAAAAAAAATTCCTTGAATTTCTCTAAAAGTATCTTCAGATATTACTCAAATTTTTCGGGGATGTTCTCGGGCATTTATCTGGAAACTTTTCAGGAAAATTCTCAAAAGATTCTTCTGGAAGTTCCATCAGGCACTCCTAGGCATTGCTTTGGATTTATTGGGATATTTCTTCAGGGATTCTTCAGGGATTCAGGGACTCTTTCCGAGGATTCTATTCTTGCAGACATTACTTCAGAATCTATGTATTTTTCCAGGAGTCTTTCCAGAAGTTACTCAGACATTTTTACTTGGAATTGCTTGCAGACTTCTTTAATAAGTCTCTGAGATGATCATCCAAAGATTTCCGAGAGATTCTTTGAAGAATTCTTTTGTAATTTCTAGGCAATTTCTGGAAGAATTTTTGAACATTCCCTGGAGTGATGGTTTTAGGCCATTTTTCCGAATTTCATTTCCCTGAATGACCCATTTCCCCGAATGAGTTATCCACAAGCCTATCTGAAGACCCGCTCTGAGTAATTGACGGCGTACCAAGTGGTGGACCACATTTTAAACAAAGATTTTCCTACTTTGAGCATATATTGTTATTTCTGGCCTCACTACTAAGGAACTTACAGCTAATGTGATCATCAGACTGGCCCGTGCACAAAAAAGACGATCAGTGTATCAGCGGAGGGGCGCCTAGTGTATGGAACATCAGCAATGGGGGGGGGATTAACCCCCAAAACTCCTCCCTTGTGCCCGGGCTTGTCATCAGGTATGCATCCTTCTTTCAAACTTAGGCTTTTCTTACTATTTACTCAATATTTACTATTTTAAAGAATTTGTTGGCGTTGTAGCTGATAATATTTTATTAGAGATTTTTCCAACAGTTTAATAGAGATTGTTTCCTTATTTTAGATATTGGCTGTTCATACCATACTGGTTAATAATTTTCACAAAGGGTCCCTAAAGCTGATATAGATGTTTTTAAGTTCTATAAAAGGCAGAATGAAAATTTATCAACCATTCCTGGACGAACGACATGACTTCCCTTCTAGGAAAACAGAAAATTTATAATCTTGAAAATATGTATTCGGGTTAATGGGTCATTTGGGGTTGGGGTAGTGGAATTCGGGGTTAATGTCATAGAGCCGGAGGAACATCTGAACAAATTCTGCAGTCATCTCAGAAGACATCTGATGTAATATTTCTGATTAAACCACAAGAGTGTTGAAATTTCTAAAAAAAATTGTATAATTTTTTGCAGAAATAACTAAAGGAATTTTACAAAAAAATCTTGGAGATACGCTGGGAAGTATTTCGAAAGAGGATTTGTGAGGAAAATTTTAAAAGAACATCTGAAAAACTTCATGGAAAAAGTTTGAAAAATCCCTAGCTCAATTTAATGACGGAATCTCTAAAATTTTGAGAAAGTCCATGGAGATCAAAATATCTTCTCAGATGATTTTCAGAAGAAATGCCAGCAAGAATTTCAGAAAGAAGCCCTGATGGAATTTCGAAAAAAAAAACAGTGGAATCCCTTTAGAAATCGTAGGACGTACTTTTCAATGAATCTCTGGAGGAATATTCGAAGAAATCCCAGGGAAATTTCTGAAGGAATCTCCGGAGACATTACTTAAAAACTTCTTAACCCTTTGAAGCCGAAATTTTCCAATGCATTTTTCTGGAGTTTTTTCTTCGTTTTTCTGTAGTTTTGGAGGTCAATATGTAGTATAAAAACCCGGATTAATCCACCTAGTGGTGATAGTGCCTTTCTCGTCGAATATGTACTCATGATCTTTCCGTCGACGTAAGCATCCTGAATCATGTGAATAATTTATTTATAAAACCAAGAATCCAAGCCATCATCGAGTTACTGATGGCACATATTTCCGGTGTTATGTTCAATGTACAGGCAGAGCTGAAAAATATCAGACCTCTTAGTTGACTGCGTGACCACCTTTACTATTTCTATAATACCATCAATACCACGACGATAATAATAAGCTTAAATCTAATTTTAGCAACTTCTCATCGTAATAGGCCATTTTACCTCACGCAAATCTGACAGGAAAAGGCCTACTTTCCCACACCAAATTAACAGTGCTGTAATGGTTCATTACAGCACTGATTTGCGTTGCGTAAAGAACCATTACAGCACTGTTTTCAGTTTTGATCAACTTATTGATGCTTTCTGGACGCAGGTTTGAAAAATTGTGACAACTGCCCAGCATAACCTGCTATGATCAGACTTCCTGAATCATGGCTATGAACATCAGTGTGCAGTCTGATGAAAAAGTTTAGTTCAAAACTATCCTCAATTGGTAATTTATGAAGGTGCAAAAAAAGTTGTACGCCACTCGGTGCAGAACTCGATTTTTACAGCACTCGTCGTAATTATCCAACTCGGCAAGCCTCGTTGGATAAATGTACGACTCGTGCTGTAAAAATCGTCATTCTGCACCTTGTTGCGTAAACTACTATTATTTCACAACCAAAAATCACTTTACAGTCTTCGGTAAACATTTTCCTGCACACTTCAGGCTATATTTCATTATCATTGGTTACTAGATTCAAAAAATTTGACCAAAAAATGCAAGCAAGTGAAATTTTTCGTACTGAATCCAACTCAAATTAGAACCATATCACAGAGTGCGAGGAGCAATCAGTCGGATCAAAATTTTGCGCAGCAATTTTAGACGCAAAAAGGGATTGAAAAACTTTGCTCGAGGATGATGCGATTAAATTTCAATTTTCTCATGGAACCCCCTTTCTACTGTATATTTACACCTCAGGAATATGAGAAGATGTGATTTGATGAGCCTGCATCAGTGTTGTCAAGATTTTGTATTCTCTAATGTGATCTAAGACTATTTTTTTGTAAACCGTTCATCAGGTTATCGAAAAAGCCGTGGTTTGATATGTCGCATGCATGGGTTTGACTCTTGTATGCATTTGACCACTTCCAGCAAAACACCCGGAACTGGTTCCGGAATACTACTGGTTGTCTCTTATATGGTTTGAAGCCATTTTATTGTTAACCGTTCATCAGGTTATCTAAAGAGCCGCGATTTGATGTGTTGTATGCATGGATTTGGCTCATTTTTACATTTGACCACTTCCGGCGGGACATCCGGAACTGGTTCTAGAGCACTACCGGTAGTCTCTGCTGGCTATTTTCCTGCTTACTGTTCACCAGGTTATCGAAAAAGCCGCTATTTGATGTGTCGCATGCATGGGTTTGGTCAAGGGTTTGGTTCACTTTTAAATTGGACCACTTCCGGCGGGACATCCGGAGCCGGTTCCGGAACACAACCTGTAGTCTCTGCTGTGATCTTAAGCTATTTTCCTGCATACCGTTCTTCAGGTTATCGGAAAAGCTGCAATTTAATGTGTCGTATGCATGGGTTTGGTTCCCATCTACATTTGACCACTTCCGGCGGGACACACGGAACCGGTTCCGGAATACTACTGGTTTTACTAAATATAGTCTGATTCCATTTTATTGCTAACCGTTCAGGTTATCTATTTTATTGCTAACAGGTTATCTATAGAGAAGCGATTTGATGTATCGCATACATGGGTTTGGTTCAATTTAATATCTGGCCACTTCCGGCGGGGCACCCGGAACCGGTTCCGGAACACTATCAGTAATTTCTGCTGGGCCAAAGGCTATTTTCCTGCTCACTGTTCATCAGGTTATCGAAAAAGCCGCTATTTGATGTGTCGCATGCATGGATTTGGCTAACTTTTATAATTAGCCACCTCCGGCGGGACATCCGGAACCGATTCCGGAATACTACTGGTTCAGATATGGACTGAGAGTATTTTCCTGCATACCGTTCGTCAGGTTATCGTAAAAGTCGCGGTCTGATATGTCGCATGCATGGTTTTGTAGCATTTTCATATCTGGCCCCTCCCTGGGGTACCGATCCGGAACACCTAAATGGCCATAACTCCGGAACGGCTGAGCCGATCCGAACCATTTTCAATAGGAAACAATGGGACCAGATTCCGCGTCGAATGAACCGTCGGTCATAAAAATCGGTTGAGGTTCACTGCCAAAAAGTGATGTGAGTTTATTTTGTACACACACATACTCACACACACACACATACACACACACACATACACACACACATACATACACACACACAGACATCACCTCAATTCGTCGAGCTGAGTTGATTGGTATATGTGACTCGACCCTCCGGGCCTTCTATCAAAAAGTCTTTTTTGGAGTGAACATATAGCCTTTCCAGTACACTTAGTGTACGAGAAAGGCAAAACGGTAGAATATTATGCGAATTTTTTTTTCTGGATATCCTAGGTCATCCAAACTATTCTTGAGTTTAGATCCTTAAGTCTATGGGTGTAACGGTAACTTCTTTCATTGCACAAAGCTATGATTTGTAATCTATCATGTCCAGTTAGTCTTCTGGAAGCTGAATTGTTTCTGAAAAATCAATAGACAGTATCAGATTAGTTGGGATATCCTAGGTCATCCAAACTGTTCTTCAGTTTAGATTCTAAAGTCTGCGGGTGTAACGGTAATTTCTTTCATCACATAAAGCTATGATTTGTATTCTTTCATGTCAAGTTAGTCTTCTGAAAGTTCAATAGACAATATCATATCAGTCGGGATATCCTAGGTCATCCAAACTGTTCTTGAGTTTAGAGTCTAAAGTCTACGGGTGTAATGGTACCTTTTTTTTTATTATACAACGCTACGATTTGTAATCTATCATGTCCAGTAAGTCTTCTGAAAGATTTATAGACAATATCAGATCAGTCGGGATATCCTAGGTCATTCGAACTGTTCTTGAGTTTAGATCCTAAAGTCTACGGGTGTAACGGTAACTTCTTTCATTAGAAGCTACGATTTGTAATCTATCATGTCCAGTAAGTCTTCTGAAAGGTTAATAGACAATATCAGATCAGTCGGGATATCCTAGGTCAAGGTCATCCAAACTGTTCTTGAGTTTAGATGCGAAAGTCTACAGGTGTAACGGTAACTGCTTTCATTCTACAAAGCTGCGATTTGTAAACTATCATGTCCAGAAATTCTTCCGAAAAGTTAATAGACAGCAGGGATGCCAGATGATTTTCTGAAATATCTGTATCTCTCTTTTCAAAAATCTGTAACCCATACAAAATTTGGGAGAAAAATCTGTATCCCATACAAATCAAAAATGAAGCCTCAAGTTCAAAAATCTGTATTCCATATAAACCGAATTCTGAATGGAAGCTCAAAAATCTGTATAATACAGATAAATCTGTATATATGGCATCCCTGATAGACAGATGAGTCAGGACATCCTAGGTCATCCAAACTGTTCTTGAGTTTAGATCCTAAAGTCTACGGGTGTAACGGCAACTTCTTCCATTAGAAGCTACGATTTGTAATCTATCATGTCCAGTAAGTCTTATGAAACTTACAGTGGTTGCTTTTATCAACTAAGCTTCAAAACAGTAAGAAGCCCATAACGGCAACTTCTTCCATTAGAAGCTACGATTTGTAATCTATCATGTCCAGTAAGTCTTATGAAACTTACAGTGGTTGCTTTTATCAACTAAGCTTCAAAACAGTAAGAAGCCCATAATATCCAAAAATATATAACATATTGTTCCTCTAACTGCTTTGGTAACTTAACGTAGTGGGAAAAGCTATTATCACAAGTGTAGACCAGAAGCGATGGTCTCCGGAGTAGTGTTGTTGATCTGGAATATCTCAAAACTACCTTGACATGACTCATGATTTGCCAGGCGGATTATAGATTACAGTCTAATGTTCGTTGTGAGACTAGCTACTGTTACTGTCAAGAGCTAAACTTCAGGATAGTTTGGACGACACTCAATGTCCTAAAGGTTTATAATAATATATAGTTGACTTCAAGTTGGTCCAGTCACCGCAATTGATTATGAAACGTTACTCAGTATGTCAGATATAGCTGATGTTACGAGGGTAGACCTGAAGTTCTGAAATCCAAGGTAGTTTGGTTGACCTGGAATATCCCTATAGTGTCTCTAAATGACATTTGAGTTTTCAAGAGCTTCGCGGATCCCAGCAGATTATGCAATGCTATTATTTATGGCGAAAACACATAAAGTTATTCTTGTAGATTTGAAGGACTTTATTATAGAACAGTTTGGACGACCCTAGATTTTCCAATGGTTTATAATAAGCTAATAGGCTTCAGATTGCTCCAGTAACTGCGGTTGATTATGCTACGTTATAACATGTATGGTTACTGTTACGAGTGTAGACCTGAAGTCCTGAACTTCAAGGTAGTTTGGCTTACCTGGAATATCCCTATAGTGTCTCTAAATGACATTTGAGATTTCAAGAGCTTCGCGGATCTCAGCAGATTATGCAATGCTATTATTTATGGCGAAAACACATAAAGTTATTCTTGTAGATTTGAAGGACTTCATTTATAGTTTACAGTTTGGACGAACCTGTATGTCCCAAAGGTTTATAATAAAAAAGTAGACTTCAGATTGGTCCAGTAACCACGGATATATATGCAATGTTGCTCAGTAAAGCAGATATGGCTATTGTATAAAAAGATAAATCACTGAATAAGAAATTTTCAAATGTTTAAGAGTACTCAAGTTTATTTGAACATATAATCATCAATTTACAACTTCCTCATTTGTTACTAATATTTACCTTTTCAGCGGTAATAAACGTCTCTATAGATAGCCACCCCAGGATGTGTAGGGGATGGTGGGGTAATATGCACCCCCTAAGCAGACATGGCCCTATAGCTAAGATTAAGATGATTTTATGGGTGTCTTGCGCTTTGAAAGTAAGTTTACTTATTTGACTAAGAGACGCCAACAAAAGTTCAGCCTATTGGACGCAGTGGCTTAATTTCCCCAACAGGGGAGGAAAAAAAAAGAGACGCCAAATTTTGGTCCGTGTGATATCAATTTTACCGAATCAAATTAACAGTTTAAAAAAGTGTTACGTTTTGGGTGCTGAAAGACTGTCGGGCAAAATGCACCTTGACTCTTGAGGTAGGGCAATACGACCTGAGGCATTTTTTGCTTTGAATTCTAATGAAATACAAGGCAGCTCCATCTTACTATCTAAGGCAGCAAATGGAAGGAGTGGGAGGCGGATGGTAGTTAATAGGTTGATCCCATATAATCAGCGCGCAATTGCTTAAATTGCGTGCGCTTCAAATAAGATAATCTTTCCAAATGTGAAAAATCTTCGTTTTCCACACTTTTCATTCGAATATTCTTTGCATTCATGGGCTTATCCGGCTCAATTTTACGTCTAATTTGCTTGGATCGAATGGAACTTCACTTATAGAATGAAATAGCGTGGGACCGTTTTGCCCCGGGGGTGCGTATTACCCGAGGTTACCATACAGTCGGCTATGCTATGCTATGAAGAAACCACGAAAAAAATGATTCGACGAATATTTGTAATATTTTTTTTCCACGGAAATCCCTGAAGTTATCCCTGGAAGATTTTCTGAAGAAATCCCCTCAAAAATTCTGTAGGAACCATTTTCTCAAAGAATCGATGAAAGGACTTCTAAGAGAATAATTTCCTGAAAGAATTTTCGTACGGATTCCCAAAGAAATCTATGGAGGATTTTTTAAGGAAACCTGAAGCTTTTTTTTGAGCATTTTTTAAAGAAATTTTAGGAAGAACCTCTAACGAAAATTCCGAAGGAAATTCTAGAGGTGATCCAGAAGTAATCCATAAAATATACTCTAAGAAACTTTCAAAAGAAATCTGTGCAAAACTTTTCGGAAGGAATGCCTAGAGGATTCTCTAAAGGAATTCATGGAGCAATATCAGAAGAAATCATTATAAGGCGCGGAGCGTGAGAGTGTGATTAACACTGAAACAAGTTACGTAATATTGAAATTATGACACTGAGCCATGTTGTAGGGTTTCTTACAATTTTCTCCATCCCATTCTGTACGAACGCGACATCATCTTCGTCGTGCCGTGAAGGAAATGCATCTGCTGCACCAAGGGGGGAAATGTGCACTATGTACTGCTGCGAGATGGTATACATAAATCGAAAAAGGGTCAAGGGGGAGATCCTACTCAAGTAGCATCGCAAAGCTTTTTTTTTCTCTTCCGTTCGTCCCCGTTGTAGCTGATGATGGTATACACTTGTTGTTTTATTTTGACTCTCGTCTTTTATGTTTCTCCGTGTCGTCTCCGTAGACGACGTCGTTTCTTCTTCTGACTGAACTGAACTGAAGACGACGTTGAAGATGATGACGGTCGAGCTTGATTGCATAGGGGAAAAGAAGGCAGACAGAAGAAAAGGTGTAGTGTTAGGGGCGAAGATGCATTTTTTTTTCGGGAAAAAGTGCTAGGTCCTAGTGTCATGAATGAATGCACCTTTGTGTGATTGTTCATTTGTTCGTTAGTTTCTCAATATTTCTTATTCAATTAATTTGTATTTCAGTCATATGTTAATTCTAGATGCACTAAATTGAGATAACCTGCTAAGAGTTTCTGCTGGGAAAGGATTTTAATGCAGTTTTTCTGAAATTACCCTAATACTGTTATTTAATAGTTATTTATGTGAAGAGTTGCAAAAAGTTGTTTTTTTCAGCACGAGTCGTACAATTATCCAACGAGGCTTGCCGAGTTGGATAACTACGTAGAGTGCTGAAAAAATCGAGTTTTGCAACGAATTACATACAACATTTTTTGCAAAAACTTTTTCATTATACAACTCATTTGAGTTGTATAATGTTCATAATGCAACTCAAATGAGTTGCATAATAAACATTATGCAACTATTTTTCACTATGCATCTCATTTCTGTTGCATAATAAACCAGTTTTGAAAAAGTGGCCGTTATGATACCGAAATGAGTTATATAAAATAGAAATTATGTTACTGAATTTCATAAATCAGTTTTACAGCTCACAAGCACTCAATCCAAATGTACAACTTTTGAAATTTCCTCACGATTTCTAGTAAACTATGCAACTACTATTATTTGAATGTTGCAATGCCGTGTTGTTCGTCCCTAATGCTCCTAAACTTTTAACGAAGAGTTTCAGAAAAGTTTGGCCCAAATCTTCTATGTATTCCACGATGCAACCGCGATCGTCGTTGTCCCCTGCTTGTTGATGGCTATGGTTCGCTTTCGGGGAGCCAGGAGCATCATTCTTCTCCTTCGCGAAGTTTATTTCTTTTCTTTTTGTTTTGCTATAAATTTTCCTCACTTTATGGTGGGTGTACAGCTGCAGCAGCAACTTGTTCACGTCCAAGGCGATTCGCCGGGTTTACGGAAGGATTTTATATGCATTTTCTTTGCTTTACAGTGTGCGGGATGGTTGCGGGCGTCCTCGTCCAGAAGCGATTCTTTTTCTCGATTTCTTCCGATGAGTTTCGCTTCGTTTCCCCATAGAAACCCACGGAGATGATGAAGTGCGATGGTGGCAGACGGGGAGCCACTGGGGAAAAGACGCGGAGAACAAGAACGCAAGATGCTTGCAACTCAACCAAGCGTGTAGGGGGGAAAATAATGCCATGGATTCAGGAAAGCATTAAATATGAGTGAAAATAGAAAAGCATGAAATAGAATTATAAATATTGAATAGAAAGCTCGGCTTGAGTCTGTTTGTCTGTATATATGTATGTAAGCGCGGTGTGACGTGGTTTCTCGTTGTGGTAGATGTATACATAGGATACAGCCGAACGACCACAACTGGTTGGGGAAGGCATCCTTTGACGACCGACGTTGCATGTTCGACATCTCAAGCTGGAAAATGTTGGCGTGTAGAGCGTGGAACTATGCTTTGTGCGATGGAAAGTAGTGAAGAAGGATAGCAAACTGGCTGGATCTGTGGTCGATGGTTTGAGATAACTGTTCCAAATTGGGAGGATTGCTACCAATGAAGGAAACTTAATGTGATAGAAATTTACGTAGCATTAAATTTAAAATATATTGAATTTTAACTTGCTTGAAGATGCAACGAAACATGAATCGTCCGTCTAGAAAATAAGAAGTCGTGAGTTCGGTTCTCACCAAAGCACGTCTATTTGTGTTAGAAATTTCAATTTGTACATCACACATGTGATCTATTGTGTTCATTGGTGTTTAAACTTGTAATAAGATTGAGAAAAATTTTTAAAACTACATTTGCAGCACAGTTGGCCAGTATTGTAAAGTTTCAATAAATATCAAAAAGTAATAACCAACACATAAAATTGATCCACAGCTAGGGAGCATTATAATTTTGATGTATGCTTAAAGCTTCATTCACCATTCTGTTTCAGAAATTATAAATACACTTTGTTTTTCTAATAAAAAGATGTGTTTTGATGATTTTAACCAATTGTTTTCACAATACAGTATATTGCATTCCACATTTTTACGATTCATGTAAACTGTCATGATGTTTTGAAAAACAATCGAGTTCTTCAATTATTTACTTCATGCTTGAAAATTTAATTTGTACAATGGTGTTTTCAACATTATTTCTTACTACTTTTCGCTACCTCAATAGCTTGTCTATAAGAAATGCCGTCATCAAAACCTAGGAAAAATTCAAGAGGCCATAGAGTCCATAGAGTTTTGATGAGATCAACTTTTCAAGGTTTTTCTAAGCAACGTAAGGACTTCAATACAGTTTCTTAGCGTTTATGAACACATTTCATTACAACTTACAACTAAGTTTTTTTTGCAGGTCATCCTATTCTTCAGATGTCAATGCTTGTCATACTATCAAAGCGAATGTAATAAACAGTTGTTGAGGTATTTGATTGTTTTACGTTCGTTTCAGCTAGTGGTGTTCAAAATTTTGCTACTTTTTTCTTGCATGCCTTCATACTTTAAATGATGGTTCTTGACAATTTTCTCTGGCCAAAATAACTTTGGCTAATAGAGAAACATCTTTTCTTATCGATACAGTGATTTCCATAATGTTTGTTAAAGAAATGTTTCATTTATGAGATTTTTTATATTCCACTGTCTTATATTTCATGACCGCTTTGTGCAACTTACATTTTGTAACCTTTGGTTCACAGATCTCGATTTTCTATCTTTTGCACGAAATGGTAACAAAATTGGTATTATTTGTATCCTTAGAGTGTTTACTACATGACCCATTAGGAAGTTTCCTGCATATCACTCTATAATTAAAATAACAGTCAATCTGAAATAGTCAAAAGGTAACGCGACATCATGGCACAGCTTTTGTTTTGGCCACCAAATCCATGATAGACTCAACTGTTATCCACCACAGACAGAAATTTGGTTTTCGAGCGTTATATACCAACCCAAGTAACAATCAACATGCCTTGAAGGTTTATTCATGTTTTATCCTGATTTTATACGAGCATGTCAAAAAGCTAGTTGTTCTAAATTAGTTTTATGTGGTAGTTTTTTACTTTGAACCTTTGGCGTTCCATAAAACTATCATATAACTTCTGCTATAAACATCTTCAGTTGAAGACTTGCGAGTAGATATGAATTGGTTTTATCACTGATTATATACCATTTCAATAAAACTTGCATTTGCGGTTGTTGTCGGAGAGATTTTTTTTGTAAACAAATACACAAAACTGTGAGGCAATGCATAAAACCAACAAAAGATTTTGTGGCCGTAGCATAAACCAAAAAAATGCTGTGATAAAACCGCTAGTTAGAGGTGTGCGCCGATTTGAAATCTGTCGGCGGCGGCGTTTTGCACTTTTTTGGCCGGCGGCGGCGGCGTGATCGGCGTGACGCCGAATGAATTTTCGGCGGCGGCGGCGGCGGCTTGAAACGGCGTGGTCAAATTTTTTTAATTTTTGTTAATTCCGTTAATCAATATCACTACTTAATTTTTTAGTAACTCATCATTTTGAAGATGCAATGAAATGTTTATAGTTACGGTTTAGTTATATATTTTATTTTCACATGTTTTTTGAGCTTCCTTGTGCAACTCCCAGAAATATTTTAGAGCAACTAGTAAAGTAATTGCCAGAGGAACTTTCGGAGGAATTTTCGGAGGTACTCGTAGAGAAATTGCCGAAGAAAATCGAAAAGGAATTCAAGGAGGAACTCTTAGAAAAAATACCAGAGGTATTCATAGATGAGTTCTCGGATGAACTCTTGATGAATTTCCCGGAAAAATTTCTTGAGGAATTCCTAGCCAGAATTCTAGAGTAACTCCCAATGGAACTCCTATAAGAATTCCCAAAAAATCGTGAAGAAATTCCCGGAAGAACTCGTAGAGAAATCACCAGATGAATTCAGATACTTCTAGAGAAATTCCTGGGAGAACTCCTAGAGGAACGTTCGGGGAAATTCTTAAAGGACTACTCGAAGGAATGTCCTAGCATACCCAGCACGTTCTAGAAAAAACTTATATAGCAACTCGTAGTGACATTGCGTGGGGCACTTCTTCTCGGTGAAACTCGTAAAGGTTTTCCCAAAGATATTCGAACTCCCGAAAGCACTTCTAGAGAAATTCCCGGAAGAACTTTTAGATAAAGTCACTGTGAAACTCTTAGTGCAATTTTCGGAAAAAAAATGGTGAGGCATCCCCGAAGGAACTCGGAAGGGAAGGAATTTCCAGAAGAATTCTTTAAGGAAGCCCTAGAGAAATTCTTACAGGAACTTCTAGAGGAATGTTCGGAGAAACTCCTGGAAGAATTTTCGGGCGAACTCTTAAAGAAACTCCTGAAAGAATTCCAGGAGGAACTGCTACAGAACTTGTCGGAAGAACTCCCAGAAGAATTCCCGGAAGAACTCCTAGAGTAATTACAAGAGAAACTCCTAGAGGAATTATCGGAGGAAACTTCTGGTATTTCCAGTGCAATTCCAATGCACTCTTAAAGGAATTCCCGCAGAACTTCGTTAAGGAATTCCCGGATGAACTCATTGAAGAACTCGTGGAGGAATTGTGTGTGTATTTGAAGAGGGACTTTACCTAGTGGTCATTCGTCCCTCTGTCCTAGAGGAATTGCCGGATGATCTCCTTAAGAAATTCCCAGGAAAAACTTCTAGACTTCTAGATAATCCTGAAGGATTTCCTAAAAGAATACCCGGAGTAACTCTTAGAGGAGTTTCTAGAGGAAGTACTACAAAAAGTGAAACTTCTGTAGCAATGCCCGAAGAAACTCCTAGAGGATATCTCGGAGGAAACCCTCGGATTTCCCGAAGGACCTTCAACAGTTCCCGGAGGAACTCTTAGTGAAATGCTTGGCGAAACTGGTGGAAGAATCCTCAGAAGAGTTGCTGGAGAAATTTCATCTCTTCTGAAGATGAACACAAAAACAACTTTTTTTCAGAATCACCAGCATTTTCTTAAATCTTCGGAATCCCTAGATTCTTTTCTCAGCCATCAGTTATCTATAGGAACTTCAACGGTCTAACTCTAGCGTTAGGACTAAAATTGAATCTGACAGAATTACCAAACATATTTAGAACCATTGAGAAGGGTACCCTCAAAATACTAAAACAACACAATCAAATAAGTATAAGTAAAGAAAACGTCGCTATATCAACCAGCGATGTAATCTTTAATTTCATAAGCATCACTGATTTTATATCAATAGGTAATAAAGTTCTAGATAAAATTTCTATTATTCTTTACAATCCACCTCAACATATAACAAATATGCACGAAATACAACAAATAATTAATAAAAATCATAGTCTACCAACTGGAGGACATGTTGGAATTGCTAGACTATACAAAAAATTGAAAAACATGTATACATGGCGTAACATGAAATATACAATATCAAAATTTGTAAAATCATGCGAGCAGTGTAAGGAATACAAGCATTTTTCATCCGTTAAACAAAAATTCGTAGTAACTTCTACTCCCACTAAAGTCTAGATTGAGTTTAAATAAGGGCGAAAGTAACATGAGAGAGCTCTCTTCATCGACTCTCTCTTCTTCAAATTAAAGTGACAAGATGCAAGTATTGTTGAACTTTTTGGTCATAAATCGCTAGGTTGTGATGCAATCTAGCGTCTAAGTGTAAAAAAGTTCGATTGAATTTGCATCTTGTCACTTTAATTTGCAGAAGAGAGAGTCGATGAAGAGAACTCTCTCATGTTACTTTCGCCCTTATTTAAACTCAATCTAGAAGTATTCGACGTGGTATCAATAGATACAGTTGGACCTTTCACTATTTCAGAAAAAGGTAACAGATATGCAGTTACGCTGCAATAATGTGACCTTAGCAAATTCATCGTAATAGTTCCAATCCCAGATAAATCTGCCCAAACAATAGCCAGAGCAATAGTCGAACATTGCATTTTAGTGTACGGCCCAATGCGTGCCATTCTAACTGATCAAGGTACTGAGTATAAAGGAGTAAACCTGCGCCGCCGTGACTCTTCCGTGACAAGTGTGTTACTTGGGCAGTCGGTGGCGGCCTTTTGCATTTTTTTGACCGGCGGCGGCGGCGGCGTGATCGGCGTGACGCCGAATGAATTTTCGGCGGCGGCGGTGGCGGCGTGAAACGGCGTGGTCATATTTTTTAAATTTTTGTTAAATGCGTTAATCAATATCAGTGGTTTATTTTTTAGTTACTCATCATGTTGAAGATGCAATGACAGGTTTATAGTTACGGTTTAGTTATTTTTTTTATTTTCACATGTTTTTGAAAATTTATTGAAATAATTGTTATTGTAAATCATCAATCAGCTGCCCAAAATAATATCAAGAATGACAACGTAAAAAGGAATTCACGAAAGAAATTCTAGAGGAATTCCCGGCGAAACTCCTAGAGCAATTTGCAAATAAACTCTTAAAGGAATTTTCGGAGGAACTCGTAGAGGCATTCCCGTAGGTACACCTAGAGGAATTCCCGGATGAACTCCTAAACGAATTTCCAAAAGAACATCTAAAATAATTCCCTGAAGAACGTTTGGGAAAACTCCTGGAAGAATTCCGGAAACAAATCTTAGAAGAATTCTTAGAGAATTTGCCGAAGGAACTCTCAGTGAAATTCACGGAGAAACTCTTAGAAGAATTCTCGGAGGAAACTCCGGGTATTCTTTGTGCAACTCCCAGAAATATTTTTATAGCAACTAGTAAAGTAATTGCCGGAGGAGCTTTCGGAGGAATTTTCAGAAGAACTCCTAGAGAAATTGCCGAAGAAATTCGGAAAGGAATTGAAGAAGGAACTCGCAGAGCAATTACTAGAGGTATTCCCAGATGAGTTCCCGGATGAACTTTAAAATGAATTCCCGGAGGTACTCCCAAAGAAATTCTCGGATAAACTCCCACATAAATTCCTGAGAGAAGGTCTAGATAAATTCTCAATGGAACTTCTAGAAGAATTCCCAAGAAATTCGTGAAATCCTGGAGAATTCGTTCAGGAATTCCCGGATGAGCTCAGATACTTCTAGAGAAATTCCTGGGAGAACTTCTAGAGGAACGTTCGGGAAAACTCCTGGATGTATTCCCGGAACTTTTGAGGCATTTCCGGAAGAACTTCTAGAGGAACTTCCAGGGGAATTCTTAAAGGAATTCTCGGAGGAAACTTCTGGCATACCCAGTGCAACTTCTAGAAAAAAAAACTATAAAGCAACTCGTAGTGAAATTGCCTGGACAACTTATTCCTGGTAAAACTTGTGAAGGTGTTCTGGAAGATATTTGAATTCCCGGAAATACTCCTAAAGAAATTTCCGGAAGAACTTTTAGAGAAAGTCACGGTGAAATTCTTAGTGTAATTCCCGAAAAAATATAGGTAAGGAATCCCCGAAGGAACTCGTAGAAGAATTCCCAGGAGAATTCTTGGAGAAAATCCTAGAGAAATTCTCACAGGAGCGTCTAGAAGAATGTTCGGAGAAACTTCCGGAAGAATTCCCGGAAGAACTCATAAAGAAACTCCTGGAAGAAATCCAGGAGGAGCTGCTACAGAAATTGTCGGAGAACTCCCAGAAAAAATCCCGGAACAACTTTTAGAGGAATTACAGGAGACGCTCCTAGAGGAATTATCGGAGGAAACTTCTGGTATTTCCAGTGTAATTTTTATGAACTCTTGAAGAAATTCCCGTAAAAATTCGTTAAGGAATTCCCGGATGAACTCATTGAAGAACTCGTAGAGGAATCGCGGAGGGACTCCTAGAGGAATTGCCGGACGAGCTCCTAAAGGAATTTCCAGGAGGAACTTCTACAGCAATTCCCGGAGGATCTCATAACAGAATACCCGGAGTAACTCTTAGAGGAATTTCTAGAAGAAGTACTTACTACAAAAAGTCCCAGTAATACTTCTGTAGCAATGCCTGGAGAAACTCCTAGAGGATGTTTCGGAGGAAACCCTCAGAATTCCCGACGGACCTTCTAGAGTTCCCGGAGGAACCTCTAGTGGAATTCTTGGTGAAACTGCTGGTAGAGTCAAAAGAGTTGGTGGAGAAATTTCATCTCTTCTGGAGATGAACACGACAAAAACATTTTCTTCAGAATCACTAGCATTTTCTCCAATCTTCGAAATCCCTAGATTCTTTCTTCAGCCATCGGTTATCTTCTGGAACCCCTGGTATCTTCGTGAACTCGATTTAATTCAAAGGGCTTTAACTTTCAAAACATTGCAGGCATTAAACGACTACGCAGTCTTCAATACGGAAAACGAAGTTGGCGCATGTTGGCGCGACATGCGAAGTTTAAAATTTAAAACAACTACCAGTGTAACTGAGCGTAATTTGCCCTATTTTAGCGTTCCAAATTTTTAGAACTGTCATAAATTTGGAACAAAATACTAAACCACCGCAGAAAACTGCTATGTATTCAGATGACTCCAATTGCTTGAAATATTGTAATGAAATATAAATCAAGAAATAATTTAATGTATCAATGCGTTTTTGAGATCGGCGTAGAAAATTGGAGTTCGGCGGCACGCCGAAAAATAATCGGCGGCGGCGGCGTGAACCGAAAATCGGCGGCGGTGCCGGCGTGACGCGGCGGCGCACACCTCTAATCGGGACATAATGGACACCCCTGCATATTTTATGCCGTATCTTTGATAATATCGACCAGTTAAGTAATTTGCCTACGGAAATCAATACCACAGATATAATACTCCATCTTAGAGGAGTTTACATAACATCAAAGTTAATTAAATAAATGTTAGGCTAAAATAATCGGATTGATGTTTTTCAAACTTTTTAAAACGCCTAACACGCGTACATCCATTCATAAATGCCAGTGTTGCCAGTCGACTCAACATTGAAATTGCTATTTTGAGCAGTGTTGGTAAAATCACACTCAAGTCTCACTCATGAACCACTCTTGCGTGAGCAAACTCGCGCGCTGTTCTGAATAATTTTCTCACGCGCGAGATTTTCATGCGAAATCTCGCTCTCGCGAGTCAAGCGCCGGAAACTCGTTTGCTTGTAAAACGAATCCATATCAATTTAAACGACATTTAATGTTATTAGATGTAAGATATCATCTCATTATGTCATGCAACCGTCAACACTTTGTTGTAAACAATAAGCAGACCGAGAAATAAACAAATGAGTAAAATCATGAGTCAACTCATGCTTGATTTTTTCGGCGGTGAGTTTGGCGAGTCAAGAATCGCGCGTGAAAAAACTCAACCATGAGTTTTGAGAATTTGAGTTTTTACCAACACTGATTTTGAGTAAGTTCTGATCAAAAATATAGTACTTCATCTATTGCTAAATCTGCGTATACATGTAGATAACAATTCACTTGTTTTAATGGTGAACACACTCAAACACTATACCTTATACCTTATTTGCTGCTGCTTCGAAATTATATGAAATCCATCATGTGAAAAACATACTTCAATTTCAATTTTTAAGAAATATAAATGGTACTTTTGAAAAATAGAACAACGACTTGTTCCTTTACACTTATGCAATAAAAGTCAATGGTTTCGGCAAAAACAGGGGTGTCCATTTCGCCCCGGGTGTCCATTATGCCCCTAATCCTCCTACGTAGAAACAAAACAAAAGTTCCAAGTGTAAGTTAAATTTTCCCTGCAAATGGAAAGCCATAAAAAAGACCTCACGTAAATTTAAATCCATTTCGCAGATAAAGAATGACCATGTGACACCCTAACCTTGATTTTGCTCCACCAAACTCTGCCATCCGAGTGGTAATCACAAGGGAATCTGAAAATTGTCAATAATATAATCGCTTTGTTCTCGTTTCCACACTGCTGGTGACCTTGGCAGGTAAATTGGATCGCAGCAGTGAGTGACTATGTCGCGCGGGAGAAAGGTAAGGTGCACACTTTTTGCGCATCATCCTGATGGTGCGCTGCCATAATCACATAAAATATATTAGAAGAAACACAAAGCATGACGCTCCTCTCTAGAACGTCGATAAAGGAAAACAAACCGAGTGCTGGCGGAAGAAGCGCATGGTACCTACATATTATTTATTTGACGACAACCTAACACGTCACCGCCATTCGATTTGAGTTTAGTTTTCCGTTGCGCAAAAAATAACACAATCCCCTCGAACTAGGGCGGTAAGAAACAGCAACGACGCCGACGACGCGACGGTCCGTGCGACGGAATAGGAAGAAAAATTGAATACCAGACCACCACATCCAGGCATCAGCGCCATCAGCAGCGGTGCATGAACAAAAATGTGCGCTGTTGTTCGGAAGGAAGCGGAAGGAGGACGAGAAACCTTGGCCTACTTGCAGATGTGGCTTCGTGGTCGTGCGGCTAGTGTCACCAAGCATTTAGTCGCATCGTACTAGGAGCGCGGGTTCGATTCCCGCCGCAGCTGTCAGGAAAAGTTTTCGGCTGTGCCACTGGGCGTTGCATGCTAGTCCGCTGTCTAGTGTCGTGCTTCCTTCAAAGAGCGAATAGCTCACTGGAAGTACTGAACGTGTCCGTGTCTTTTAAGAAGCACTTGTTCACTTCGATCGCATGTAGCGGGAATGTCATGGACATGGCTAACGCCAGGCAATCCCCTAATTTGTCCTCTATCGAATTTACCGCGGATTGCGGAATGGGAACTAGATATAGCAACTAGGACAGTGGATTGGTAACTGGCAACTGAAAAGATTGAATTTTCACAGCCTGTAGAGTGTTCTGCGTGATGTGGTGTGGGAAAGTAGGTATTACTCATCTATTTCACTAGATATTTATCAAGAAAACTCGACTTCAGCAAATCTGTTGAAAGGCGAGCTTTCGCAAGCTTATTTTAGGGGCTAATATAAAAGTACGTGAAAATCAGGAAGAGTATGCATTTATGTTAAATTCTCGATTTACGAAATATATTTTTATTTATTTAGGGGGATTAGGGGCATAATGGACACCCTAAGCAAATAAGTACGTTAGACCTGTATAACGAAGAAAATTTAACATATTATCAGTTGGCTTACAACTTTAACTTGTTTCCTACGTACTCCAATCATTTACAGCAGGTAGAACGTCTTTATTGTGAAGAAATAGCGAATTTTAAATCGTGTGTTTTTTAAGGCTGGCAGGAAAGGTACGGGGCGAAATGGACACCCATCGGGGCATAATGGACACCCCTGCATGTTTTATGCTAATTCTTTGATTACATCGATCAGTTAAGTAATCTGGCTACGGAGATCAATTCCACAGATATAATACTCCATCTTAGACGTGTTTACATAACATCAAAGTTAATTCAATAAACTGTAGGCTAAAATAATCGGATTGATTTTTTCCAAACTCTTTAAAACGCCTAACAGTATGCAATGCGCGTACATCCATTCGTAATTGTCGGTGTTCATTTCGCCCCGAATCGACTACAACATTAAAATTGCTATTTTAAGTAAATTTTGATCAAAAATACAACACTTCATCCATTGCCAAATCTCCGTATACATGTAGATAAGGTAACAATTCACTTGTTTTAATGGTGGACACACTCCAACACTCATAATACCTTATTTGCTGCTGCTTCGAAATTATAAGAATTTCACCATATGAAAAACATATTTCAATTTCAATGATATTTTGGTTATTTTGGAGCAATATTAATGGTACTTTTGAAAAATAGGATCAAGACTTGTTCCTTTACACTAATGCATTTAAAGTTTTACATAAAAGTCAACGGTTTCGGCAAAAACAGGGGTGTCCATTTCGCCCCGGGTGTCCATTATGCCCCTAATCCCCCTAGTATTACATCAAATTCAAGATAAAACTGAATCAACAATATTTCTCCATAATACTCTATTCGTGGCTACCGTTCTCCATCCTCGGTCACGCCCGATGCTCGCCAAGTCACGCTCCACCTGGTCCGCCCATCGTGCTCTCTGCCCTCCCCGCCTTCTTGTGCCAACCGGATCTTTCGCGAACACCAACTTTGCAGGGTTGTTGTCCGGCATTCTTCTGGATGCTGGTTCTCCGTAAAGTTCAGCGAGTTCGTGGTTCATCCTTCTCCGCCACACACCGTTCTCCTGCACACCGCCGAAGATCGTCCTTAGCACGCGTCGCTCGAAAACTCCGAGTGCTTGCAAGTCTTCCTCGAGCATGGTCCATGTCTCGTGCCCGTACAGGACCACCGGTCTTATTAGCGTTTTGTACATGGTGCATTTGGTGCGTGGGTGAATCTGTTTAGACCATAGCTTCTTCTGGAGCCCGTAGTAGGCCCGTCTTCCGCTGAAGATGCGCCTTTGAATTTCACGACTCACGTTGTTGTCAGCCGTAGTAAGGATCCGAGGTAGACGAATTCCTCCACTACCGCGAAAGTATCCCCGTCTATCGTAACATTACTACCCAGACTGATCCGGTCGTGTTCGGTTCCGCCTAGTTTTTGAGGCATTCACCACCAGTCGGACCTTTGCTGCTTCGCGTTTCAGGCGGGTGTACAGCTCTGCCACCGTTCCAAATGTTCTGGCGATAATGTCCATGTCGTCCGCAAAGCACACAAATTGACCGGATTTTGTGAAAATCGTTCCCCGGCTGTTTAGCCCGGCTCGTCGCATCACACCTTCCAGAGCGATGTTGAAGAGTAGGCATGAGAACCGCTTTCCATCTTCAATGCGACTGCAGTACGAAAGCGTAGCCTTCAACCACTCTCCTTCTCACTGAGTCCCGTTGGTATAGGGGCTATCTACTAGGAGGCGCAATAGTTGAAAACATGGGTTATAATTATAAAACACTTTTTTCAACTGTTAACAATGTCGGTAAAGTAGATTTTTACTGTTTTGGTCGATAAAGCAGCTCTGAATGATTACCAGATGCTAACAAAACCTGTTATCAATCAGCTGTATTTTTTCATGTTGATAACTAAATGGAGTATTGAATAAAATATTGAAAAACAGAACTAGTTATCAACTTGAACTCAATGATAACTTACCTTCTTATCATTTTGGTATTCGTGGAGTAAATTTGAGTTATCATTTTTGTTATGTCGGCTCTTAAGTCAACCTAAATGATAACAAACTCAATTATCAAACGAATAATAACCAGGTAACAAAACTTGTTAT
Organism: Aedes albopictus; assembly: GCF_035046485.1. Lineage (NCBI taxonomy): Eukaryota > Metazoa > Arthropoda > Insecta > Diptera > Culicidae > Aedes > Aedes albopictus. Next base: position 365,391,180 of record NC_085137.1, read on the forward strand.
CATTTTGTTATCCGCCTTTGCTCGGGTAGTTCACCCGAAACCCTTACGCAGTTTTGCAGACTGTCCAATGTTGCTGTAATCAGTCTAGTCAGCTTTCCAGGATTATCCATAGCTTTGAAATCGATGAACAGGTGGTGCGTTGGGACCTGGTATTCACGGCATTTCTGGAGGATTTACCGTATGGTGAAGATCTGGTCCGTTGTCGACCGGCCGTCGATGAAGCCAGCTTGATTATTTCCCACGAACTCATTTATTTTAGGTGACAGGCGACGGAAGATGATCTGGGATAGCACTTTATAGGCAGCATTCAAAATAGTGATCGCTCTGAAGTTCTCACATTCCATGGTCGCCTTTCTTGTGAATGGGGCAGATTACCCCTTCCTTCCACTCCTCCGGTAGCTGTTCGGTTTCCCAGATCCTGACTGTCAGCCGGTACAGACAGGTGGCCAACTTTACTGAACCCATCTTGATGAGTTCAGCTGCAATACCATCCTTACCAGCTGCTTTGTTAGTTTTGAGCTGATGACTGGCATCCTTAACTTCCCTCACAGCTCACGGAGAAAAACTAGGCTGGTTTGAAACAACAAATCTGTTAGTTGTTTTTCTATCTTTGCTGTTTGTTATTTCAATCTAGAAATTTGTTGTTTCGAAACTAAAAATGGCGGTTGAAACAAACTGGCTTGTTTGTTGTTTCTAATATTGGTTAGTAAAATCCTTTCCGGTAGAAACAAATTTGGAAATTTGTTGTTTTCTACAAACATCATGGTTTGTTTTTACTAATCTTTGGGTTGACTGTTTCATGTATTTGTAATAAAAAACAAACCACAATTTTTGTTTTTCGTAGACATATACAAATACAAAAAAAGAGGGGCAAAGCAAAAGAAATTTTAACAAACCCGTTAGTTTATTTCAAACGGAAGTTCCGGTTAAATCAAACTTAAATTTGGTAAAGACAAACCGTGAGTATTAGTTGAAACAACTACCGACATCGTTTGTTTTCTATCTTGTCAAAATAAAACAACTGGCATATTGGTAATTTCAAACAAAAGTTTGTTGATAATAACGGCAAATTGACAAAATCTACAACTGCCAACTTTGGTTAGTTTCAACTACCGCGATAAGTAAATTCAAACCAATATTTGGTTTGTGCCAAATTCAACCTAAAATTCCGGTTGAATCAAACTGAAATTCGTTTGTGTTTACTAATATTTTTTCTCCGTGCTGTTCTGGACATTTCGGCTCGCGGCACGAAGCCGTTTCGGGATGCGTTGCGCTTCTGATAGAACTTCCGTGTTTCTTGGGAACGGCACAGCTGTTCCATTTCTTCGCACTCTGCTTCTTTCAGTCGGCGCTTTTTCTCCCGAAAGAGGCGGGTCTGCTGTTTCCGCTTCTGTTTGTAACGTTCCACGTTCTTTCGTGTCCCTTGCTGCAGCCCGCGCTGCGTTCTTCTCCTCCATAACCGATCTGCACTCTTCGTCGAACCATTCGTTCCGTCGATTCCGTTCCACGTATCCGATGGTGCTCTCGGCTGTGTCGTTGATAACTGCTTTCAGTGTACTCCAGCAGTCCTCTAGAGGGGCCTCATCGAGCTCGCCCTCGTCTGGCAACGCGGCCTCGAGTTTCTGCGCGTATGCCGAGGCAACATCCGGTTGTTTTAGTCGCTCTAGGTTGTACCGTGGCGGTCGTCGGTACCGTACATTCTTGATGACGGAAAGTTTTGAGCGTAGTTTGACCATCACCAGATAGTGGTCGGAGTCGATGTTGGCGCAACGATAGGTCCTGACGTCGAATGTCGATTTAAGCTTGTGGTGATCTCCAGGTGTAACGATAAGGAAGGCTGTGTTGGAAAAATGTGCTACGTATGTCCCTGTTTTTGGAGGCGGCGAAATCAATGAGGCGTAGGGCGTTTTCGTTCGTCTGCTGGTGGGAGCTGAACTTACCAATCGTCGGTCTGAATTCCTCTTCCTGGCCTACCTGAGCGTTTAAATCTCCTATGATGATCTTGACGTCGTGGCTTGGGCAGCGCTTGTATTCGCGTTCGAGCTGCGCGTAAAATGCGTTCTTGTCATCATCAGTGCTTCCGAAGTGTGGGCTGTGCACGTTTATTATGCTGAAGTTGAAGAATCGGCCCTTGATCCTCAACCTGCACATTCTTTCGTCGATCGGCCACCAACCGATTACGCGCTTATGCATATCGCCTATCACGATGAAAGCTGTTCCCAGCTCGCGTGTGTTGCCGCAGCTCTGGTAGATGGTATGATTACCTCTAAACGTTCGCACCATGGATCCTGTCCAACACACCTCCTGCAGCGCGACGATGCCGAACCCGCGGTCCTTCAGTAGATCGGCGAGTATGTGGGTGCTCCCAATAAAACTTTAGAAACACCAACTCTAGAAACCAACCACTGCACAGTGGGAAAAATCGACCCAAAAAACGGATCTTTTAACGCCGCTGGTTTCGGTACGTGAAGTTGACCGTTTCTGACGTAAAAAATTACGAGAAATCGATTGGTGCTAATTTCATTCACCGCACGGCACGGGAAGTGGTCCATTTTGCCCCATTTTGCCCTTTTTTCATACAAAAACAGAATCAAAATGTACTTTCAAATAACTTACAAGACTGTAGATAATTAAAAATAGCTGCAGGTGTAATTGGAAGTTAATAGGAATCATAAGAATACATGGAAGATCCTTTTAAATGCTTATTTTGCCCCATATGCCCCAACAACTCTCGGATATTAATAATTTTTCCTAATTATAAATGGATTTTTAATGTTACTGACATGAAGTTGATTTGTTTGGCATAAACAAAAAGCGCTAGATCCTTTTTCATCGAAATCATTTTCGAGAGTGGTCCCATTTGCCCCATTTTGCCCTATTTTCAGAGAAAAATGAGATTTAAAATGTATTTATGAAAAACAAATACTGCTATGGAACGTTGAAATAAGTTTTAGGTGCAATTGGAAGCTAAAAGTTATCATGCGCATATATGAAAGATATTTTTCCTATTTTACCCTACATGCCCCTAAAACTGCTGGATAATAACATATTTTGTATGGTTTTGTAATGTCGCTGGATACAAAACATGAAGCCCTGGATCTTTTTTTGATATATACAAATGCGGTTTATCGAATAATACTACAATCATTCCCGGATTAATATAATCAGCTGTCTATTTAACCCCAATTTTCCCTGATTTTTGTCATGTAATGAATAAATCAATTTGCCCCGATTTTTTGTCAAGTAATGAAAAAAATAATTTCTTTTATTAGTATTGGTACTGAAACCAATGCACAATGGTCCGAGGACCAACATTAAGTGGAAAAAATTAATAACTCAAAAACCATCCAAGATAGAGTCTTCATGTCTTCTAGACATTTGCTCGTGAGTCCAAGCCGCGTTATATGCAAAAGTGTCCTAAACGCCAAATCTTAAAATACTTCATATTTCAGCACCTAACTTTATTTCAGAAGATATCGAAATAAAATGTTCTGCAAAGTTGAAGAAGGTAAAAACCCCGACAACTTTCTCGAAGAGCAGTTTTTTCTATCTCTTCAATCTGAGGAGATATAACTTATTGAAGAAATAAAAAGTCCGAAATCGGTTTTTTTGTCATATGTCAAAAACTATCATTTTTTCAAGCCTACTATGTTCAGAGCAATTGTACATATTGCCAGAATACACATTTCGTCAGAAGACATCAAAGCTGTACGATGTTTCTATCAAAAGATATAAGTATTTTTGTACTTTTTTAAGCCAATTTTTCTAGCGTAACATTTGAAAAAGGCGCAAGTGAATCTTTAATTTTCTCCCACCACCGGATCTAGTATGACAAAAACTGCATTTTAACAAATTTTGGAGAGGGTGTTTTTTTGTTTTGCGTTTTAAATGTGATTTGATTATGACCGTATTTTAGGCATCAAATTCACGAAAAATGACATCCATAATGTCCGAGTTCAACATCTACTCGTGTTTCAAGATCACTTATCTTAAACATTCGAGTAGCGATGAACCCAATGTTGTCTTTTTTGTTTTGTTTTGTTCCTTTGTGTAAGTGAGCAAAAATATAATACAAATTTCCTATAGTTTTTCGATTTCTTAATTCATCAGATATATGCATCTGGTGATCGTATGCAAATTTTAAATTGAATTGTGGACCGTCCAGTTTTATATGTTTGACATATATTATGAAAGGCCTTTGATCCTAGGATAGGATGCGACACGTAGTCAGTCAATTTGAGACCAATTTGCTGTCAAACGGAGACCAGTCGCTGATTGGTCGAAATTGATATCCGTTTGCTGGGATCATATCGCTTTGTTGTTGGCTTGGCCGTGTTGCTAGTTTGTAGGTTTAGCATTTGATACCAATATTTAAAATCATTGTATTTTTTTTTATTCAAGCTTTATCGCCTCAAATATGTCAGCATTCAAAAGCAAATCAACCTAATGTGACTCCCATGGCTTGACACCGGTTAAAACCATTGCAATGGTTTTAACCGGTGTCAAGCCATGGGAGTCACATTAGGTTGATTTGCTTTTGAATGCTGACATATTTGAGGCGATAAAGCTTGAATAAAAAAAAATACAATGATTTTAAATATTGGTATCAAATGCTAAACCTACAAACTAGCAACACGGCCAAGCCAACAACAAAGCGATATGATCCCAGCAAACGGATATCAATTTCGACCAATCAGCGACTGTTCTCCGTTTGACAGCAAATTGGTCTCAAATTGACTGACTACGTGTCGCATCCTATCCTAGGATCAAAGGCCTTTCATAATATATGTCAAACATATAAAACTGGACGGTCCACAATTCAATTCAAAATTTGCATACGATCACCAGGGCTTAGGGACAAAACGTCGAAAGACAAAACGTCGAATGTCAAAACGTCGAATGCCAAAAGGTCGAATGCCAAAACGTCGAAAGGGGCAAAACGTCGAAAGGACAAAACGTCGAAAACGTCGAAAACGAGTAATCTAAGCAAATAGTGAGTTCTTTATTCTTTTAGAGGATACTCATTCTTTCACTTGTATCTGCCAACTAATTCAGAGGGGAGCCTTCCTGAGGCTCCTGAAACAACAGCTCAGGGTGGGCATGTTTCTTGACCAGTTCTTCGCGGGTAGGGAATATTCGCACTGTCGTATATAAAAACTCACATCACGTCACGTTAAGTGTAGGTATGTAACATTATTTATTCCCGGAATTTCCCGGCCTTTTCTTCTCTTACTTATTTGGAGCCCCTTCTACAGGCACCAGTGTTGCAATTGAACTAAACCCGAGCCAAAAATGAACTTAGCTTGGATGTGTTATCAAATCTTATGTGCGTTCTGACCAAGGTACTGCCCTAGGACTTTGTGACGCATCTGCATACATGCGTTGTTGCGCAAAACTATGCGCCACAATGAAGTGGGATATTTTGGCATCGGGCATACAGTGAAATCCGGATTTTCCGGTAATCCACTGTGACCGAACCGGTTCCCCCTCTCAATTGAGGGTGAGTTTCTGAATCAAATCGACCCAAGATTGCTAGAATCGGTGAAAAAATGGTAGAAACATGACCATTTCAGTTTACCAGGTACCAGGGCACCATGTTGGCATGTTGGCATTCTGCGGGTGCAGTTCTTGCTCAAGTTGCGTTTACTTTCGAGCTTACGTGCGTTCCAAATTTTGAACTGAACAATGTTCAAATATGTTTGATCGTAGCGTGCCGTTTTTGAACTTCAACGCAAATTGATCGCGTTCAAATGTAACACTGCGAGTGGCACAATGCTAGTGGCACCTTCCACAAATTTTCAGCATTACGCCATAACATCCTTCAGGGTGGCTACGATGGCGGCCTCTAGCTATCGTCGGCCGGATCTTTGGCACCTTTAGGGTGGCGATGGGGATCATCGGGCGCATTACTCCTTCAAGGGCGTCTGGTTTGGTTACGGCTGTCCTTCTCCGCAATTCATCCGGTATTCCAGAATATGGTACTAGCACAACAATGCCAAGTATTCACACAATAATCTTTACACAGCTGGTGGTTTCAACTCGGGTCTGAAGCATCATAGAGTGCAAAATGAATCATTGACCTTCAGCGCTTGGGCAGTAACCCGATTTAATGAAACATAATGAGTGTGTCCCCGTTAATTAGTTCGTCATCCTGCTATCTTGATGGATCTACCGTATTGCCACCCCTCTCAGGCTATCAGCAGGATTAAATCGATCCACACAAATCTCAAAAAAAAAATCTACACTGAACTGAGAACAGTTACACACTTTTCGACGTTTTGTCCTTTCGACGTTTTGTCCCTTCGACGTTTTGTCCTTTCGACGTTTTGGCATTCGACGTTTTGTCTTTCGACGTTTTGTCACCCATTCGATCACCAGATGCATATATCTGATGAATTAAGAAATCGAAAAACTATAGGGAATTTGTTTTATATTTTTGCTCACTTACACAAAGGAACAAAACAAAACAAAAAAGACAACATTGGGTTCATCGCTACTCGAATGTTTAAGATAAGTGATCTTGAAACACGAGTAGATGTTGAACTCGGACATTATGGATGTCATTTTTCGTGAATTTGATGCCTAAAATACGGTCATAGTCAAATCACATTTAAAACGCAAAACAAAAAAACACCCTCTCCAAAATTTGTTAAAATGCAGTTTTTGTCATACTAGATCCGGTGGTGGGAGAAAATTAAAGATTCACTTGCGCCTTTTTCAAATGTTACGCTAGAAAAATTGGCTTAAAAAAGTACAAAAATACTTATATCTTTTGATAGAAACATCGTACAGCTTTGATGTCTTCTGACGAAATGTGTATTTTGGCAATATGTACAATTGCTCTGAACATAGTAGGCTTGAAAAAATGATAGTTTTTGACATATGACAAAAAAACCGATTTCGGACTTTTTATTTCTTCAATAAGTTATATCTCCTCAGATTGAAGAGATAGAAAAAACTGCTCTTCGAGAAAGTTGTCGGGGTTTTTACCTTCTTCAACTTTGCAGAACATTTTATTTCGATATCTTTTGAAATAAAAAAGTAAGGTGCTGAAATATGAAGTATTTTAAGATTTGGCGTTTAGGACACTTTTGCATATAACGCGGCTTGGACTCACGAGCAAATGTCTAAAAGACATGAAGACTCTATCTTGGATGGTTTTTGAGTTATTAATTTTTTCCACTTAATGTTGGTCCTCGGACCATTGTGCAATGTTATCAAAAAGACATATATATGACTTTTTTATAATTTCAGCTTTTGATAGGGAATTAAGGGCATAATAAGCATTTTATCAAATATGTCAAATGTGCGCTAAACTGATTAAATAGGGCGTCTCAAAGCACCAAATTATATATATTGAGGATGCCTCATTTAATCAGTTGTGCGCATATTTGCCACAAATAAAGATTATGGTTAATGCTTATTATACCCTGTATTCCCCACCATAGTCATATGTTTTAACTGTCCTTTCGATTACATTGGTTTCAGTAACAAAAGTCCATCAATCCGGACAAATGGGGGCAATGGGCAATGGGAGCAAATGGGGGAAATCAATTCATTCATGAGGCGACAACAAATCAGGGCAAATTGGGGTAAAATGGACAGCTATTTGTACCCTCCCGTGATTGATTCTAAACCTTATCGATAAACCGTATTTGTATATATAAAAAATGATCTAGGACTTCATGTATTGCAACCAGTGACATTACAAAACAATAGTAAAAAATGTTATCATCCTGCAGTTTTAGGGGCATGTAGGGCAAAATAGGGAAAATATCTTTTTTTATGCGCATGATAGCTGTTAGCTTCCAATTGCAACTAAATCTAATTTCAACGTTCCATTACAGTATCTGTTTCTTATAAATACATTTTAAATCTCATTTTTCTCTGAAAATAGGGCAAAATGGGGCAAATTGAACAACTACTGAAGATGATTCTGGTGATAACAGATCTAGCGCTTTTTATTTATGCAAAAAAAAAAGAAATTTAAGTCAGTAACATTGAAAATCCATTCATAATCATGTAAAATTCACAATTTTAGCAGTTGTTGGGGCATATGGGGCAATATAAGCATTTAAAAATATCTTTCATATATGTTTATGATTTCAAATAACCTCTTATTACACCTGCAGCTATTTTCAATGATCTACAGTCGTGTAAGTTGTTTGAAAGTACATTTTGATTCTCTTTTTGTATGCAAAAAGGGCAAAATGGGGCAAAATGGACCACTTCCCGTACCGTGCGGTGAAAGAAATTAGCACCAATCGATTTCTCGTAATTTTTTACGTCAGAAATGGTCAACGAAACCAGCGGCGTTAAAAGATCCGTTTTTTGGGTCGATTTTTCCCACTGTGCACTGTCACGTCGGCTCGTCGGTGCTGGGATTACCTCCCGGTACCTTTACGGAAGCTTTGGGTTCTCCAAATACAGTACTAAATAGACAGGTTCAAGCTCCAGTCTTCGCCGGGGGTCATATTTTGAAATGGCCACCTAGGAGATAATATTTTACCTGAGATTCTACCGAGCCCACATGAGCATGCTAAATATCCGCGTGATTATTGCTTTGGCCATTGTATTGGACCCTCACTACCAATTACAAATTCCAAATGTCATAATTTTACAAGTTTGACTTAACCACCCCGCAAAATGACATACACGTACAGCGAAAAGTAGTTCAGCAATCATTCGTGATTTCTTCGTTTATTGTTTCAACACGGTGAAAAAGTGTGACGTTTCTTGATTACACAACTCCGGTTGCAATTCCTCTGACCTGCCGCCACCGACCCACCCGGTAAGGTAACCACAAAACCCAGCCCCTATTACTAACAGTGGTGTAGGTACTACAGAAAAGTCCCCTTCATGGGACCTTCAACAGTCGAGTCGAGTTGGGAGAGAGAGAGAAAAGCACCGATCCAGCCAGCAGCATCTCACCCACTCATTGGAGCAAGTTTACGCCCCATTGCGGGACGGAACAAGGTGGCATTACCAACTGCAATTAAACTTTTCCCTAATTAATTCCCTTGCAAACTCCCCTAGCCAAATAGCGTCTTTTGCTTTTTGCGCCGCGGTGACGACGACGACGACGCAACACAAGATGCAACAGCGCGCGATAGAAAATTTCCTTGCTCTACTTTGGAATCTTTCACCCTCGTCAGATTTTCATCTCTTTGCATTACAACAATCGCTATATGTATGTAGGTATTTGGATTGCACATAATGTTCCGATGCAGCAGTTCTTTCCTTGAACCTGGGGTGCACACAGGAGTTTCCTCGACTTTGGCCGACCAGAGGTGTGGCTGCTACCATTGGGAGCTGGGGAGTTGTATAAAGTAAAATAAATTTTGTTTTATAAGTCCTGAACAAAACAGAGTAGATTCCTTTTAAAAATTAACCCGTTAACGCCCAAGGTGGCTCACAATTTAAATCTTCAAATAAATTTGTTATCAAAGGTCAAGTTCCAATAAAATAAGCATGATTTGATGAAAAAAATGGAAGTCTATGGTGTAGTTTCAAAAATATTCTTCATTGTAGGTCCTCAATATCTGATAATTTCTCGAGTTCTACTTCAACACAACTTCTACGCTATCGTTATATTCTGATCCGTATAGATAAAATGCAGCTCTAAACAAGTGAGAGAGATGATAACCACTCAAAAAGGATAGAAAAAGGACTTATAAATTGGGGCAGATATATAACCCGATAAACGCCTAAAAGTATGCAATGCATGCTTCTTGTAAATTCATGTAGTTTCGACTGCAAGGTTCAACATTTCTCATTTTTTTAACAAATCAAATAAAGAGAGCTCACTATATGTGGCATAAGCAAACGTTAAAATACTTTAGAAGTTATATTTCACACAGATAACTAATTCTAATAAAGTAATTGAGTTTTTCCTTCGACACCCCACAAACTCTCCTTACGTACTCACCATACGTAAACTTTTCAGAAGTTTTTTATATTTAAAAAAGAAAATCGTGTTAAGTACAGTCAGGTTTTTTTTTACGCGGTGGATACGTACTGCGTAAAAAAACTCAGTTCAAAATTCAAAAAACTGCGTAAAAAGAGTCTCACCATTTCTCGACGAATCATGCAAAAATAAGACGATTAAACCGCGTAAAAAAAGACCTGACTGTACTGTTCCATTTAATTTGTCTCCTTTGACAGATACGTATTTCGACCTCAACTATATGGTCGTCTTCGGTGTCTCGTATTTACAGGTATTCAACTAACACGCCCAGGTTCATCATCATTCCATGTTTTGATATAAAATTTCAAACAGATATACTCTACAAGGCTTCTCCACTTATGTTTGTACTACTCCATGATTGTCTATTCGTGAACAATATATGAATTTTATGGTAGTATTCTGGACACTATCAAAGTTACATCGAAAAGATGATGTGAAATCCCCGAATGAATCCCGGGAGGATATACAGAAGGAATTTTGAGAGTCATATCTGGTAGAGTTCTGAGGGAGTCTCAACTGAAACCTTGGTAGGAATCCCTGAAATAATCACAGAAGAAATCCCGGGAGGAATTGCTGTATAAATCCCGAGCGAGGATCCCGGCTCATAGAAAGAATTCCATTAGGATTTTCTGAATATGTTTCGACAGAACACTTTGAAAGTATACTAAAATGAATATGTGAAGTAATTCCAGAAGAAATCCGTGAAAGAATGCTGGGTAAAATTTCTGAAAGAATCCTTTCAGGATTTTCTAAAGCAACTCTGGCAGAAATCCCTGAAGTTATTCCTGAAGAAATCCCGTAAAGAATACCTGATGTATTCCTTAGAGAGATCATGACAGGAATGCGGACCAGAAGCTGAGCAGGCATTCCTGCAAGAACCATATAAGATGTCTCTATGATCTAGGGTTGCCTGAAAACAATCTCGGAAGAAACATATACTTTTTTCATTTTTTTTTCGGGAGGGATCCCTTAAGGAATAACAACAGGAATCCTGGAAGGAATCTTTGAAGGAATTCCAGCAGAAATCCCTGAAAGAATGCAGAAAAGAATAATCAACAGAATCCTTTCAGGATTTTCCAAAACAACGCCTGCAAAAATCCCTAAAGGGAACTCCGAAGCAATCCATTCAGTAATCTCGGAAGCAATATCTGAAGGAATCTCGGGAATAAACCTGAGAAGATTCTCGAAATGAATGCCTGAAGAAATCCTGGAGAGAATTCCTGAAGGTATCTCAAAAAGAACCTCAGCTCATCTAATCTCATCTCAATTCTTCACCCTATTCTCTAGCCTCTACCTTACTGTCTTCTTTGCCCTCTATTCCAACCCTCTATCCTACGCTCTATCATAACCTTCAACCCTACCATCTGCCCTACCCTCTAAACTATCCTCTACTATAACCACTGCCCTATCCTTTACAGTACCCTCTAGTCTATATTGTGCATAATCGTACCGTCTACCCTGTTTTCTACCATAACATTTTCCTACCCTCAAACCTACTCTCTATTCTACCCTTCTCCCTACTGTCTACCCTATCCTCTACCCTAACCTTCTACTCCACTCCCTCTACTCTATCATTCACCTAAACCCTCTACCCGACCGTCTGCTCCACCTTTTATCCCACTCACTAACCTACCATTTACCCTTTAGATACGCATATTGCATGGTATTATAGCTCAAACTACCATTCAGTGGCCACTAACTTGGGTATGGTCCGTCATCTTGGGTTTCAAAATGGCGTTGGATATTCATTTTTGAGTTCTACTCATGAAACCCGATCGATAGATACCCATATTGCATGGTAACATAGCTCAAACTCTCATTCTGTGGCCGCCATCTTGAATATGGGCCGCCATCTTGGATTTCTAAACAGAGTCAAATATCGTTTTTTGACCTCTACTCATGAAGCTCGATCGATAGATACTCATATTGCATAGCATCATAGCTCAAACTACCATTCCGTGGCCGCCATCTTGGAATATGGTCCGCCATCTTGGATCCCAAAATGGCGTTGGATATTGATTTTTGACTTCTACTCATCAAGCCCGATCGATAGATACCCATATTGCATGGTGTCATAGCTCAAACCACCATTCCATGACCGCCATCTTGGAATATGGTCCGCCATCTTTGATTCAAAAATGACGTCAGATATAGATTTTTAAATTCTACTCATCAAGCCCGATCGGTAGATACCCATATTGCATGGTATCATAGCTCAAACTACCATTCCATGGGCGCCATCTTGGATATGGTCCGCCATCTTGGATTTCAAAATGTCGTTAAATATCGTTTTTTTACTTCTACTCATCATGCCCGATCGATCGTTACCCATACTACATGGTATCATAGTTCAAACTACCATTCCGTGGTTGCCATCTTGGATATGGTCCGCCATTTTGGATTTCAAAATGGCGTAAAATATCGATTTTTGACTTCTTCTCATCAAGCCCGATCGATAGATACCCATATTGCATGGTATTATAGATCAAACTGCCATTTCATGGCCGCCATATTGGATATGGTCCGCCATCTTTGATTTCAAAATGGCGTCGGATATTCATTTTTGAGTTCTACTTGTGAAGCCCGATCGATAGATACCCATATTGCATAGTATCCGAAACAGCATTGTCGTTAAAAAGCATATATTCGGGATGAGGACCGCCATCTTGGAACCTAAGCCGCGCCATCTTGAATATAAATATCCTTGCCAGGGATGGGAAATGTACTGGAAAAAACGGTTACCGGCTGTGCATTTGACATTTTTCCACACAAACATCACAGGCTAAGCCAAACTCAAACTGTTCGAAAAAGAAATGTCATAACATTTTTTTTCCTGCAGCCTTCTTCCTCGAAACGGTTTCTAAGCACGAAGCGCGAGAGCGCCAGTACTCGAGCACAACGACGACACAAATTTCTGTCTCTCCCGTTTTCGCATTTTTCTGCGTTTCAAACCGCTTCTAGACAAACTTCTTTACGCATCACAAGGCTAGGAATGTGCTCTAGCTATTTGTGCAAATCGATTTAATTTTTTTATTAAAACAAGTGAGTTATTAGCAGTTAAAAATATTTGACATTTTTCGCAATCACCCGCCTCAGCATGACTGCTCATAAATATTTTCGTGGGGAAGCGAAAACCATCAAGCGTCTGCTTGACTGCCGTCGGCGCGGCGTCTGATGGTATTGGTGCTACCGTTGTTTTGTTTTTATTTTACTGCCAGTATCGATGAACGGAAAAGAGAAAAAAGTATTTTTGCCATCCCTGATCCTTGCTACCACCTCCACATCCTAAAGAATGTGTATACCAAATTTGATAGAAATTTCTTGACGCATTTCAGAGTTATTCCTATGTTCCGGCGTACATATATACATACATACATACATACATACATACATATAAACATACAAATAGACAAACATACAAACATATAAACATACAAGCATATAAACATACAATCATACATACATCGACTTTTGTATGTATTGATAAAAAACTCTGCTGAAGAAATGAACTGTAAATTATTACCCATTGTCAAGATTCCATGGAAATCGCATTGGAAATGATGCTCACAGATCGTGACAATATGCATTCTTTGCAGCATCGTTTACGCCACCTAGTGAACCAGTCACATACTATATTGTCCACTATGAGCAAGGTATGGGTGTGGAGAACATCTTCTCTAAAGAAAGTATTCTAAAATGTTGCATAATTCTGGAGATATTCACATCCAAAGGACTGGAATCTATGACAAAAGGTCGAAAGACATAAGGTCGAAGGACAAAAGGTCGAAGGACAAAAGGTCGAATGGACAAAAGGTCGAATGGACAAAAGGTCGAATGGACAAAAGGTCGAATGGACAAAAGGCCGAATGGACAAAAGGCCGAATGGACAAAAGGTCTAAAAGGGTAAAGAGCATGCCAGTGAGTCCAAAACCCGCTAAGGGGTATCAAATCCTGTGATATCAGAGACAAGCAGATGTCTTAAGCTGGTCAAGGACTTACAGTTGATGAATATTTTGATTCCAAATTCCACCAACAAGCGGTGCTAGTGAGCTAACAAATTTTGTTTTTCATATGTATCAGGAAAATTTGCAAAAAAATTGCAACTAGCGCCACCTAGTTGCAGAAACTCGAACCAAACGATAATTATTCTGAAAACCCTTGATCTACCAAACAAGTTTGCCGAAGACACCATCTTTCTAAAGAATCAGAATACTGAGATATGTGAAATGTAAAATTTGTACGCTATTTTGCGCCGCCTAGCGGTGAAATCACGAATCACACGGCCCATATTCTGAAAGCCCTTGACCAGCTGAACAACTTTGCCGAAGAAACCAACTCTCTAAGTAATCAGGTTTCTGAAATATATGGGATAGAAATTTTGTCAGTGTTGCGTCTGCTTGTCTAAGATTTCACATATATCACAGACAAGTAGATGTGACACTAACGAAATTTCAATCTCATATATCTCATGATCCTGATTACTTAGAGAGTTGGTGTCTTCGGCAAAGTTGTTTGGCTGATCAAGGACTAACCGATTATAAGACTTAAGATTCAAAATTCTACCGCTAGGCGGCGCTAGAGAGCAAACAAATTTTAAATTACTCATATCTCAGCATCCTCATTTTGTAGAAAGATGGTGTCTTCGGCAATATTGTTTGGTAGATCAAGGGCTTTCAGAATAATTACTGTTTGGTTCAAGTTTCTGCAGCTGGGCGGCGCTAGTTGCATTTTTTTTGCAAATTTTCCTGATATTTATGAAAAACATAATTTGTTTGCTCACTAGCACCGCCTAGCGGTGGAATTTTGAATCTTTAATCTTATTATCGGTTAGTCCTTGACCAGTCAAACAACTTTGCCGAAGACACCAACTTTCTAAGTAATCAGGATCATGAGATATATGAGATTGAAATTTTGTTAGTGTTACATCTATTTGTCTGTGATTTATGTGATATCTTAGACAAGCAAGTACTTTCATACTCCTGTGGTACACACAGTATTGCACTGGAAGCACGACTGAGTGCGCTCTTACCACGAACTTTTGTGTGCACATTTTCTGCGCGCACAAAATGTGCACGCAGAAACTGAAAAAAAACATTTGTTTGAGCACTCATTTTGAGGGTGAGCGGGTGGTTTGTGTGTGAAAAAGTTGCGTAGTTCACCCTCGCTCTCATTAAAAGTCGTGTGTAGAGTGTATGTTTTCTCTTCTCACGTTTCGCACTGAGGACTGAGGAGCATGCCATCTCTGATTCCTTAAAAGAACAGCCTATGGGTTAAAGAAGGATGAATCATAGATCGGAATATTCTCATTTGAAATTCCAATCATTAAAGCGATTAAATAAAGCCAAACAGTCTATAAATTAGAAAAGGACAAATCTCTGGATATTATAGGGGTGATCCATGAAGTACGTAACGATTATAGGGGGAGGGTGGTTTTCAAAAGTGTAACAAGCAATATAGTTTGTATAGGACAGGGAGAGGGGGATCGAAAATTCTCAATTTTTGGCGTAACGCCTGTATGAGCAAACAAAATGAAATTGTTTAATTATACAGTATAATTATTAGGATCTACCTATCAATCCAAGAGGGGTTGATCACTAAGCACAAGTAGTTAATGAATGTTTCTGCAGAACAGTTAGAAAGAACAGATATTGAAAAGAAGAAGGCATAATTTCTGATTGAAAAATAAGTCCCTAAGGAGTCAATAATTATTTCACTAACAAAAGTTAAAAGAACAGCCTATAAATTTAAGAAGGAAAAATTCCAGAACAAAAAATCAAACTTAATTGCCATTAAATAAATACTACATTAACAGAACTTGAAAGAACAGCCTACAAACAAAAGAAGGAAAAATTTCCTATGGAAATGTTAGTGACTGAAATGCATATGATTTCTATAACAGCACTACAATGTTTCTTTCAATGAGCGGCAACAAATTGGTCTACTAAAATTCGACCTTTTGTCCCATTCTACCTTTTGTCCCATTCGACCTTTTGTCCCATTCGACCTTTTGTCCCTTCGACCTTATGTCCATTCGACCTTTTGTCCATTCGACCTTTTGTCCATTCGACCTTTTGTCCATTCGACCTTTTGTCCTTCGACCTTTTGTCCTTCGACCATTTGTCCTTCGACCTTCTGTCCCAAAGCCGGGTTAAGAACACAAGTTACTAAATTATTTTTTTTTTAATTTGGAACAACATCTACGTAAGGATACGACTGAGTCATCAATTATATTAGTCGAGGGATGCTGAAGAAGTCTGTAAGTCGCGGGCAAAATAGGCCTATCTATCCGAAGGTAAGCATAGTAGTGATATTAAAGCTTCACACAAAACTTCAAATTGTTGCTTGGGTATCACCCTAAACTGCATCGAGTTTGTGATTCATCGTACACCACCACATACTGTATCCTGCCAAATATCGTCATTGGCAAGGTTCGTTCGTATACTGGAAGTGTTTCCAAGTGCTCCAAGAGATAAGTTTTCAAATCCACAGAAGACTAACGATCTTATGAACTTTTGTGCATTATCATTGTTGTGCATGGTACAAATGATGAGTGTGTGCATCTTGTTTAACTGGTGCTTATTTGGAGCATTTGGAGTCGATCTGATGTTGCGTTTCATTTTTTCAGCTCAAGATATCAGCCATAAACAAGGATAGAGTGGTAGACGAATTCTTTCGTCACCTTTCCTCCAAACCTACCCATTCTGTGAACCGTAACAGATTTAGTTAAAAAGTTTACAGTATCCTTGCTACATACATGATGCGTTTCAAAACGACATGAAACTTTCCTGTGATGGTGTTACCTCAAACAAGACCGAAGCGTCCTTGATTTTTGCTCATAAACGTGCTGTGACAGCACACCTTCGTCTCATTCCGACTGATTGCACCGAAAAGAAAAGCTTCTAGCAAAAACGCAAAACCACATTGATGCATCATCATTCGTTGCCATCCATCGCCCCTCGAACAAAAACGTGGCTTTAAGGTGGCCTTAAGGTGACCTAGATATCATCCGATCCGGGTACAAACTTCTGCCCACTCGCTCCAACAGCAGTGTCCTGCTGCGCTTCCTGTCCCTAACCTTGTCTGAATGCATGCACCATGTCTGAAATTCTCCCTGTAACCATTGACTGCTCCCCGCAGACGCTTGTATGCACATAGGAAAGTATATATTGCACCAGCTTGCTGCTATGTATGGTACACCACCCGCTCCAAAAGCGCCAGAAAAGCTAACTCACACATACCTACCTACCAACTTGGAAGTCAGTTTCATCCGCTTTGGATTTGCAGCATGCTGTGCTCATTGTCGAAAAACTCCCCGTCGTCGTCGTCCTCTTCCTCCTTTACTGGGTATGGGTATTAGGTAGGTCCTAGACAGCCGTCCTTTCACCAACTGTTACTTGCCGCACGGATAACATGCATTATGGTCTTTCTCTTTGTGATTCCGCTCCATCCTGCCACTGATGGACATCGCTCAAGTATGGAAATGGCTGGAAATCCCTATCGACATTCGTATCACATCGACTGAATCAATACTATAATCGTCAGTTACGATATTGTTTGTACAGTTTATAAGGATCCAACAAGCCTAGACAACAAATTCTTCGGGTTTTACATCTAACGTTAGGCATGAGTTATCAGTGCAGTATCCTGCATGGGAACGTCCATTTCATGAATCTTTAGCGTTACATTACAATTATAATAAAACTTTTTTATTCCTCTCCACACAACTCAGTTCATAGCTGCAGTCCTCCATCCTCTACCACCAAGTCTGCTGCGTCCCGCTATTGCCACGTCATTTTGCATCTCGCATGCTATCTTCTTGTACTATGTATCCGGATCACTTGCGAACACCAGCTTTGCAGGGTTGTTGTCCAGCACGGCCCATGGTATCCTTTCAGCATTTACCACCTTCCGGATGCTAGGTTCGCCGTGGAATGCAGCGAGCTCGTGGTTCATTCTTCGTCACCACACACCGTTCTCCAGCACATGACCAAAGATGGTCCTAAGTACTCGACGCTTGAGCAATTCGAGTGTTTGCATGTCCTCCTCGAACATAGTCCAGGTCTCGTGCCCATAGAGAGCCAACGGTTTCGACCGCAGGTTCTTGTGGAGCCCATAGTCCCGACTTCTTCTAAAGGGCCTTCGTATTTCGTGGCTAACGTTGTTATCTCCCGTTAAGATGGACCCGAGGTAGACAAAAACCTCAAACACCTCGAAAGTGTCCCCGTCTGTCGTAATGATCGTAACACTGTTGCCTAGACTTGTCGTTCGAGGTTCCACCTGCCGGCATGTACTTCGTTTTCGACGCGTTCACCGTGAGTCCGATCGTTGCTGCTTCACATTTAAGGCGGTTGTACAGTTCTGCCACTGCACTGTTCCAAATGTTCTAGCAGCGGTAGAAAAGCTGGGCCTCGGCGAGATTCGAACGAACTAGACATATCGCCCGGAACCCTTAAGCAGTTCCTTACACCGTCTATCGTTGCTTTGAGCTTCACGGAGAAGCCGTTCTCGCCCATGATTTTCCATAGCTCTCAGCGGTCGATACTGTCGTACGCCGCCGATGAGAGGGCGTCCATAAATGACGTAGCTTTTTTAAAGCGATTTTTTATACCCCCTCGTAGCATTTCGTCACAAATTTGGATACTCCCCCTATAAATGACATAGCTTGTTAATTCCTCCAGCACTTCCTTCTGAGATTTCTCCAAGAATTTCCTTTGGGATACCATTTGCGATTTCCTTCTTTTTGTATTCCTACAGGGATTCCTTTAGAGATCCCTCCAAAAACTCCTTCCGGAGTTCCTTCTTAGATTCCACCATAAAGTCCTTCTGAGATTTCTCCGGATTTTTTTTCTAAGGTTTCTCTAAAAGTATATCCATGGTTTCCATCGGGAGTTCTTTCAAGGTTTTCTTCTACTCTGTTCCACCAGCTCTTCGGACATCTCTTCAGGGATTTCAACTTGAATTTATTTTGAGATTCCATCAGAACTTCTTTCTGGGTTTCCTAAAGATGTCCCTTTTCGAAATTCCTCCAGAAGTTCCTTCTTGGTTTCCTCCAGGAATTCACTCACATATTCAATCCGAGATCTCTGCAGGAAACCCCTCTGCCATCTTTCAAATCCCCTCCAGGAGTTCTTTTTCGGATTTCTTCAGGAATTCCTTTCTGGACTCTTCTGGGAGTTTCTTCTAAGATTCCTCGAGGACTTCCTTCTAGGATTTATACAGGTTATACAGGTTACTCCTCCAGGAACTTTTTCCGGCATACCTCCATTCACTCTTTCTGGAATTCCTCCAGGATTTCCTTTCTTAGATTTCACCAGAAGTTCTATCTGGATATCTTCCGGGATTCCCCAAAAGTTATTTTCGGGGTTCTTTCAGAAATTCTTTCCGGGTTTCCTTCAATTCCTTGTTTGCTTCAGAAATTGAACCAGAAGATTCTTCTGAGACTCTACAAATAGCTCCTTCTGAGATGCTTCCAAGAATTTATTCAAGATTTCTCCAAAAGTACCATCTAGCATTACTCCAGGAGCTCCTCACGATATTTCATTTGGAATTTCCCTATGATTTCCTTTGCAGATTTGTTCAGGAGTTCCTTCTGGAAATTCCATGAGGGATTCCTTTTGAGATTCCTCCAAATCTTTCTGGAATGTTTTCAGAAGCTTTTTCTGGGATTACCAGTAGGAATTCCTGTGAAAATGTTATCCTTTTCCTATTGGGAAAACCTATAAAGAACACAATGAGAAATTTCTTTCAAAGCTACTAGAGGAGCTCCTTAAGAAATTGTTGGAGGTATTCTTCGGAAAGTCCTGCAGAAACTATATAAGGAACTCCTAGAATAATGCCACAATGCCAAATACTTAGAATTGTTTTCCTTTGCAACCTTAGCGGCGTGCAGTGCAGTGCAAGCAGCAAACTATTGGTCGTAAAAAGCATTTGAGTATTGTGAAATTGATTTTCATACACATTATTCTTTACGCAGGATTTCAAAACCATTTTCTCAGATACAGTAGTTGTGTCCGATTGCTGCATGTTTTATGAAAGGATGTCCATTATGTCCATTATTTGTAATATACATTTATGTGATGGAAAAAATAGATCATGCAATATGTATTTAATTTTTTTGATTTACTGGATAATGATACTTAATGCAAGTAAAATTTTTATTAATAACGTAATGTTTTTGCCTTTCTCGTACACTAAGTGTACTGGAAAGGCTATATGTTCACTCCAAAAATGATTTTTTGATAGAAGGCCCGGAGAGTCGAGTCACATATACCAATCGACTCAGCTCGACGAATTGAGGTGATGTCTGTGTGTGTGTATGTATGTATGTGTGTGTGTATGTGTGTGTACAAAATAAACTCACATCACTTTTTGGCAGTAAACCTCAACCGATTTTAATGACCGATGGTTCATTCGACGCGGAATCTGGTCCCATTGTTTCCTATTGAAAATGGTTCGGATCGGTGCAGCCGTTCCGGAGTTATGGCCATTTAGGTGTTCCGGACCGGTACCCCTGGAAGGGGCCAGACATGAAAATGCAACAACCCCATGCATGCGACCCATCAAACCACGGCATTTTCGATTGTCTGATGAACGGTAAGCAGAAACATAGTCTCAGACCATATCTGAATCGGTAGTGCTCCAGAACCGGCTCTGGGTGTCCCGCCGGAAGTGGCCAAATATAAAATTGAACATAACCTATTCATGCGACACATCAAGCAGCGGCGTTTTCGGTAACCTGATGAACAGTTAGCAGAAAAATAGTGTCAGACCATATCTGTAGTGTTCCGGATCCGGTTCCGGCGGGGGTCACGACGGAAGTGGCCAAATATAAAAGAGAACCAAACCCAAGCATGCGACACATCAAATCACGGCTTTTACAATAACCTGATGGCCGGTCAATCAGAAAGTAGGCTCAGACCACATTGGGGACTGCCGGCTGTATTCCGGAACCAGTTCCGGGTGTCTCGACGGAAATGGCCAATTATAAATGTGAACCAAACCCATGCATTCGACACATTAAATCGCGGCTTTTTTTATAACCTAATGACAGGTTAGCAAGAAACTAGTCTCCGACCATATCTGAACCGGTAGTGTTCCAGAACCGGTTCCGGATGTCCCAAGCCCATGCATGCGACACATCAAAAAGCGACAACCTGATGAATGGTTAGCAAGAAAATAGTCTCAGACCATATCTGATCCGGTCTTGTTCCGGAACCGTTACCGGTTGTCCCACCGGAAATGGCCTTATATAAAAGAGAACCAATCCCATGTATGCGATACAACAAATAACGGCTTGATGACTGGTTATCAAGGAAGTAGGCTAAGACCGCATTAGGGACTGCCGCTAGTGCTGGAACTAGTTTCGGGTGTCCCTCCGAAAGCGGCCAAATATAAAATTGAACCAAACCTATGCATGCGATACAGCAAAGCGCGGCTTTTTTGATAACCTTATGAACGTTAGCAAGCAAACAGGTTCAGACTATACAGGGTGGTAGGCTCGTGAATGTGAACTTTTTAAGGAGTGATAGAGGATCATAAATGGTGAAAACAAATTTCGACGCACATGGTCAAATCTCAACCGTTACGTAGTAATTGAACTCTACATGTTTTTGACTTGCATGCCTCAAACTGGCTATAGATTGAAAACCTATTCATTGGTTCCTTGTGCAATTTCGATTGCTTTGGTCAATCACGGAGTAGCAACTAGGAATTGTGCGGTCATCTATGCTCATGCTTAAACTGGCTACAACTTGAAAATGATCAATCTTATCACAGTTTTTTTACCCTCATTCGAAAGATTATTAAATTTTCTACCCAATAAAGATCATTGAATCTATTGGTTTAGTTAAAAAACTTAGTTTTCTAAAGCAAGTAAGCTCAAAAGTATTGTTTTTTATTTGTTTTTGTAAATTATTTTGAAAAATGCGTAATAAATTTGAATTTTCTCCTAAGCAAATTTGTGGCCCCTATTCCGTTCTACAATTCGTTCTTTGACATCAAAGGTCTAGCTCCTCTCATGTTCTTGTAATTCCGAATTCAACATCGTATTTCAGATCATGAATTTGCAACTGGTCAAAATTTTTATATACGCAAGAGAACAAAATCATGACCAAAGCAATCTAATCAAATCACACCATTTCAAATTCCTGCGGTGTTAATATAAAGTAGGATGGATCAACGTGTTATGGGAAAATTATAATTTGATCGCATCAACACTAAATCAAGTTTTTCTAACCTCCTTTTGCGTCTAAAATTCCTGTGCACAATTAAGCGTTTAAGTGTTCTCAGGATCGGCTAATGTCGACGTAAAGACCATGAGTAGATTTTCGACGAGAAAGGCACTATCACCACTAGGTGGATCAATCTGGGTTTTTTTTAATGAGCTTAGTAGAAAGTTACGTAACATATCATAAACCTCCAGACACGAATGCCACATAAGTGGTAAAGTGTCTTTAATAAATATTAATAATAATAATATCATAAACTCCTACCCAAGCTCCTACCCCCCTATCGTCACACTTCGTCACAAAATCATAAACACCCCCCTCCCCCCATAAAAGCTACGTCATTTATGAATGACCCCTAGGTTGGGACCTGGTATTCACGGCATTTCGGGAGGATTTGCAGTACGGTTAAGATCTGGTCCGTTGTCGACCGGCCGTCGATGAAGCCGGCTTGATAACTTCCCACGAACTCATTCGTTTTAGGTGACAGACGACGGAAGATGATCTGGGATAGCCCTTTGTAGGCAGCATTCAAAATAGTGATCGCTCTGAAGTTCTCACATTCCAAATGGTCGCCTTTCTTGTGAATGGGGCAAATTACCCCTTCCTTCCACTCCTCCGGTAGCTGTTCGGTTTCCCAGATCCTGACTATCAGCCGGTGCAGACAGGTGGCCAACTTTAATGGACCCATCTTGATGAGTTCAGCTGCGATACCATCCTTACCAGCTGCTTTGTTGGTTTTGAGCTGATGAATGGCATCCTTAAATTCTCCTAGTGTTGGTTGTTGGGAGTTGCTTCATTTCCATCCTCCGCTGCACTGGCGTCTTCGTTTCCTTCGTTGCCGTGGTCCCTCGTGCCTATGTTCTCCACTGCTGCTTCCACCTTTCGATCACCTCACGTCCGTCCCTCAAGTGGCCTTCGTCCTTATTCCTGCATATTTTGGCTCGCGGCACGATGCCGTTGCGGGATGCGTTGAGATTCTGATATAACTTTTGTGTTTCATGGGAACGGCACAGTAGTTACATTTCTTCGCACTCCAGGGGCTGTCCATAAACCACGTGGTCATTTTTTTGGGACTTCTCAACCCCCCCCCCCCCCCCGCGTGGTCATTAGTCCTTACAAAAAATTTTTTTCGTCCATACAAAATGGTCATTGGCCGAACCCCCCCCCCCCCCCCCCCCTCATGACCACGTGGTTTATGGACAGCCCCCCACTTCTTTCAGGCGGCGCTTTTTCTCCCGAAAGAGGCAGGTCTGCTGTTTCCGCTTCTGTTCCTAACGTTCCTCGTTCTGTCGAGTCTCTTGCTGCAACAATACTGCCCGTGCTGCGTTCTTCTCCTCTAAAAACGTTCTTCACTCTTCGTCGAATCATTCGTTGCGTAGATTCCGTTCCACGTACCCGATGGTGCTATCGGCTGCGTCGTTGATGGCTGTTTTCACGGCTTTCACTGTACTCCAGCAGTCCTCTAGAGGGGCCTGAGCTCGCCCTCGTCTGGCAACGCGGCCTCAAGATTCTGCGCGTATGCTGAGGTGACATCCGGTTATTTCAGTCGCTATAGGTTATACCGTGCTGGTCGCCAGTACCTACTGTACATTGTTGATGATAGAGAGTCTTGGGCGCAGTTTGACCATCACCAGGTAGTGGTTGGAGTCCATGTTGGCGCCATGATAGGTCTTGACGGCAATTATGCCTGAGAAGTGTCGTCCGTCAATCAGAACGTGGTCGATTCCGTCTGCTGTGGTGATCTCCAGGTGTTACGATAAGGGAGGCTGTGTTGGGAAAAGGTGCTACGTATGGCCGGCCATATTTTTGGAGGCGGCAAAATCATTGAGTCGTAGGTCGTTTTCGTTCGTCTACTGGTAGGCGCTGAACTTTCCGATCGTCGGTCAGTATTTCTCCTCCTGGCCTACCTGAGCGTTTAGATCTCTTAAGATGATCTTGACGTCATAGTTTGGGCAGCCGTCGAGCCCGTGTTCGAGCTGCGCGTAGAATGCGTCCTAGCAAATATACTACATATATTAACAATGTAGGTCACACTTACGATTTTTTGGCGACTCCTTTTTAGTGAATGTGTCGCCACCAAGCGGCAGAAGAGGTACTACTACACACTAAATGCATGAGCCATCCAAATGACGTTTATTCTGTCAAGCTGTCATTGCATGGTGGGGATGCCCATTTATTCTTAAATAATCGATTAAACAATAATCGATTCGAAATAATTGGCTTCGCTGATGACATAGTCATATTAGTTCGTGGTAAATATGACAACGTTATCTATCACTAACAGAATGCAAACAGCATTAAATTTTGTCTCCTCGTGGTGTGATAAGGAAGGATTGAGCGTAAATCCTTCTAAAACCACGATCGTACCGTTTACACGACGGAGAAAATTATCAATTACTAATTTGAAATTGAAAGGAACCATTTTGGAACTTTCAAATACAGTCAAGTATCTTGGAGTATATCTAGACAGCAAACTTAATTGGAATTTACCTCTTGAGCAGGTAGTTGGTAAAGCTACAAGTGCTCTATGGATCAGTAAAAAAACTTTTGGTAAAAAATGGGGATTGAAACTGAAAATTATCCACTGGATTTACTCGGCAATTGTGAGACCCAGAGTTACCTATATGCGTCACTGGTCTGGTGGCCTAAAACAAATGAAAGATTAGCACAAGAAAAGCTTGAAAAACTTCAAAGATTAGCTACTCTTTTAATTACTGGTGCAGTGCGAAGTACACCGTCTAAAGCGCTTGACACTTTACTTCATCTCCTTCCACTGCATCAATTTGTACAATTAGAAGCTGCAAAGAGTGTATTGAAGCTCAAAAGAACTGCACAACTCTTTGATGGTGATTTGAGAGGGCATCTCAGTGTTCTGAAAACAATCAGTATCGACTCTATAATCGTTAATAATAGTGATTGGATGAGCAAAAGATACAATTTTGATCGCTCTTTTGAAGTGATTAATCCAGGGCGAAATCTGTGGACAAATGGTGGCCCAGAACTACATTTCTAAACATGTTTGGGAGTGCATTCAATCACTTCAACAAATAGCTTGTCGCAATCAGGTAAAGCTATTTTGGTTCATGATTCCAAAGAAGAGGGAGGAGTGCATGTAGTATTCAAGTATAAAGCTTCGGCAGAACATATACTGCTCAAACTAACCCGTGCAACCAGTAACTGCACCAATCCATATCCAAAACGACCAGAAAATCCGTCCAAAAGCACCAGAATTTTGCGGCAGAATGAGACAATTGTTCTAATAACGAACAGTTTTGCTCAAGGATTGCGTGGCAAATGATGTGAAGAGGATTCAAAATTTCATTTAAAAACGTGTATTATCTATAGTCCCGCTTCGGAGACATATACCACACAAAACATGAAATGATACCGCCTCTTCTTGCCACACTCCAAATCGTATCCTCGAAAATGGTCTAGTTCTAGTCGGTTGTCGCTGGCGATCATCAATCCTCAGCGCTCAGATGACGTTCTTCTTCCGAGGGTCCATTACCACCGCCAGGATAATGAACCGATTACCAGACGGTTGGTCCTATGATTATTCCAAGTCAATTATCCAGGCCGATAGAAGACGTCCTTCGCCCAAATGCATGCAGATCCTCAAACCGAAACCAAATTTCAAGAAAATTCTTGTGTTAGGATGGCGCAATCTCCTAGCTTCGAATGGACATATAGTTATTGCTCCAACTCACCTATAGAAGCAATCCAACAATCCACCTATCGTGTGTGAAGGTCGCGCGCGGTCGTTTTAATGTGTTATTTGTATTAGGATTACGTTCAATGTTAGAATATAAGAATAAAACTTAACTGTTCGTATTCGTATAATATTTTTTTTTTCCAAATTGTTTATTTTAAAGGCTCATCTGTTTATCTAAAAACTTTACCGAGCCGAATATCCTGTTGAAAATTTGTAATTCTAGTTACAATTCAAAAGAAAATCAATAAAAAGTTCTTCGCGCAACCTTCTTCTTGGGGCGTGATCCTGATCCAGAGCTTGATGTGGCGAATTCGGCACGCCGTTGGTTTGCCTGTGGGTTCCTCATCGCTTCCTGTATCGCTTTGGCTACCTCTTCTAGCGTCTCCATACCTTGTTTCCGAAGCCTCTCCTTTTCGGATTCCGCTTCAGACTTACGTTTCTCCGCTTCTGTTAATTCCGTATGTTCTTCATCTAACTCTTCCTCCACTAGTTCGATGATATCGTCCTCGTCCAAGTCCTCTGATGACCGCTTCACTTCCGATACCGTTCCTTCCCCAGCCACGATCGCAGCATATGAACTTGACTTATTCTCCTTCTTCTTTCCTTTCTTGTTCCGGGGTTGTCGCTGAGGGCAAACGTCTTGTCGATGTCCAACTCCGTGACACAAAAAGCACGTGTCTTTTAAACCTTCGTAAAATATCCTTCCTTTGTAGTTGCCGACGTCAACCGATGGCGGAATGCCTTTTTTTACATCCATATATACTCCCCGTATTCCGTTGTATAGATGGTCGAGGCCCAATTCCGCCGGAAATTTTTCTCGCACCACTCGTTCGACTTCTCCGTACTCCAAGAGGACCATCGACAAGCTATCGTCGCTCAATTCCGGCGGCAAATCAAATACTCGCACGTATTGTGAGTTGGTTCCCGCAACCGTCATACGCACCTCAACTTCCTTTCCACTAGCGTAAACAAACATTATGGGATTCGGGTTCTTCTCCAACGACTCCGTCATTGCCTCCAGGGACGAAAACTTGATAAACAGCGAACGATCTTTCGCTGTTTTATAAACCGTTTCCATCGCCATTACGACCGTATCCAGCCGCTTGAGAAAGCTGGCGATTTCCTCCCATGTTGGACGTGGGCTACCCACCGGGAAACGGAACTGCACGGTGTTGAGAATCAACTCGGTCATAACGATAATTAAATGTTATTTCTACGCACCGAAAGCACTACCGAGCCAAGCGAACTGGTGTGAACGACCGATAACAAAACGGACTACCTAACAGCGAACGCACGCTGTAGGCATGCACAAAGCAATCCAAAGAGCACACTTGCCTCCGTCTGTACCGGACGGCAGCAGCGATAGAACTCAATTCGTATAATAAATGTAGTGCATTGTAAAATCCCCCCCCCAGAGCGAAAATTTATGGAACAAATTTTCAGTAGAGTAAGGTGGGGCAAAAGTTCGACCCTAGTTAAAAATTCAACGTATTTCAAAAAAATCGAAGCGGATAAAAATAAATAAATACCGTGTGGTGATTCTACCATCCATGAGCTAAAATTTTGCTGAACAAAGTTACGCCAAATGTCTTTTCAATTTTGAGTTACAACAATTTTTGTATATGTGTGTTTTATTCGAACTCTTGCCCCACCACTGGGGCAAAAGTTCGAATCTAGTGTTTGTGGAAATTCGCTAACCGTACCACACTATTTTGACACTTTGGTAATAGGAATACCTGAAACCACTTCATATTTGATGTTGGAACTGGAAGACACTTTAAAGTTCGATCTGGATTTTACCCAAATCAGGGTTAAATTTACTACACTAAAAATTAGTAGTTTTCCGCTAAATTCAGACAAAACACCATCTTTTTTTAACTTTGATCGAATTCTCTCACTAATTCCATCACGCTTAGAGATACTATGTACATTTTGCAGAATTTTAGGTTTTTACCCAAAGTTGCGACATGACTCGAACTTTTGCCCACAATTCGAACTTTTGCCCCACTATGAGTAAAATATGATTTCCAAATCTTTTTTGCAAAAAGTTATACATTTTAAAGCATCTTCAATATATACCTAGTTACGCCCCAAAATAAAATATCGAAGTCGATTTCATTACAATTTCATTCCATGCGTTGGGAGGACCATCGCATGTTATATTTTTTTGATCAAAAACCAACATGTTGTCATAACTTTTCGAAATTAAGATCAATTTTCATAATTTTTGGAGTGAAAGACTCTGTTTTAAAAAGGGTTCGAACAACCTTAACACCCGAAAGAAATAATTTGAATTGAGCTCAAAAACTTCAAAAGAAACTCTTGCCCCACTCGAACTTTTGCCCCACTTTACTCTATAACGCGCTTAGTGACGAAAATAATTTTCGGCTGCGCCGCTATTTTCAAACTAAATATACAATTGCTCATTACTGTTTACGAAATGTAAGTGTAAAATCGAAAAAGGTATCATTGGTCGTTGAAAACCCCTCCCAGAGACAATTTCTGACTACGCCACTGACAAGACTGTACAAATTGATTAAAACTTTTGATACGACACAACACTTATGGTGGTCCAAATTTTACTAACTGTTACGAACGCGAAGCGTGAAGTACATTTGAATTCACACAATTCGGAACGAATTCCTTTCCAACCATTTCCTACAACTAACCAAGCGAGCCGCATCATAAAACCCCAATCAAATTCGAACAATCATGACCTACCACAATATAATAGGGCCCGCGATTATAAACGTAGAGCAGAGCGGCAATGTTTATCAGCATAACGTAGCAAAAGATATGCGGCTGAGGGACTCGACTGACTTTAAGCAGCATGATAAAATAAACAATCTGAAGCGACACCCGATGGAAACCATACCAATAGCCTAGCAGATCGGTAGCATTCTAAATGTAATCAAAATCCATCATTGAACTTGATCTTGAAAATTAGGTCAGCTGAGCATCGGGATCGTGCAAAATATGAATGGTAGATCTAATTCTGTACAAATACAATCAAATCATGTAGCTAGAGAGATTGCTCAAATTCAGGAAAATTCTCTCTTCGGAGAAGAAAATATTTCTCCTGTGAAAACACGAAAAACCATGTACCCGCGAAAGATCATTCTAGAAATCTGGCCGCTCATATATTCATGTTAAAACACGTACTGAAAGTGTAAATGTGTAGATCGTAACGAGAGCCGCTATTTCATCATCCTTTCAGGAAAGATCATGTGTAATTTTTGGTAGGCCCTGCGGCTATAAAAGAGGAAGATCAATAAAGACGACAGTCAGTTTTGTTTTTGGACTCCACACTGGATACCTCCCGGATAAGTATTTTGCTACTCAAATTCCTTTGATCCTGAACTTGCACTTGCGAAGCTTAAATTATTCTGATCACTTGATTGGATAATTCAATCCTTCTAAAGTGTTGATATTTAGAATCGTGGAAGTCTAAGTCATTGGATCGGTCAAACTTTTTCTCACTCTGGTAAGCCAAGGTTCCGAATGCGAGAAACGTTGGCATGAGTCTAGAAAAGGCCAGTTTGATTTTGATCCAAGTGTAGAGGCACTTATTTCTCACTCTGGTACGCCAAGGTTCCGAATGCGAGTAACGTTGGCATGAGTCTAGAAAGGCCTAAGTGCTCTACACACGATTTTAGACGAGTCCCAAATCATTGAATCTATCGAACTTTTTCTCACTCTGGTAAGCTAGGGTTCCGAATGCGAGAACGTTGGCATGAGTCTAGAAAAGGCCAGTTCGATTTAGATTCAAGTGTGAAGGCATTTATTTCTCACTCTGGTACGCCAAGGTTCCGAATGCGAGTAACGTTGGCATGAGTCTAGAAAGGCCTAAATCCTATCACACACGATTTGGACGTTCGATTTTAACTATTCTCCTTCTTGAATCTCCTACCCTGAGTGAGTAGTATCGGTGTTCGAAAGTGACGCGTTCCGTCTAGTCTGTTGGTTGGCACGCACGGAATGTAATACCGTATCCCTTCGCAACGGTACCGTGAAACGATTGTGGGTTTCGTCATCCTGATCATCGTCGATTCATCATCGCGATAGCTGTGGACAAGAGTGCTGCTGGATTCAGTAAGTATTTGGTCTAGTCCCACCGCAAGAGGAACACCACACCCCGATCGTGTTGCCAATTGGAAGATTGCGCCCCGGTGCCAACGCCAACAATTTGGTGGCTCCAGAGAGGAGGAGCTACTGCCACCAACATTTTGGTGGCCTGCCAGAGAGGAAGGAAAATCGAACTCCAGGAGCGCGCTGAAAAGTGGAAATCGACACCGAGTCTAGTGTGAAACAGTGAAGAATATTGAACACTGAATATCATCAAACCATCGTGAACTTTGTCGTGAACAGTGACAAGTACTGAAGAAAAAGAGTACTTATGGATTATGTTTGCTGAAAAATAGTGCCGGAAAGTGAATTTGAAATTCACAATAAAAATTGTGGAAGACTGTCAACGTTAAGCATAGTGAATTAACTGGTTGCAAAGTGGGTAGAAGTCAATGCCAACGAATAGTGTTTTTTTCGAGTTGTAACGTGGTTTACTGTCGCCAAGAGTGCAGTCTGAGTGTTGTGCATAGTCACAAATTATACGGTTACAATTCTATAGGATCCGAACTGTGAACTGACATTCACAAACTGGTCTAGTCGTGCCATAGTGACTAGCGCCCTTTTCGGGAAGGCAAATTAAAGTGAACTGAATAATCACTGAAAACGAATAATCAAGAATAGTGTTTTTTCGAGTTGTAACGTGGTTTACTGTCGCCAAGAATGCAGTCTGAGTGTTATGCATAGTCACAAATTATACGGTTACAATTCTATCGGATCCAAACTGTGAACTGACATTCACGGATAGTGGCAAATAAGCCTATACAGGCAAGGAAACTCGAGGTACAAGTGACACAAGTGTGCAAGGAACAAGAAGAACCCAATTCACGATAACCAAGTGAAAAGGAATACGAATACCCAGCAATCCAGAACAAAGAAGAAAAATAAATCACGATTGTTTTTATGTGACTGACCTGAACAGGTCTAGTTGGTCTAGTCGTGCCATAGTGACTAGCGCCCTTTTTTGGGAAGGCATCATTGAACTCGATATCGTGAAGAATATAAGTGAACAGACATTCACAAATCGGTCTAGTCGTGCCATAGTGACTAGCGCCCTTTTTGGGAAGGCAATTGACATTCACAAGTAGAAATTTGGTCTAGTCGTGCCATAGTGACTAGCTCCCTTCGGGAAAGGCAACATTGAACTCAACGATATCGTGAAGAATATAAGTGAACTTACATTCACAAATTAGTCTAGTCGTGCCATAGTGACTAGCGCCCTTTTAGGGAAGGCAATATTGAACTGAACAGTCGTGAAAAATTAGTGAAAGTGAACTGACATTCACAAGGTTTTGGTGGTACGAGATACAGCACTGTGCAGACAGTCTTGGACGGCGACTTTTATGCAACGAGGCTTGAGTGAACTCAAGGAAATCCCGAAGCTAACCTGGGAATCAGCAAACATGTCTACAAGGTTCGTATTGAACAAGAACGGCCATTGCCGTCTTTGTAATGAGGATGATACAGTGTGTGATATGGTATGTTGCGATGAGTGTGACCGCTGGTTTCACTTAACGTGTGCAAAGCTGGATCATAAACCGACTAAACAAGAAAAGTTTTTATGCGTAAAATGCACACAATTGGAAATTGAACGCAATGACCTGCTCGACAAGCTACAAAAACAAAATCTGTCAGAGCATATAAATCAATCGATAAGTAATGCGTTAGCAAGAAACAATGATGCAACACCATATTTCAAAAGACAAGGCCTAATTAAACTTCCAGCCTTCAATGGAGCTCCGCGCGATTGGCCAAAATTTAAAAATATTTATGATGATACTACAATAGAAGGAGCATTTACTAATTTGGAAAATTTAAACCGGTTGGAACAAGCGTTGAGTGGATCTGCAGCAAAATGCGTTGCAAATTTGATGATAAGCGCAGCGAATGTCCCGCAAATCATTAAACGACTTGAAGAAACTTTCGGAAGACCTGAAACTGTTTATAAGCAGCTGTTAAGCGACTTGATGAAAGTACTTCACCAAATACGAGTAAACCCGGTTGAGTTATCGGACGCTCTGGACA
Source organism: Aedes albopictus (assembly GCF_035046485.1). Lineage (NCBI taxonomy): Eukaryota > Metazoa > Arthropoda > Insecta > Diptera > Culicidae > Aedes > Aedes albopictus. Next base: position 365,423,233 of record NC_085137.1, read on the forward strand.
ATCTTGTAACAAACATGGAATCGTTGAAGAAAATAGACTTTTTACGTGACCATCGCCTAATTGAAGATATCACGAAAAAGTTACCATTTAATTTGCAAATTAGTTGGACAGAAGTGGTGCAGCGTAATCAATCTCAACCTACACTGATTGATCTGAGCAAATGGTTGAAACCACATGCATCGACACTTCGATTACACAAGTTTACAAAATAAAACGAAAGTCGTGAACTTCTGTCAACGACCAAAATTTTTGAAGTACAATTTAGTGCTGATTTCGAAACCGACCTGCAAAAAATTTTAAGTAGAACAGTTTTTGAGTTTTAGCTCAATATCGAGTTTTGCAACTTTTCAAAATATGTAATTTACTAAAATTCAAATATCTTGCGTTTTGTTCAACCAATTTTAATTTTTTTTCCATAAATTAAAAGCTGAATACAATACCATTCGATCATCTGAATACAGGGTTTGCGTCAGATTGAAGAAATACATGATTTTGGCGGATTTTTAGGGACGATCTTCTTAAATTTTGGCAAAATTCTCAAAATTTTTTGAAGAAATGTATTTTTTTCAATAAGAAAAAAACAACTTAAAGATTCTTTCTCGACGTTTATTTGACATATCATATGTAAGCGAGTTACAGTAAAAATTTCAGCTCAATCGAAGCATTGATTACGGAGAATGAGATGTTTGAAGTGAGCGACTTTGCTTAAAAATAGAACAAAAATCGATTTCAAATCATCAACCTTGTATGGAAAGTCGAAAAAAATTCCGCTCTACTGTAATTTTTTTTATTTCGCGTTTTCGAACTCAGGGCATGATTCTACACCAAAAATGATCATCAGCTCACCGAGTTCAAAAATGCTGTAAACTAGTGTTATTGTTACCCACATCTGGAACATCTAGAAATGTTATGCCAGCGACACATCCTGCAAAATCTAGAATACATGTTCACTCTAAATCCAACGATTTGTGCAACATTTGCAATTTAAATCATAAAACTCCGCAATGCAACAAATTAAAAATAGCTAACGTTAATCAACGTAAGGAGATATTATCGCAAAACCAACTCTGTTTCTCTTGTCTTGGAAAAGGGCATTACTTAAGGTTTTGCCCCAAAAAGACGGAATGTAAATTGAATGGATGTAAAAGCAAGCATCATCGATTATTACATCAACCTAAGCAACAACAATACAAATCGGAGAGGAATAATCATCATGGATATAAAAAGGATGTGTACTTTCAAATAATACCTGTAAAACTGAGCAACAAGGACAAAGTCATCAATACATTTGCATTTCTGGATCCGGGATCATCACTCAGCTTGATCGACGAAGCCATCGCAGATCAGTTGGGGCTTGATGGAAAATCTGATCCATTATGCCTCACTTGGACGCAAAATTTATCAAAAGAAACTCCGAGTAAACGAGTTAACATCCAAATACAAGGGAAAGGCAAGCAGTACGTCATGAAAGGTGTTAGAACAATTCCGGATTTACAACTGCCAAAGCAATCACTGAAGATCAAGCACATCAAAAAACGTTTCGAGTATTTGGCAGACTTGGATATCGACGGATATCATGATGCAAAACCAACTATATTAATTGGGCTGGAGCATCCCCACCTCCTGATGACAACTGACAGAAGACACGCTGATGAAAACTCTCCTATGGCAGTAAGAACCAAACTCGGTTGGCTGATTTTTGGTAAGATCTGTAGGGAAGATGATTATTTTTCAATGTCAATTAAAGAAGAAAAGGAAGCAGAAAATCTCTCCAAAATGTTAGAAGACTTTTGTTCGTTAGAAAATTTTGGAGTTAAAATCATTGAGGAGCTCCCTAAATCAAAAGATGACGAAAGGACAGAGAAAATTATTAATCAAACTCTCAATTATAAGGATGGACATTATGAACTAGGCCTTTTGTGGAAGAATGATAAATCTAGTTTTCCTCCAAGCTATAACAATGCCCTGAACAGACTAAAATCACTAGAAAGGTCTCTAATGAAGAACCCAGAATTAAAAGATTGGGCAAATGAAAAATTTAGAGATTTCTTGGAGAAAGGTTACGCTAGACAGCTTTCACCTGCAGAGCTGATGAGTGAGAATCCCAGAATATTTTATTTGCCTCATTTCATTGTCATTAACAAGAATAAGGTTCCGCCAAAGCCACGAGTTGTATTCGATGCAGCGGCAGAAGTCCAAGGAATATCATTTAATTCCGAACTAATGACTGGTCCCGATAATTTAATGGGACTTTTTGGAGTTCTCTTGAGATTTAGAGAACACAGTATTGCAGTATCTGGAGATATTATGGAAATGTTTCAGCAAATTAAAATTATAAAGGAAGATCAGTATGCTCAACGATATCTCTGGCGTAATTGTAACCCAGATGCACAACCGAATATTTATGTCATGAAATCCATGATATTTGGCTCAACTTGTTCACCCGCTTGTGCCCAAGCAGTAAAAAATTATAATGCTAAATTATTTGAAAATCAATTTCCAGTTGCATCTACTGCAATTGTCAACCAACATTATGTGGATGATTATCTAGACAGTTTTTCAAGCATGGAAGAAGCAATTAAAACGGTTAATGAAATAATTAAAATTCATCAGTATGGTGGATTCTTTATAAGAAATTTTGTTTCAAATAAAAATAAATTGATTGATCACATTCCAAAAGAAAGAGTTCAGATAGTAGACACGAAACAATTTGAACATAAAGATTCAATTACCGAAAAGGTACTCGGAGTGTTTTGGAATATTAAAAGAGACTCTTTGCAATATCGAGTCAAATTTGATAAACTGGGTGAAAACTTTTTGAGAAAAGATCAAATGCCAACAAAACGCGAAGTGCTTTCGTTTGTAATGAGCATCTATGATCCACTAGGGCTCATATCAAATTTTATTATTCATGGAAAAATGTTACTTCAGAGATTACATAAAGAAACTTCTGACTGGGATACTCCTATCTCTGAGAGAGCGTTTAATCAGTGGAAATTGTGGCTACAAATGATGAATCAAGTTTCGAAAATTGAAATTCCCAGGTGTGTTACACACCCATCAGCAGAGTATTACGAATTACACACATTCGTTGATGCTTCAGAAGATGCATTTGCAGCCGTAGTTTATTTGAGAAATAAAACTAATAATGGAGCAATGGTTACGTTGATAGCAGCAACATCTCGAGTTGCTCCATTAAAGAAAATTTCAATACCTCGTCTAGAACTACAAGGTGCCGTACTTGGTACTCGTTTAATGAACACAGTTAAAAAAGAGTTGCGCTTGAATATATCAAGAATCATAATGTGGACAGATAGTCAAACTGTACTAGCGTGGATCAATAGTGAGCATAGAAAATATAAACAGTTTGTAGCTTATCGCGTTGCTGAAATTTTAGAAACAACATACATGGATCAATGGCGATATGTTCCCTCAAATCAAAATCCTGCTGATGAAGGAACCAAGATTGTTAAGAAAAACCCAAAGTGGTTTTCTGGTCCATCATTTCTGAGTGATAATGAAAGAAATTGGCCATCCAGAAATAAAATTGGACAAACAGTTGAAGAAATCAGAAATTATGTTTCTTTGCACAATAAGTTAGAGAAATATTCTTTCATCAAAGACGATCATTTTTCTGACTTTTGGAAATTGAAAAGACATGTTAACATATTCAAACAATTCGTTAAATGGATTGTCAATAAAGGAAAACCATTGCATAAACTCTCTTATGAGGATATGGTTGAAGCAGAAAATATTTTATTTAAAAAGGCTCAGTGGGAATGTTTTAACGATGAAGTCGTGTCTCTTACAAATGGTAATGGAATAGATAAATCAAGTAGACTTCGTGAGCTCAATCCATTTTTGGATCAAAATGGAGTTCTTAGAGCTAAGGGCCGTTTAGAAAAGGCAGTATGTCTGTCTAGAAACGCTAGAACTCCAATCATACTCCCATACGAACATTATATATCTTTTCTGGTAGTCAAAACGTATCACGAAAAATATTTCCACTATAACGACAATGCAGTTATTGCTGCCATCCAACAAAAATATTGGATCCTCAAGTGTAGATCATTATTGAAAAAAGTTAAGAAGTATTGTCAGAAATGCATACTTAATAAAGCAAAACCATCTCCTCCCATGATGTCCACCTTACCGGACTTCAGGACTCAACCATTCATTTATCCTTTTACAAACACAGGAGTGGATTATTTTGGCCCACTGGAAGTAATGATTCGAAGATCAGTTGAAAAAAGATGGGGTGTAATATTTACATGCATGTCTAGCAGAGCAGTCCATATTGAACTTGCAGAGAAGCTTGATACTGATTCATTTTTTGTTTGTCTCCGTAATTTTCAAAATCGCAGAGGCAAGATTAAACACCTTTTTAGTGACAACGGAACAAACTTTGTTGGAGCAGCTAGAATTATTAAAACGTTAATTGACGAAATCAATGAAAAAATGGATAATGGGGAAGCTGCAAAATTGGATTTAAAATGGACATTCAATCCTCCAGCTGCCCCACATTTTGGAGGTGCATGGGAAAGGTTAATCAGAATTATCAAGCAATCCCTCAATGTTATGCTGCAAGCTAACAATGGTAAGATACCAAAAGTGGAGGAATTAAGAGCTGCCTTGATTCAAGCTGAATTTATTTTAAATTCGCGTCCCCTAACCCACATACCAGTTGATAATATTGAAGATGAAGTTTTGACACCATTTCATATTTTAATAGGAAGAGCAGGAGAGTATGTCCCTCCTTACGATACGCTTGATTGGAGTTTGAATCAGAAGCAATGCTCAAGTGTAATGGAATATGGGAAATATTTTTGGAACCGTTTCAAAAAGGAATATATTCCTACATTAATTAAAAGAAACAAGTGGAATAATAAAGTCGATCCTAGAAAAATCGACGACCTTGTGTTGATTGTCGATGAAAAAATGCCACCTGGATCTTGGTTAAAAGGTAGAGTTATTCAAGTTAATACTGCTGACGATGGTCAGGTTAGATCAGCATTGATACAAACGAAAAAGGGAGTTTATTCTCGTCCAACTACAAAAATCGCTGTAGTGGACGTGAATGGGATGAACATAGAACCGATTAATGAAAAATCAATCAACTCCAATTTAAGAACAAAAGAAACAGAGAAAAACAATAGTGTTTTATTAATTTCATGTGAAGAAAACAAAGAAGAAAATCAAAGCACTTTGAAAAAGAACAACGCAATTCTGGGAAAACGTAAAGGAAATCAGAATATGAAGCACTTGGCAAAAAGAGCTAAAAGCGATATGGACAACAAACATGAAACAAGAGAAAAATTGCATACCAAATCAGAAATCAAGCAAAGAGCTTGGTTATCATTGATTGTAATATTGTCTTTTATTGCATTAACCCGTTTCGGTCCTAGTTGGGAATTTAATTACAAAAAATCACTGTGACTTCATTTTCCAACCGATTTTTACGAAATTTTGTACGAAGATTGCGCTACATCTCTAGTTGTATGGAAAAATATTAAAATGGTATTTCGGTCCTTGGGGTCTGAGTTATTGAAGGGGTTATATGGGTCAAATCAGGTCAAAAATGGACCAACTTCCTTTTAACCACTGATTACTTGTAAAAAACACATGCAATATGATTGCAAACATGTTCAATTATCTTTTTATTATTACAGACGCATAGTTTGAGTAAATTGGAATTGTCTGGTTTTGGTTCCGGATGTTCCGGGTCGCGTTCGGGGTGCGTTCGGAGGACACTTCTCAAACGTTCCCTACACATGACATTTTTTCTCGCATAATTCTAAAAACAGGCTTGTCATGATTCATTCTTCATAATGTTGTATACTAAGTATATTGAAGGAATATTCAAAGGTTTTTTTTTTGACACATTGGCCGCCATCCCGGATGTTCCGGGAACCTGGGACCATCCGGGGAAGTGGCCATTTTCCAAACAGTTATGAAACATGGCTTGCGACATATCAATCTTCATGTTTTTGCAAAACAAGTATGTAAGAGGAGAATTTAGACGTTTTTGGGCATATTGGCCACAACTCCGGATCTTCCGGGAACCTGGAACCACTCGGGGAAGTGGCCATTTTCCAAATTGTTATGAAACATGAATTGTGACATATCAATCTTCATAACTTTGCAAAACAGGTGTGATAGAGTAGATTTTAGAGGCTTTTGGACATACTGGCCACCATCCCGGATGTTCCGGGAACCTGGGACCACCCGGGGAAGTGGCCATTTTCCAAACAGTTATGAAACATGGCTTGCGACATATCAATCTTAATAATTTTGCAAAACAAGTATGTTAGAGGAAAATTTAGACGTTTTTGGGCATATTGGCCACAACTCCGGATCTTCCGGGAACCTGGAACCACTCGGGGAAGTGGCCATTTTTCAAATTGTTATGAAACATGGATTGCGACATATCAATCTTCATGATTTTGCAAAACAAGTATGTTAGAGGAGACTTCATAAGTTTTTGGACAAATTGGCCACAATTACGGATGCTCCGGGAACTTGGGACCACCTGAGGAAGTGGCCATTTTCCAAACAATTATGAAACATGGCTAGCGACATATCAATCTTCATGTTTTTGCCAAACAAGTATGTTAGAGTAGAATTCAGAGGTTTATAGACATATTGGCCGCCATCCGGGATGTTCCTGGAACCTGGGACCACCCGGGGAAGTGGCCATTTTCCAAACAGTTATGAAACATGGCTTGCGACATATCAATCTTCATAATTTTGCAAAACAAGTATGTTAGAGGAGAATTTAGAGGTTTTTGGATGTATTGGCTACGATCCCGGATGTTCCGGGAACCTGGAACCACCCGGGGAAGTGGCTATTTCTCAAACATTTATGAAACAAGGCTTGCGACATATCAATCTTCATGATTTTGCAAAACAAGTAAGTTAGAGTAGATTTCAGAGATTGTATATAATCTTCATGATTTTGTAAATTAGGTGGGTTAGAGGAGAATCCAGATGGTTGTGGACATATTGGATAATACTCCGGAGCTAACTCACACATACACATTTGAGTAGCCAGTCAACTGACAGTTGTCCAGGAGGTTGACTCCACCTCATTTATCCATATTCTACCAGGGGGCTGCCACTACTCCAATCCAACAGGAACTTGCAGCCATCCAAGGAAGTGGCCATTTTCCCGGAACATCCAGATATGGTTGCCAATATGTCCAAAAATTACTGAACTCCACTCTTACATACTTGTTTGGCAAAATCATGAAGATTGATATGTAGCAAGCCATGTACCATATTTTTTTGGAAAATGGCCACTTCCCCAGGTGGTTCCAGGTCCCCGGAACATCCGCAATTGTGGCCAACATGTCCAAAAATATTCGAATTCTACTCTAATATACTTGTTTTGCAAAATCATGAAGACCGATATGTCGCAAGCCGTGTTGCATAACTGTTTGGGAAAATGGCCACTACCCTGGGTGGTTCCAGATTCCCGGAACATCCGGAATGGTGGCCAATATGTCCAAAATCCTCTGAATTGTCCTTTGCCATACTTGTTTTGCAAAATCATGAAGATTGATATGTCGCAAGCCTTGTTTCATAACTGTTTGAGAAATGGCCACTTCCTTGGGTGGTTCCAGGTTCCCGGAACATACGGAATTGTGGCCAATATGTCCAAAAACCTCTAAATTCTCCTCTAACATACTTGTTTTGTCAAATCATGAAGATTGATATGTCGCATGCCTTGTTTCATAATTGTTTGGAAAATGGCCACTTCCCCAGGTGGTTCCAGGTTCCCGCAACATCCGGAATGGTAGCCTATATGTCCAAAAACCTCTAAATTCTCCTCTGCCATACTTGTTTTGCAAAATCATGAAGATTGATATGTCTCAAGCCTTGTTTTCATAACTATTTGAGAAATGGCCACTTCCTCGTGTGGTTCCAGGTTCCCGGAACATACGGAATTGTGGCCAATATGTCCAAAAACCTCTAAATTCTCCTCTAACATACTTCGTTTGCAAAATCGTGAAGATTGATATGTCGCAAGCCATGTTTCATAACTGTTTGGAAAATGGCCACTTCCCCGGGTGGTCCCAGGTTCCCGGAACATCCGGGATGGCGGCCAATATGTCAAAAAACCTTTGAATATTCCTTCAATATACTTAGTATACAAAATTATGAAGAATGAATCATGACAAGCCTGTTTTTACAATTATGCGAGAAAAAATGTCATGTGTAGGGAACGTTTGAGAAGTGTCCTCCGAACGCACCCCAAACGCGACCCGGAACATCCGGAACCAAAACCAGACAATCCCAATTTATTCAAACTATGCGTCTGTAATGATAAAAAGATATTTGAACATGTTTGCAATCATATTGCATGTGTTTTTTACAAGTAATCAGTGGTTAAAAGGAAGTTGGTCCATTTTTGACCTGATTTGACCCATATAACCCCTTCAATAACTCAGACCCCAAGGACCGAAATACCATTTTAATATTTTTCCATACAACTAGAGATGTAGCGCAATCTTCGTACAAAATTTCGTAAAAATCGGTTGGAAAATGAAGTTACAGTGATTTTATGAAATTAAATTCCCAACTAGGACCGAAACGGGTTAATAGCTGGATTTGAATCTAAAGGCTTAATTGCTTATGACTGTGCCAATCCCGAGGTGAATATGACAAGCTATTCTCTTCTTGATGTCGAATCATGCGTTCCACATATGAATAATTTATCTTCATCTCAAGTATCAATTCAAGTATTACAACGAAATGTCAGAACAACAACAAGGGTATTTCAATGTAAAGTTATAATTAAAAGATCTATTAAACATTGTGGAGCATTCTCACATGTATCGGAATATCAATATGGATACTCTTATATAGTGAAAGAATTTAACTCAGAAGAATGCAGAAAGGTGCACGCATTGGGAACCGTTGCACTTACACATGACAGATTGATACATGAACTGAAATTAAATACCACAACTCATGGAGAGACACTTATTATAGGAAGTTTATCAGGAAGTAAGTGTTACGGTGGGACTTATAGTACACCCTTTTATACATGGACAAATGCATTAGTATTTTATGAGTACGAAATTTCTTTGTTTGACTACATAGCTCATGTAGACATAGAAAATGACCAAATTTCATTGAGGAATGGTCTGTATTGTCCCTATTCACTCGGACGTTGTTTGGACTCTGAAGAAGGATATTTAACATGGGACTTGAATTTGAATAAGTCATGTGAGGATACTGAATTCGAAGTTATCTATGAAGGGTTGGTTAACAAAACAATGAATTCAGAACCAGCAGTTCATCTTTCTACAGCAGTAATATATAGCACAATTTCCGAGTCACAAATATTTTCAATAAAAACCCGGAAGTTAACGAGGATTTGTGGGTACTCAGGATTTACAACTGATCATCCTCGTATTCTCATTATTGAAAACAGTGATTTTAAGTCACCGTTCTCTAAAAAGGTAGAGTCAGGAAAAAATTTAGACCTATTCACATATTTCAACTCGAAAATAACTATAGTGGAACACTACATTGGACAAAATTTGAATGACATTTACAACATGGTAATGACTGAAATGTGTAAGTTGGACCGAACTATAATGGAAACCAAACTAACCCTCGCACGATTGAATCCGAACGAATTCGTTTCAAGTATTATGAAAGGAAACGGCTATACGGCAGTCGTGGCAGGGGAAGTTCTTCATGTTTTGGAATGTAAGCCAGTGTATGTTACTCCCAAAGCGTCAGAAAGATGTTATCAAGAGTTACCAGTGAACTATAATAATATAACCATGTATTTAGCCCCAGTAACACGTATATTACAAACAAGAGGCACAGAAATAGATTGTACTCCCCTGTTGCCTGCTAAGTTTAAATTTGGGTCTCGGTGGTACACAACTGATGGGAGATTGAGAGAAAGCACAAGCCCAAACAAATTATCAACTAACATTGTCACAAGCTGGAACTATACACCGCTACCAAACTTGATGGAAAGTGGAGTATATGATTCCGATAATTTGGTTAAAATGAGAAACATGATATATGAGCAAGGGGAAAAACGTGCGGCCTCCGCAGTTGTGTACAAAATAATGGCTGGACAGCATCCAAACAGACAAGGATTTCAATTTGAAGCTATGATTTCCGAAAAGGTATTGGATAATGTATTCAGCAAATATTGGAAGAAGTTAATATCTTGGACTACTTGGCTAGGCAATCTAACATCTACTGCTATTGGTTTATACCTAATAGTGCGTATTATTAAATTCTTCGTCGATACACTTATTCATGGAAGAATTTTATATGACATATATGGATTTAGTTGGAAGTTAATTGCATCATGCTGGGATTCACTCACCAGTCTTCTATCTCACAAGAAATTTATGGAAGAAACCAAAAAATTCACCAAGGAAAACGATAGAACAAAAGACCTGGAATCAGTCAAAGAGAAAAGCGACACTAAACTAAATGAAAATGTAGAAGAGCCATACAGAGCCAGTATGTATCCAACAATTAAGAAGATATAGTTGTTCAAGATAATAAGATCAATAATAGTAATAAGAAAAATAATTACTATACTTTATCATAATCAACATTGTAAAGGAAATGTTTGGAAGATCACTTCGCTTATCGAAAGATACTAGGTAAATCTCCCTGGTAGATTTACGAGGGCCGGAATGTTACGAACGCGAAGCGTGAAGTACATTTGAATCCACACAATTCGGAACGAATTCCTTTCCAACCATTTCCTACAACTAACCAAGCGAGCCGCATCATAAAACCCCAATCAAATTCGAACAATCATGACTTACCACAATATAATAGGGCCCGCGATTATAAACGTAGAGCAGAGCGGCAATGTTTATCAGCATAACGTAGCAAAAGATATGCGGGTGAGGGACTCGACTGACTTTAAGCAGCATGATAAAATAAACAATCTGAAGCGACACCCGATGGAAACCATACCAATAGCCTAGCAGATCGGTAGCATTCTAAATGTAATCAAAATCCATCATTGAACTTGATCTTGAAAATTAGGTCAGCTGAGCATCGGGATCGTGCAAAATATGAATGGTAGATCTAATTCTGTACAAATACAATCAAATCATGTAGCTAGAGAGATTGCTCAAATTCAGGAAAATTCTCTCTTCGGAGAAGAAAATATTTCTCCTGTGAAAACACGAAAAACCATGTACCCGCGAAAGATCATTCTAGAAATCTGGCCGCTCATATATTCATGTTAAAACACGTACTGAAAGTGTAAATGTGTAGATCGTAACGAGAGCCGCTATTTCATCATCCTTTCAGGAAAGATCATGTGTAATTTTTGGTAGGCCCTGCGGCTATAAAAGAGGAAGATCAATAAAGACGACAGTCAGTTTTGTTTTTGGACTCCACACTGGATACCTCCCGGATAAGTATTTTGCTACTCAAATTCCTTTGATCCTGAACTTGCACTTGCGAAGCTTAAATTATTCTGATCACTTGATTGGATAATTCAATCCTTCTAAAGTGTTGATATTTAGAATCGTGGAAGTCTAAGTCATTGGATCGGTCAAACTTTTTCTCACTCTGGTAAGCCAAGGTTCCGAATGCGAGAAACGTTGGCATGAGTCTAGAAAAGGCCAGTTTGATTTTGATCCAAGTGTAGAGGCACTTATTTCTCACTCTGGTACGCCAAGGTTCCGAATGCGAGTAACGTTGGCATGAGTCTAGAAAGGCCTAAGTGCTCTACACACGATTTTAGACGAGTCCCAAATCATTGAATCTATCGAACTTTTTCTCACTCTGGTAAGCTAGGGTTCCGAATGCGAGAACGTTGGCATGAGTCTAGAAAAGGCCAGTTCGATTTAGATTCAAGTGTGAAGGCATTTATTTCTCACTCTGGTACGCCAAGGTTCCGAATGCGAGTAACGTTGGCATGAGTCTAGAAAGGCCTAAATCCTATCACACACGATTTGGACGTTCGATTTTAACTATTCTCCTTCTTGAATCTCCTACCCTGAGTGAGTAGTATCGGTGTTCGAAAGTGACGCGTTCCGTCTAGTCTGTTGGTTGGCACGCACGGAATGTAATACCGTATCCCTTCGCAACGGTACCGTGAAACGATTGTGGGTTTCGTCATCCTGATCATCGTCGATTCATCATCGCGATAGCTGTGGACAAGAGTGCTGCTGGATTCAGTAAGTATTTGGTCTAGTCCCACCGCAAGAGGAACACCACACCCCGATCGTGTTGCCAATTGGAAGATTGCGCCCCGGTGCCAACGCCAACACTAACTTTAATATCAAAGCCTTCCTAATGCCGTTTTTCTTTTTGAACCTGGGTTGAAACTGGATTGGCGGAAAATGTGTAAACAAACAAACGTCAAACAAACTTTAGTACAAGCAAAACCGAAGTCGGGTTGGGGTTGAAAACGGCATAAGTTTCGTCTATTTACTGATGATTGCCGAAGACACCCGATGTCGTTGGTCGGTCGTCGTTGCTTCAGGGGGGTTACAGTGTCTTCCATAATTGCCTAGCTATCCATAATGAGTGATGCATGCTACTGTGGAATTGGAGGAAACGAACAAGCCGATGTGTTAGCAAGACTTGGATCGTCTCATCAATTCATAAGACCAGAACCTTTTGTGGTGTGTCTGGTTGTCCTCTCAGAATGGAGTTTAAAACATGGGAACATGAGAAAATAAAATCCAACTGGGAAAACACCACTTCTGCGAGGCAGTCGAAACGTTGCCCGGCAATTGCAGCTAAAAGAATTAGGTTCCTCGACAAGGGGCTGATAGAACCCTTTGATGTCTGGAAAACAAACCCCAATGCGGTAGTACATTTCATTCAAACTGTAGCACCGCACCGTCTTGGGATCACGCTAACAAACAGTCAAGGTTCGATTATTGCTACTACCAATGGCGATACGTCAACTTGACATAGCCAAATAAAACTGGGGCATTTGTCACAATAGATCGAGAAGCTGGTCGCAGTGACTTATATACCCAACAAGGATAAAAAAAATGGTGCATTCACAGCATCTGTTCAGGTAATCTACTCATGCTCAGTCGAAAATCCGTTAGGCAATTTTTTTATTTATGCTTTTGTCATGGAATGTTCATATTATGTTCAATAAATAGTGCATAAGGATGTTTAGGGATACTTGAAATGTGTCGATTTCTGAATGCTGTTTGGTTATCTAGGTGACTGTGGGAACAATATTCAATAAACACGACAGCACTGAAAAGTCAGATGCATTGATCCGAGCGTCTCGTACAATCAAACTGCTACGGAAGATAAATAATATATTAATCAAGGTACACGATTTGTTACAGACTAATAATAATAAATTAATGCCTCATTTTTACGTTGATTACGCCTCTTGGCACTCAATGTTAAACTACATAATTCTATTCTGTTTTATTTTATGTGATTCGTTTAAAATATTGGTTCTTTAATAACTTGGCTGTCTAAACAGTTTTGGCCATGATTTATCCCATAATCCGAACAAAGTTCCGAGTCAAACTATGACGGGCTGAAGGCGTTTATTTGACAAGTGAAAAGCACATTGTTCAGGAGCATATGCTTATCGATACATCAGCTTAATAAGATGCAGACAAATGTTTTGTTAAACTCTTTTGTTAAGGAATCAATGCTTGTCGAATTAAATTCTTGTTAAACTTTTGAAAAGTGTTTTAATTTATCTACCGATGAGGAAAGTCGAACATTGACTACTTTCTCAATTGAAAAATAATTTAAACAGTAATTTGTAGAGCATAATTTTAGTTCAGCTATCATTACCATTATCAGGCAACAATTCAGCAAGCTTGCTTGTTTGTGACTTGCAATTGTTAGTTGGGTATGCTGAAGTTGAAAAATCGGCCCTTGATCCTCAACCTGCACATTCTTTCGTCGATCGGCCACCAACCGATCACGCGCCTCTGCATATCAATCACCCATCATGATGGAAGCTGTTCCCAGCTCGCGCGTGTTGCCGCAGCTCTGGTAGATGGTATGATTACCTCTAAACGTTCGCACCATGGATCCTGTCCAACACACCTCCTGCAGCGCTACCTGCGAACCTGCGGTCCTTCAGTAGATCGGCGAGAATGCGGGTGCTCCCAATGAAGTTGAGGGATCGGCAGTTCCACGTACCGAATTTCCAATCGCAAATCATTTTTGTTCACTGGGGTTGTCCTTGGTCTCGGTTCGTATTATTCTGTTGCAGATTTTTCGTTACAATGGTTTTTTACGGCTGGCTGGTAGGGCCTGACACCAACACCCTACTTTCTGGAGGACCATAGTGCACAGTTGAACTTAGAGTCCTTCCCTGGCACTCGGACATTGATCAACCGCCCCTAACATGGCGATCAGAAGCTGTTGTGACTGTGAGCCACTCCTCCTGGAGAACAGGCGATCAGGTTTGCAGAAGCTAACCCCTCCTTTTCTGTCAGCCTATGACCAAATTTCCCATCGGGGTTGGTTATCCAATCTCCTCTAAGGTTGCTCATAGTTTCCAGCCGGTACCACGCGGAGATAGGGATAGGAGTTGGCTAGTGGATCATTATGGGATCTGAATTGCGCAACATGCTGAGCTTTTACTGTGCAACTGAGACCATCAAACAAATAGCAGGTAGTGCTTCAAATTCCCATTACTTCATTATAATACGGTGTAAGAGTTGATACAGTTGCTCACTGCCGTGTTTGAGAACCGGAAGTCCGACTTAGTCCATCCTCCCCAGCATCGATAAACCGCATTTGTATGCATGAGAAATCAACCATACAAAATATGTTAGTATCCAGCAGTTTTTGGGGCATGTAGAGTAATATAAGGAAAGGATCTTTCACATATGCGCATGATTACTGTAAGCTTCCAATCCCATCTAAAACTAATTTCAACGTTCCATAGCAGTATCTGTTTCTTACTAATACATTTCAAATCTCCTTTTCTATGAAAATAGGGCAAAACTCCCGAAGATGATTCTGGTGATAATAGATTTAGCGTTCTTTCCCAAGAAACACGCAAGTCATGTAAGAGTTACGGCAGCGTTTCAGTTTCAGTTGTATAGAAGGTAATTTAACGTTATTCTAACATAATGCTAGAATAACGACAAATTAACATCTATACAACTAAAGTAACTCTTATACGACATGCGTGTTGATTGGGTTGTTTGTGCCGAAAAATCAACTTCAAACTAGTAACAATAAAAATCCATTTATAATTAGATATTGCGCATTTAGTTCACTACTGGACTATCGCACTAGTTTTCAAAACTGCGAAAACGTAAATAAAAGTGCCCGATTGCATCAAATCAACTCGGTGTCTTCAGAGCACTTATTCACCATAAATCAGAAAAATAGTGCGCCAAACGGATTTGATGTAATCGCGCACTTTTATTTACGTTTTTGCACTAACGAGGACTGAGTGCGCAGTCCAGTGGTGGACTAAATGCGCAATAAAATTGTGAATTTCCAGCAGTTGTTGGAGCATCTGGGGCAAACTAAGCATTTGAAAGGATCTTTTATGTATTCTTATGATAGCTGTTAACCTTCAATTACATCTGCAGCTAAGGACTGTTAAGGACGGTCGTGCGCGGTGTACAGAAGAATACAGGCGATGAAGAATTAACCACGAGCTCGCAGTACACTTCGGCGAACCCAGCATGTAGAAGGTGGCTAAGGCTGGAAGGGCAGGTCGCAAGAGTGCCGGATATTGGTTTTCGTCACAGACGTGGTTTGTGCAACAAGGCGAAGAGCTCTGCGGGAACCTGGATGGACCAGGTAGAACGAGATCTTATAAGCATCGGTCGTAATCGAGGATGAAGAACGGCAGGCGCAAACCGAGTATTGGGGTGTAATATTGTTGACCATGTATTTTCCTGAACCTGATGTTTTTGCAAATAAATTTAGCTTTCGAGTGATCAGCATTCTGAAATTCGCCAACAAAGTGCTTTCCCCGACCCGGCAAGTCGACATCAGTCCGGATCTTTACCATGCAGCAGATCTAATGGCACATGGCACTGTTGAAAAAAGTGAATACATTTATAATTTCCACAGACGTTATTTCTGGCGATTAACCCGTTTTCGAACGTAATTCACGACTGGATCACGTCTTCATGTAACACTTATTACACTCACTGCTTGTTGCCATCGTTTCCAGTGAAACAAGAGTATGTAAGGTGAAGTTAAAGATTTAATTTCATTTAATAGAACTACAACAGCATCCCGACTGGTTTTCCCAACCTACCAACTAAACTCTACCACCCAGCCCATTATGCTGATGGGTCGACTAATTAGGATCCCACAAATTACACTGCATTACAGCCACCTCGGTTATCCTGTTTCATGAGCAATCAAACGAAGCGTAAATTGTGGCTAGAAGAGCCCCTTCTTGTGCTCGTTGCATCCTAAGCCGTAAAACTAACAACATTTGAAACCATTGGACAATCCCAACTGTAAACTTCTATGCTTCTTCGAGGCGGCAAAACATGGATTTACCACTGCACTCAGCCAGCGGAACCTTTCAATTTATAAAGATTTGCTGACTTTACTGCTGCTGGCTGGCTGCGGTGTGGACTGTGGAGGCAGCTTGGTGTATTAGACGAATAAGAAACACGAGCTGGGAATGCTTTTTGCAGAGCACTTTCGCTTGGTTCTCTATTGAATTTTCATTTCCAATTTGTGTAATGGAAGCCTGGAGAGCAACTGGCTGCCACTGCGGAGAACCGACCACTACTAGTGTGTGCATATAGTTTTGCTGCTGTGATGTTGATGCTCGCTAAAATATAAAATCTCCCAGATAACCCCTGGCGATGACTGTAAAGCATTTATTAGAAATTGAATATATGTATTTGGTTTTGTTTCACTCATCCCGTTTGAAGCCGGGGCTGTTGGGCTGGAAGATTGCAGTCGAAGGAGGAACCGATGATGGGGTAAACGAGCTATTTTGCTTTGAATTTGTGCGGTATCTACTTCTACTGTTCAGAGAAGGAGTTAAGCTTAATTCAATTTAAATATTCAATTAGGTAATGCGTTCCTCGACGATGGGATTCTGTTGGAAAGATAATCTTGATAGTTTTTTGCGCCATTTGATTCAATTTAAGGAACGGAACGTTCTTAAATTATCATTGATAACAGTTTTGGTTAGCAGTAGAGGCAGCTTCGTTCATAAATCCTCGTAATAATTGAGATTGAAAGGAGAGAGAAAAAAAAATATGCATTTAAACTCTGCTAAATAATTTCGTTTATTTTAAATTATTACCAATATACAAAATGATATTATCAAAATTTGTCGAAAACTTAGTTATACACCCATTCATTTGCACTACAATTACATGAAATGTCAGCTAACACTGCTCGACAAAATTTTACAAATTTTGGTTTTATGGGATGAGAAAAAAAAGAACAGGGGTTTGGGACCCTAGAAGTTTCATAGTGAAATAATTTCTGTAATAAAACTAACTAATCCGCTTCGCCTGGTTTCACTCTTTAGTCGGATGTACGTTTTCGCCATCGTCTCAAACTTGCGAGCTATAATATCAATATCATCAGCGAAACCAAGTAGCTGAACGGACTTCGTGAAAATCGTCTCACTCGTGTTTATCCCCGCTCTCCTTATTACACCTTCTAACGCAATGTTGAGCAGCAAGCACGAAAGATAGCACTCGATAGTGTCCCTGATACTCGAACTACGCACATCACTCGATCCATCGTCGCCTTGATCATCGTATCAGTTTATCCGGGAATCCGTATTCGTGCATAATCTGCCATAGCTGTTCTCGATCGATTGTATCATATGCCGATTTGAAATCGATGAACGAGTGATGTGTGCGCACGTTGTGTTCGCGGCATTTTTGCAACACCTGGCGGATGGTGAACATCTGGTCCGTTGTAGCGCGTTCACCCATGAATCGAGCCTGATATTGCCCCACGAACTCTCTTGCAGTCGAGGATAGACGGCGGCATAAAATTTGATAGAGTATCTTGTAGGCAGCGCTCAGTAGTGTGATCGCGCGGTAGTTCCCGCAATCCAACTTGTCGCCCTTTTTGTAGATTGGACACACGATACCTTCCATTCATTCCTCCGGTAATACTCCCTCCTCCCAAATCTTGGTATTCCGCCATCCAGCATGTCCTTTATTTTTGAAGCATTCACCGCCAGTCCAAGCTGTGGGGCTTCGCGTGGATGGATGGATGGTGGATGCACACCTGAATCACTTTCGAAATCACAGGCAGCACACAAGTCATAAAGGAGTATTTTTGGTTGGACACGAGTCATTTTCAAGTTATTTTGCCTTTGGGTTAGAACAACTTGAAAACGGCTCCTTTCTAACCAAAAATCTGCGCTGCCGAAACTTATTTGTTACATGTGTGCTGCTTGGGACGGCCATGATGTCCATTTTATTTAGAAAGGACTCGTATTGACCGGATAACGTGTGACCATACCCATACTGTTGAGTCCGGTTTGTCTCCTTACACTTTTCTGGGCTACGTTGAGAACCTGACAGCTTTGAAACTATAGTAGTTTACCCAAAATCCTTACCTAGTTTGGTTTAATTAGTCTGGTCAGCTTCCTAGAAAAGCTGTTTTCGTCAATGATTTTCCATAGCCCTGTGTGGTCGATACTGTCGTGTGCCGCCTCGAAGTCGACGAACAGGTGAAGTGTTGGGACTTGGTATTTCTGGAAGATTTGCCGTACGATGAAAAACTGATCCGCAGTCGACCGGCCATCGATGAAGCCGGCTTGATAATTTCCCACGAACTCATTCGTTTTAAATGACAGACGAGGAAATGTAATCAGCACACTTAAAAAATTAGAAAATTACACCTGACGTAAACCATTAACGTACGTCAACATTTCATGATTGAATGGCAACTTTGACTGAATGTTACATCCATCATGTAAGTTCGAGCTGGTTGCACATAATGTCAACAAACCTATCGGATCAGGTACGTAGAAACAGTTTCACATTTATCATCTACCTCATATCTCGGTAACATGACCGAGAGGTATAGTTCGCGCCTCTCACTCAGCGGACCACTGTTCGAATACAGTTCATTATTTTCTTTTCATTTGTTTTATCTGTCAATTCGATTCTAGCGATAGCTAGCTCGACTTTATTTGCGAAAGAAAACGTAAATTTGTGTGAAACGAGCCGCTCCTTTTATGTGCATCCAAGCGAACTTAATGTTACATAATTTTTGTAAGAGTGTGGGATAGGCGCGCACAACACAAACGTTGTGCGTGCAAATTCAGAATACCCTGCTGTCTTAAACCTGCTAGAGTCCCCAATTCTGGTAATCATTGAAATCAAATTTAAGAATTCATCAAAAATCTGCTAAAATCTGGTTGGGATTGTCTCCAAATACATCACGCGCATCATGAAAAATTCATCATAATATCGTCAAGAATTCCGGTAAAAATAAACAAGCATGCCCAACAAACATTTTTGCTGTACAAAAGTGGAACAAACAACTTTTAAGCAAACTTTAGCTTAAGAAATTGTTATTCAGCAAGTTCAGTTACTCGAGTATTTATTAGCAGGCGCTTTTGAACATTTAATTGAAAAGAGTTTGTCCTAATGGGCAATAAAGGAGCACTGACAGAACATGACTTTCCGGTGAACCTAAAAAAGCTGATACGTTCAAAGCTGGATGGTTCACAAACAAGTGTTGGAATCGCTTTCAAAATGACTAGGTAAAATGGTGTTGGTGTGGCCATTAATGAGAATGTATTTGTAGTTGTTGATGTATTTGTATATGTTGGAATGATGGAAGATAAATCAGCCTAGTGCTGAAAACCCCTTTAATAAAGACAAAAACAACTTGGAAAATTAGTGTTGAAGATCCAACTCACCCTGTTAAGAAAATCGTCTCTTTTCGTGACGGAGCGCAAAAAACTGAAATCTCCATACAAATGGCTCAATTTTGGCTCTTCAGAACTCTTAGATTTCCCAACAAAACAACAATTATTTTACCTAATTTGAAAGAACTACTCTTTATCTTTCGATTTCTAGCTTTGACTACCTAGACAAATCGGAAATAACAATTATGCGACAGACAAAACTTTTTCATGTTTTACGGTTTTTGTCCACTTTTTGTTTACCTTGTTGTGGTAAATCACACAGGCAACGTAAACAAAAGTTTGTTTACACATAAACAAGTATAAGTAATGGCTGAATTATTGAAACAGTTTACATTATATAAAACAAAGTCTAAACAGATGAAAAAAATATGCGAAACTGCTACCGCTCAACAGCACAATTGTGCTGGTTCGTCACGAAAGGGATATAAGAACATTCAGGGAGTGATAAAGAAGTTTGTAATACACGAGCTTCACCAAAACTTACTTGACAGACTTATACAGTTGTAACTTAAATATATAGCAAAGCGTGATTTATTCCAAGCTTAACTTAAAAATAATACGTAATTTAAGCAAAACCAGTTAGGTATTTATTTTCTGTTCAACCACACACCACAACAAAGAAACAGAGCCACCAACTCGCTTAAACAGGAAAACCTTCACACTGTACATATTAAATAATTTACCATTCGTCCGCACCCAGCAGCACTAATTTGGCACACCCTTCACACCGCATCGGAATCAAACAACTGACCCTCACCAACATCGAGCAGAAATTCGTCAAGGACGAACGGAAAGCACTCCCAAGGACATCTGGTACATCCTCGCGCAACCCCATCCATCCGATGATGGCGGGCGGGCAACTGCGTTGTTCTCATTTCTTTCTTCTTACATCCGACCGACCGGACCGTTAAGAGTGGGGGAAGGAAATGACGTGATCAGTGCAGACTGCAGCAGCAGCAGCAGCAGCTACCGGAAAGGTGCAGCGAATGAGGAGGCAGAAAAGTTGCCTTCTCATTTCGTGTTCTAACTGAGTTCCCGCGACTCGCCTTGGTCCTGGGGCGAGCCGAGAGATGGAAAGTGGAATCGTCCTTCTGGCAGGAGAAAGGTTTGATGCATTTTTGCATTAACTTGTGCGGGGCAGCTTCTCTTGTCATCGTTGCTCCTCTACAGCCACGGTCGTCGGTCACCGGTCGCCAAGCGAATCAAGGAATGGGTGTTTCTTTATTCACGGACGCTCAACATGCACAGAATTTTCTAACAGCGATGCCAGTAAAAACTGTCTCGTATATATGTTGTGCGGCTATATTAGGGTGGCTCAAGCTTGTATGGCAAAACCACATGTCAAAAAGTTCGATGGGCCCCCTTCTCATTTCGTTCTATATGACGCCACGATGCTCTGGTCAAATTTTCAGCTAAATCCGTTAACATTAGAGCGGTGCTAAACTCGTTTGAAGTTTGTATGGGAGTTTATATGGGAAAACATCGTTTTTAGCAATTTTCTTCTGAGGGGTTCTAATTTTCCTCAAAACACGTAATCGATCCTATAGAAATATAGCCTGGGATATGCCGAAAAACTTTGCCGAAGACCGCAACGTAATCAGACACTTGCGAAAAAAGATATAGCCTAGACAGTACGGGCCTATTCAATGAGATTTTATTGCTATTGTTATTCCTTTACATGTTAAATGTTAAGCACCACCAGATGGTCTGCGTGTAATATCTTTTCTTACAAGCTTCGGATGACTTTGCGGTCTTCGACAAAGTTTTTCAACACATGTGAGACTATAGTTCTATACAATCGGTTATGTGTTTTAAGTAAAAATAGTGCCCCTCATGAGAAAAATGCTAATAACGATGTTTTCCCATATAAACTCCCATACAAACTTCAAACGAGTTTAGCACCGCCCTAATGTTAACGGATTTAGCTGAAAATTTGACCAGAGCATCGTGGCATCATATAGAACGAAATGAGAAGGGGGCCCATCGAACTTTTTGACATGTGGTATTTTGAGCCACGCTAGGCTATATACAGGACAAGGTGGTATATGTTTGTTGTAATGATATTAAAAATATAATTTTTCTTTGCAAATAGCGCTATGAAACGATAAGGAATCATGAGTGCAGTAGGATCTTGAATGGCGGGTGACGGAATGCAATGAATGAGAAATGCATAAATGTCTAAATAATTACATTTAAAACATGAATTCAAAAACAAATTTTGAAAACGACGTATAATCAATGCTACACCATTGATTGTACGTCGTTTTCAAAATTTGTTACTGAATTGGTATGTGTTCTAAGGGGTTCATGCAGAGTTTTTCCAAGATCTAAGTAATGCCCTTAATCAAATATAGTATAGTACTAAAAAATCTTTGCCTTAATTGTTTGCATAGTCTTTTGTCGTGATGACCCATATAGTCAAAGCTGTAAAGGCCCTTTACTAAAGGGAGTGGGTATTCAGCATAACCGTGCTGAAGGTGACGAGTTTGATTCCCGAACTTTAAAAAAAAAAAGACACCGTCTTCAACCAGAGGTTGTACAGACTGAACAAGCACTAACATATGACAACGGACAACACACATAACACCCAGTGGCCCAGTGGAGAATTTTCCGTTTGACGAAAAGTTTTCCCCGACTGAAGCGGGAATCGAACCCACACTCCGAGGCTTACGAAACGTCTAGATGACTGACGCCTCTAGCCGCACGGCCACGAAGCCCACTAGGAATTCGTAATGAATTTAGCTTTTCTTATCTTTATTCACTCTTATCATCCTTCAATTTTTTTATATAGCTTCTCCTTTGACATAAGCAGTCGGAAACATATTCAGATTTACAAGTACCCACATTTGAGATTACCTATCCTAAATAAGAGTGCACTCATCAGCATATCAAATGTTTACGATATGCTACCACTTGTCAGTTGCTGCTGTTACTGCAAACATAAAACTGTTAACAAAGATGCAAGGACTTTTGGTATATGTCGTAGCATGGAGAATAGGCAACCTACTTTCGACTCACTCACTCTCACACTTCAAAGTTTTAGACTGCACAAGCTTTTTCGTGTCTGCTAGGGTGGCCCACGCTCGTGTGAAACATCCACACAGCGACGTTGACAAAAGTTGTCCTGAAAATGGTAAATGTAATCTTCTTAGCTTCGGATATCTTTGGGATGGTTTCAAACGATTTTGATTATTTATATTCTTTTATTACTAGGATTTTTTAAAATTAGTAACCTCTTAACCTAATTTACAGCTCTTTTGTCCACTACACTAGGGCACTACGTGAGCGATTCCAATGGGCAGGTGCACTTCCACTTTTGAACAACGCGCCTAAATGTATTCTATTTTGCTACTATGGGGCTGTCCATAAACCACGTGGTCATAAGGGGGGGGGGGGGGGGGTTTCGGCCAATGACCATTTTGTATGGACAAATAAAAAAAAATTGTATGGACTAATGACCACGCGGGGGGGGGGGGGGTCGAAAAGTCCCAAAAAAATGACCACGTGGTTTATGGACAGCCCCTATATCGAACTGGTTGCTTTTTGCGCTGCTTTCACTTTCTACCCTATCATGGTAGAATGATGAGTACGAGGATGTTGATGCGTGGTTGTTGGTTGTTCCTTTTTCCAGTTCGATTGGGGGTCCATTAAGAGTTGCAGTTCGCCGATGCCCAAGTATCCGGGTCCGTTTGAGTCATGGGCTTAGAAGAGAATCAATGTCAGCTGCTCTCAGGGGGAAAAAGCAACTGACGAAAATGCCGGGGCTGGAATCGAACCCATGACCATGATGGTGTCTACTACCTGGAAAAACCTGGAAAACCGGGAATCCTCAGGGAATTTTATTTAACAGGGAAATACCTGGAATACTCAGGGAATATCGTGAATACTCAGGGAAATTTTGCACCGATGAAAAAACAAAAAAAAAACACATTGGGTCGTAAGAATAAAAAGAAGCGAATTTTATTATTCGTAGATCTACTCAAAAATAGAGTTTATTACATAGTTTATTACATCATGGGTCTGAATAGAAAAGATTTCGATTTTGTAGTGTTGGTGTATCGATCTAGAAAATCGGCTACAACGATTTTTCCAGAAGTTCTGTCATTTCTGGAGTTTCTTTGGAAGTTCCTCTTGAAAATAATTTCTCCCAGGGTTTTTGCACGATTCATTCCGTATTTATTCACCTCATTTGTCTTGGTATTCCTTTTTGAATTCCTCCCGGAGAGTCTTCCAGATTCCTACCGGCATTTTTCCAAGATTCGAATTTTTCTTTCCGGGATTCTTCCTTGAAAATCTTCTAAGATTCCGGAATTCTGATTGATTTCTTCTGGAATTACATACAGAATTCTGGAATTTTTATCATACAGATTATACAGATTTTTCTAGAGATTTTCCTAGTGTTGCTCTCAGAGTTCCCGTGGGTTTCTACCTGGATTCATACTGAGATCTCCACAAGAGTTACTCTCAGGATATTCCGCAGATGTTGTCGCGGAATTTCTGTTAGCGTTTCTCTCGGGATTCCTCTTGAAGATGTTATTCCTGGGATTTCTACTAAAGCTCCTCCAACGGTTTTAGCGAGCTTTTCACTAATTTTCTGCAGGAATACCTTCCGGGATTTTTTTTCCGAAGTCTCTCCTGTGATTTCTTCAAGAAATTTAGCTTCTTCTAGAGTTTCTCATTGGATTTCTACAGAAGTTTCAGTTGGTATATTTACGGGATTTCTTTTGAGATTTCTCTAGGAGATTCTGAGAGAAAGATTCCTTATGGTGTTGATCTGTGATGTCTCTCAGGGTTTTCAGAATTTATCCTAGACATTCTCCTAAGATGTTTTAGAGAGTCTTCTGGGATTTCTGCAGCAGCTACTGCTGATATTTCTCAGAGGAGTTCGTGCCGTATTTTTTTTATATTTACCAAGGATTTTCCTTGTAGTTGATTATCTAATTTCTTGCAGTGATTGAGATTATTTTTTTTACAGATTTTCTCGTGATTATTCCCAGCTCCCTTCCTGGGATCACTACCAGAAATTATCCCGGGATTCTGGATGCTCCTTTTTGGAATTTCTTTAAAAATTGCTTCAGAAGTTCTTGCTGGATTTTTTCAAAGAGTTTTTCTCGGAATATCTCCTGAGACAACTTACGTGATTTCTTGTAAGAAATTCCCGGAGAAATATTTATGGAATCCCAGTCAAATTTTGCGAAAATCTCCGCAAAGACTTATTGGAGTAATCTCTAGAGCAACTACGAAAGAAATCCTGAGAGAAACTGGGACACCTCGGAAAAAAGTTCCGAGATTATTCCCCGGAGGATATTTAAGGATGAATTTTAGAAACCTCTAAAAGTAATCCCGGGGGAAACTACGTACGAAATCCTGCGACATCCACGAGAAATATCTGAAAACTGTCTCAGGAAAAAATCCCTGGAAAAACCAAAAGAAACTCTTGGAAAACTATACCAAAACCAATAAGAGAAATTCCCGGAAGAACTTTGGAAAAATTTTGAGATCTCCGGGAGGAATTCAGCGAGAAAGAATTCCGGGTATAACCTCTAGCAGAGACACCGTGAAAAACGTCGAAAACCTGAAATCATGAAAAATCTCGGAAGGATCTATTTATGGAAGCTAATTATTAAAAACCTCTGGATATTCTTAGGTAAACTGGAAAAAGCCAGAAAACAAAAATCTTTGATAATTTCAAGGAAAAACTCTTCGATAAACTGCAAATGAATTTAACGGAGGATTTCTAGAACGATTTAAAGGAAGAGAAGAATTTCGAAATCTCAATATTACTACACCATCAGCACAGAGTACAAACACCAAAGTCCAAATTCAAAACTGTGGATGGAATTTAACGGTCATTGGAATTATTGATTGAACTCCTTAATATTTTTTTTCTTGATTTTTTAGAGTATTTGGATGTCATTGTAGGTGAAAATGTAAAAGCAATTTCTTGCAATTAACCTAAAAAAAACTTTGGAAAAAGTTTAGAAATATTCCTCAACCGATTTTTGCAATATATTCAAAAGAGATTTGTTAAACAGTTCTTGAAAGAAATCAGTGATTTGGTGAAATCTCTTAGATGATAAATCTTGCGCATTTCTTCTTAAATATTGTTAACTTAAGTTTTGCTGATATTTCTGTATATGTAATTTTTGAGAAGTATAGAAATTTTATAAAATTTGGACTAATTTTTGATATAACTACATTTGAAATTTCGCCCTGGAAAAACCTGGAAAACTCAGGGAATTTTATTTTGTCTTATGAGTAGACACCCTTATGAAGCAAACGTGTGACCACTTGCGCCAGGGCTCCGGTATATATATACAGTATCGGACAATAAAAATGCAACAAAGCCGTTTTTCCGTACAAACTAGTCAACTTTCGATTGCCATATCTCAGTTATTCCTCAACCGATTGTTTTCGGCCTTTCTGTGACTAACTACAAAACATTTCAATTTTTGAAAACTATTGGAAAAATTCGGTGATAACTATTGATACAAAAGTTACAGATAGGTTGAATTTTGACAATAAAAATGCACCAAGACAAAATATTTTTTAGCAAAAAATGCTGAAGTCAAATCTTGTTGTTCTCTTCAGCAAATTTACTCGTCACCACACAAGAAACATATTTGCCGAAGACACCATAATGATATGACGTAACTATGTTTTGCTATAGCATTTTTTGTCTTGGTGCATTTTTATTGTCAAAATTCAACCTATCTGTAACTTTTGTATCAATAGTTGCCACCTAACTTTTTCAATAGTTTTCGAAAATTGATATGATTTGTAGTTTGTCACAGAAAAACTGAAAACAATCGGTTGAGAAATAACTGAGATATGACAATCTAAAGTTGGCTAGTTTGTATTGGAAAACGGCTTTGGTGCATTTTTATTGTCCGATACTGTATATATATATATATATTTTTTATTCAAGCTCTATTTTTTAAACAAAATTTCAAATCTTAGTATATTTTTGGATAAAGACATGTTGAGAATAGTTTCAATATTAATGTACCCTTTTAAATAGTGGGTTTCTTGAGATGAAAAATGATAATATCAGGAGATGTTGTCCTAGAGCTTTGGACTAAAAACTTCTGAACTTAAAGCTTCTGGAGTCTATTTTATGAGGAGATGTGTCACCCTACAGAACATCCATGACTTACACATAGCATCACTGAGAAGTGCCTTCTACAAGTGCACGTACCTACCCCACCCAACCCATATCCTAAGCACACACAGACGATACTCAAGTATTACAGTCCTGGGTGCATGCTGAAAAGTAGCAAGGTTAATTTAATGTCACATCATTTATAACCTTCCTGTTCCCAGACCAGGGTCTGACGACGACATCAACTACGACGACGACGACGAGGACGACGACGACGATAACGATGCCGTGTGACGGCTCCCCAGGGTATGAGATAGAGCTCTTGCCAATTTCGCCCACACGAACAACTACTCACCCGCCCCCGTTGACTGCTCTTTTCTGGTGGGTCACAAGTTGGGAGCCATATCCTAGCTTGCTGCTAGTCGAACCGTCCGATTGCCATATCGCCATGGCAATGAAAAATTATGTCGCAACTAGAAAGGCGGAAAGCGAACAAGATCGCGCCGGTGCGGTGTCGTGTGTTGGTGTTAGGTCTTTGTTTACTTCCGGTTTTCTTTTGTTTTCGTGTTGTGCCGGTGTTTTGCTTGACGGCGCTTGTAGAATAGAAAATAAAGGAATAAATTCTGCCTGATCCTTGAAAACATGGTGCCACCCACTTTACGCCCTCTGTAATTTATCGACTTTCTAACATGCAATGATTTTTGCTGTGTAAGGATCTATAATGACTAATGAACTATTTATTCTTCTAAAAATGCTGGAAGGGCTGAGTAGGTAACCTGGAACAAGCTCTCTCTCTCTTCTTGGCATAACGTCCTCATTGGGACAAAGCCTGCTTCTCAGCTTAGTGTTCTATGAGCACTTCCACAGTTATTAACTGAGAGCTTCCTCTGCCAATGACCATTTTGCATGCGTATATCGTGTGGCAGGCACGAAGATACTCTATGCCCAAGGAAGTCAAGGAAATTTCCTTTACGAAAAGATCCTGGACCGATCGGGAATCGAACCCGTCACCCTCAGCATGGTCATGCTGAATACCCGTGCGTTTACCGCCTCGGCTATATGGGCCCTGTCCTGGAACAAGCTAAGGATATCCAATATTCAAAGCATAGCAGTCGCGGGTTTGCTGCACAGTCTCATCAGACTTACGGATCTGACGATGTATATAATTGAAGTTTAGGGTAAGATGCCATTCTTCAAACTTTCGGCACCAACAACCATGCACCTCCATGTGCCTCTGCCAGAAAAGCTTAATTACAAGCAGTGCACAAAAAACGGAAGTTGCTAATTTTCATTGGGAGATCGGAAGAATTTCCGTTGGTTTGCTTTCCTGGCTTCTAGAAGGATTTTTTTTTCTTCTCCTGTTGGGGAAATTAAGCCACTGCGTCCAATAGGCTGAACTTTTGTGGCATGTCCCGTTTTGATATTCACATCTAGCCAGCTAATTACCATGTGTCAGGTAATCAGCTACTGTCACGACGCGTCGTCTCCCAGTCAGGTGCAATGGAATTGATAAACTCCAAGACCCTCCCAGGTTTTGCAAACCAGATCTCACTGGGTTGCAAGCAACCACTATTTAGAAATCTTTGCCTGCGCGTGTATAAAGCACCACAATTGCAAGGACCACAACTAGAAGGATTTTTTACTCAAACATGTCTTGGTACTATACTTACGTATAGTAATGATCAAGTGCCATTCAGGAATGATTTTTTGCGATTGCCCATTTTTCTCAACCAGTGTCTTTTGGACCATGAAACAGTGATTGTAATAGTGCGGAAGATGTCTGATCGAAAACGTCAATAAAGGAGAAACTTTAAGTCGGAAATGAGAAGAATACCAACAGCAGTCGAATACTAGTGGCTGGTATGATGGTAAGAGTAAAAAAGAAACGAATGCAACGTAGCATCAAGGTACGGCAGCATGAAGAGAGTGTAAAGTTTCAAAGTACTGCAGAGGTATTTCAGATAGTTTGAGAGGGTTTCAGGAGCGTTTCAAAGGCGTTCAGAGAAGCTCAAGGGCGTTTGATAACTTTTCAGAGACGCTTAAAGGGGTGTCAGGTGCGTGTGCGTTTCAGGCTGTTTTTGGACCCTTTTGATTGCGTTGTAAGGGATTTCAGGGGCGTTTCAACGGGTTTCAAGGGCTATGGAGGGGTCTCAGGAGTTTAAGGGCGTTCAGGGGTGTTTTAAACGGATAACAGGGATTTAAGGAGGGTTTCAATAGTATGAAGATCTCCAGAGACCCCATGGAACCACCTTGAAGCCCTGTGAAACCCCTTTAAACGCCCTCTATACCTCTAGGTACCAGTTGAGACCCTCTGAATCGCTCCTGAGACCTTCAGTTAACCCCGTGATATCTTAGAACTTCCCCAAGATCCTCTGAAGCGCCCCTGAGAAGTCCTTCATCTTCAACCCCCGTCAGACTCTCTGAAATGCCACCGAGATCCCCTGACACACCACTGAGATCCATGAAGCCCATTGCTTCTGAGATCCATGGAACACCCCTGAAACTTTCTACGACCACCTGAAACCCCCTGATACGCTCCTGGTACTCCCTGAAATCCTGTGAAACGCCTCTATCACCCCTTGACTTCATAAAGCGCTCCTGAGAACCCCCCCCCCCAAAGCTCTCTGAGATCGCCTATGAGATTCCTTTAAACGCTCTGAGACCCCCTTAACCGCCCTAAAATCCCAAGAAACGCCCCTGAGACCCTCTGAAACACTTCTGAGACCTGTCGAATGACAAACACTGTCCATCAAATCAGGATTAACTCACGCCAAAGCAAGTCCATCAAACTCTTGGTCAAGAAAGAATCGACTGCATCCATTAGCAGCGATCGTCTCTTTCCGAGCAGGAGAAAATAGCTGAAGAATACTAAACTCAGGAATGGAAAACTGAACACCTACAACCTGACCGAGGTATTAAGAAACCCTGCATAAGAGGTAAAATAGCTTAAACAATAATAGGTGTGGACTCTACGAATACCACGTGAATAATGATAACAGGTATTGCAAGACCTCAATAATAATCAACTATTTTTCCATACAAGTAGCGATTTTTCCATAATTGAATAATACCTCAAGCAGTCCTCAACACCAAACTAATAACTCGTTGAGGTATTTTATCAACACCTACTACTTCACCTAATTAACAGCTCTTTTGCCCACTAGGGCACTGCGTGAGCGATTCCAATTGGCAGCTGCACTTACACTTTGTACAGTACCATTTATATTCTAATTCTACTATATTGAACTGGTTGCCTTTGCGCTGCTGTCACTTTTCTACCCTGTTCATGGTAGAATGATGAGCACGAAGAGGCTGATGTGTGGCTCTTGTTCCTTTTGCAGCCCGATTGAGGGCCATTATGAGTTGCCCTTCGTCGATATCCAAGTTTCCGGGTCCTTTAGAGTATATATTTTTTCCTTCTAAACCATAGGGGGATAAATCTGCTCAACAGACACCCTAACAGAAAGGTTAGGGTAGTCTGGGGTTAAGGCCGTCTTCTACAACACTAGTAAAAGCCAGGACTACTCTCTCCTCGACCCACTAAAACACATTCCTATGGTCGCCAAACCCTACGTCTCTCCGGAACCACGAAGAAGGTATTGCTTCAGAGAAGGGGCTAGTGCATATCGCACCCTCAAGGTTAGCTGCCGTAGCATAGCAGCAACAAACATCGATGACTCGCTTTGGAGAGTCCATCACGGTAGCATGCTGGTGCTTAGCCAGTTTCCCGAGTGGTCCTCGCCACGCCCTTTGTCCTCGGAAGGCGGGCAGGATCAACCCCGCCCGCGCCCAACTGCTTGGCAGACATCAAGAACTGATGCCCACGTGCAATCCGATCTGATCTGCCCGCAAAGGAAAGGTATCACTACCCTTCAGGCCCTATCAGATGCACCCGAAGGTTGCAGACAGCAGGGTCTCACCTACCCCGACTCCTGCCGGGGACCCCTTTCCAACCGCGGGCTCGGATCCAACCCAGTAGACCGACGCCACGACAGCACCGCTACCGGGTCTTCCTCTCCGTGGCCACTTAATCGCTGTAAGGGTCGATCTCGACCGCAGGGCACCGGTATGACCTACGAAGCCGACTTCGAACCCCTGGACCACCTCTTGCACTGCATCTGGACTAGCCATTCTCCGAGTTCACGCGCCACCTCCTCTGTAGCTTCCAGACGATATGGGTGATAGCCGTTAAAACGGCATTCCAGCTAACCTCATCCCTACACATCCTCTGGACCAAATTGTCCGCAGTTGTGTCCTCCCCGCATGTGGCAAGCATGCGGTCACGCATTGTGCGAAAACGCGGGCACACGAACAAAACGTGTTCCGCCGTTTCCTCTAAACCATTGCACACTGGGCATTCGGGAGAATCCGCATGCCCGAAACGGTGTAGATACTGTCGGAAGCAACCATGACCTGTAAGGACGTGTGTCAGGTGGAATGTAACTTCCCCATGGCGCCTATTAATCCAACTATCTACCCTCGGTATCAACCTATGGGTCCACCTTCCTTTGGTGGAACTGTCCCACGCGCGCTGCCATTTGACCATAGAGGCCATCCTGACAGTCCTGCATATGCCTCTTGTGCCGCGCATTTCGAAGCACTCCATGTCCTCACTGATAAGAATGCTGATAGGCACCATACCAGTAATGACGTAGAGAGCGTCGTGTGACACGGTACGGTACGCGCTCGTAACCCGCAGGCACATAAGCCTATAAGTACTTTCCAGCTTCCGTCGGTAGCATTCAGTACTTAACGCGGTGCCCCACGCCGGGTCGCCATACCTAAGTATGGACGTAGCAACACTAGCCAGAAGCTTGCGCTTACTGGCGTACACCGCAGAGCTATTGGACATCATCCGGGACAGTGCCGCAATAGCTGTGGAGGCTCTTTTACAAGCATAATCGACGTGGCTACCGAAGGTAAGCTTATCGTTGATCATCTCGCCCAAGTGTTTGACAGAGCGCTTTGACACGATAGTGCACTCTCCTACACTGATCTCGGTCTGCTGCGCTGACTGCATGTTGTTAACAACCGTCACCTCTGTCTTGTGGTGAGCCAGCTCCAGTTTCCTGGACCGCATCCACGCCTCCACAACCTTGATCGAGTGGTTGGTAGTCAACTTTACCTCTTCGATCGTTTCACCGTAGACTTCGAGCGTAATATCGTCAGCAAATCCGACAATCACCACTCCCACTGGATACTCTAACCTCAACACCTCGTCGTACATGGCATTCCATAACACCGGACCCAGGATGGAACCTTGCGGGACTCCTGAGGTTATGTGAAAGCACTTCCGACCCGTCGTAAACTAGTACGCGATTCTGGAAGTAGCTTCCGAGAATCTTGTACAAGTACTCCGGTATCCCCAGACGCAAGAGCGCATCGGCAATAGCAGCCCAACTGGCGCTATTAGGTAAATGCATTCCTTTCATCCAGAGTCACTACCCCGCAGAAGCGAATTCCCCTCCTCTTAGGCTCGAGTGCTTTCTCGGCGGTTTTTGTAACCGACAAGATGGCGTCTACGGTGGACCTCCCCTTCCGGAAGCCATACTGGTTGCTCGAAAGACCATTTACGCCCTCAGTGAACCTCAACATTCTATTGAGGATGATCTTTTCGAGCACCTTCCCCTCCGTGTCAATCAAGCATATTGGTCTATATGCCGACGAGTCTCCGGGTGGTTTCCCCGCCTTTGGCAATAGTACTAGGCTCTGCCTCTTCCAAGCTTCTGGGAAAACTCCCTCGTCCAGGCATTTCTGCATAGCAGACACATCTCGGGAGCCTCTGCAATATCTACTTTTAAGGCCAGGTTCGGAACTCCGTCCGGACCTGGGGCCTTATCTACGCTAAGGGACTTAGCTATCCCCGCAAGTTCCACACCGGTGACCCTTTCCTTATCGCCAGCCCCAGTCCCCGGCTGTCCTACGAAAGGAGGCCAAGGACTAGCCATAACGATCTGGTAGGCGTCACCCCACGGGTTCATATTGGCACTCTGACAGAGACCCTCAAAGCAGGCCTTTTTGCTTGCTCTTATCTCGGTCTTGAGCGCGGCTTTTGCAGCGGCGAACACAACCCGCCGTTCATTTCGCTCTTCCTCTGATCGTGCTCGCTGCATCCGCCGCCTAGCCCGTAGACGAGCTCCTCCACTTCGGTGATCTCGTCAATGTCTTTGACCTTCAGAGTCGCCTCGTGTGTCAGAGCCCTCACCTGCACACCCTCACCAAGGATCTCTTCTGCCAGCCTCTTATAGGCGGCGCCCTTGTGTTCCTTCTGGCGCTTCAGCTCCAGGATCATCTCGCCCGTACGAGTACGTCTAATACTGCGTACGTCGGCTCCAAGACCCTCAGGCTTGGCGTCGCTTCGCATCGTCTTCAAGACGTCCGAGTACTTAGACTGTTCCGTCTTGATGACGATAGCGTCGCCTTTCTCGCGCCTGGCACCTGCCCTCCTACGCCTTGGCTTGGCGTCCTGCACTTCTACCTGCGGATTCGCCTTCTTCTTCCTCTTCCGCTCTACCTTTGTCCAAAGAGGGTCCTCTCCTTGGATCGCCCTGCTCTGTGGCTGCTGAGGGCCCACCTTATACGCCTGGCCTTGCGGGCGCCGCCAGACAGCTCCTCACCTGACGGCTGCCTCGCCCGCTTCTGCGACTGCTTGTCACGTTTGTCACGAGCATTCACTTCCACACTCTTCGGGCTACCTGCGAAGGAGAAGGCCTCCGTTTGTGTAAACTTCGACGCATTCTCCTTTGCGGGTTCCGCCGCTGCCGCAGCCAGCAACGTGACCGCGTGCTCCTGCTTGGCCTCATCGACAGACACTCTAAGTCGAAGCAAGGCCGTTTTCAGGTCCTTGCTTATATTCGACTTAGTTGTCGCAAAGTCGATGATTTTGCCAAGCTACTGCTCAGCTACCTCTAATGCGGGCCGTCCTGTTCCTACTTCTTGGCTGATGGCCATCAGCAACCACGCTCCGTCCATGACCTCCACCGGCTGGCTTGCCGCGGAGTGGACAGGAGCTCCCACGCTTGAGCTACGTAAGCAGCTTCCAGCACCTGACTCCTCACTTCTCCTTGTCGGAGACCTCAACAACCCGCTTCTTGCGAAGGGGTTGATCGCACCACTACTTCCACCTATGTTAAGATTTTTCGAATTTTTGCTCATATTTTATTCCCACGAGTTGCACGGGAAAGAGCGTTAGAGTATATATGATCAGGTCAGGTGCCACCCGCTCAGGCCCGTGCACAGAAATGCCGTCAAGGGAGGGATTTTTCCTAATTTCGGCAAAAGGCGGAGGGGCGCCTAGTGTATGGAACACCTGTAATGGGGAGGGTAAAACCATCCCCCCCCTCCTTGTGCACGGGCTTGCACCCGCTCTCGGGGGGAAGAGCAACTGACGAAAAATTGCAAGTGCCGGGGCTGGGATCGAACCCATGACCATCCACTTATGAAGTGAACGTATGACCACTACGCCACGGGCCCCGGCAAACTTTAATTTTACTTATAAATTTTAACAAATTTGTTAGATTATAATAGAACTTGAACGCGATTTTCACGAAAGTAAAGTTCTATTTAAAACTAACAAATTGGTTAACGTTATGATTTGATATAGGAAATTAATAGGTAGCTTTCGTCGATAGTTGCGCCTAATGTTGGTGGCGTGACTGCCTGCGGGGAGCCTTGGGTGGGTTAGGTCAGGGGTAAGCCGTCTATGCACAACAGTTTTCTAGGGCAGACATGAGCAGACGACGTATCCGCATCTCACCCATCACAGCACAGCTCACAGTTCCTGTTCCTTCGCAGCCCCACATAGCCAAAAGTGGCAGTGAGTGAAATACCACCGCCGTGTACCTACCAGGGTTGGTAAGCAGCTACCGACGCTAGAGAGTTTGTCTTTTGTTCTTGGGGAGGAAAGCAATTTCTCATTCTCGCCAGCCAGCAGTTTATTGCGATGCAAGGATCACCACGCGACTCGACGCGACGACGACGGTCGGTGGGTGTGGCGGCGTGGCGTGGTAAAGCAGCAGCAACAGCAGTTTTGTAGTCTAGCAGCAATACGTCGGGTATAGGGACATGAAAATCCTTCTTGTTTGTTTACATAATAATATTCAAAACGAATAAAGTTAGACTTGCGGGATTACAAAGTGAATTGCGAACCAGCAAGCCAGCAGTGCATTTTCGTGCGCTCGCTCGCCTGTGTTTGCCCGTGTGCCGTGTTCTGTTCTATACGGCGGCGGATCGGAATGGGATTTCAGGCATGATGAAGTGCACAGGAATGCTCGCCGAGCCGTGTCCGGAACCATTATTCGGAAACGGGAAGGAAGTTGTACAAGTGCTGTGAACCTTTTATAGCTGATAGGTACTTTATTTCCGCTGTTTATGCATGGTTCGCAATAGGTGATGCAAATGAGCGTAATTTTTTTTTTCAAACATTTGAAATATGCATGTATGATTCCGAACGGGGAAAGCATTAAATTATCGGAGTTGTTCTCAAGTGCTTTCGCTTGAAGTATCTTGTGCTTCAAATCGTCACGCCAATGGCAAAAGTTTATTGAATCACTCCTATTACTTAAGTATAACTGAAAGTTTGATGCTCAATCTTCTGATATATGATACATACACCTTTTATTGTAGTAGTATTCAACTGAGGTACATTGCCCGAGGAAGACAAGGAAAATACCCTTCCGAAAAGTTCCTGGTCCGACCAGGAATCGATCCCGTCAGCTGAATAACCACACCTTTACAGCTGTGGCTTTGGAGCCCATATTATTATTATAATAACTTATACATACTGCTGAATTATGATTCCAAAAGCTTGTTTCACCCTGATCATAAATATTTTTTAGCTGTATTTCAAAAGTACTGTTTGCATACAAATGCAAAAATGAGTAAATGGTTAGAGAATACCATAAGTTTATTCAATAAAGGATCATGCTTAGATTGTCTGGATACAATCCCCGGTCCAGATAAGTACGTTTATTTTTAATAATTTTTGGAAATTATTTTGTCCTTTTGTGGCAAACACAGACAAACAGACGTAACGCCTAGATCAATTTTCGTGAAAATCCATCGCCCAGTTTACGCTACCATCACCTGGCGGAAATGTTTCACGAAGCACTGCGTTGTGCAATATCGTCAACAGGAGGCCCTAGTGTGAAACACGATGCGCGTGCCTCTGGTTGTGAAAGCCACAACTATGAAGATGGAAAATGATCGTTAATAGCGTGGTCGATGGAAATTTCGCAAGTGTTACGTCTGTTACGTCTTGCAAGAATTCTCTATAGTTGTTCGGAGGAATTACCCAGCAAACCAACGATCATATAAGAAAGTTAATTTTAAGTTTATTATGCAAATAAAGTTGAAGTTGTTTAAGAATCAATAAAAGATCGATTTAAGTCATTTACGGTGCCCACAATTTCATCCAATTTGGTTTTGCATCTTATCTAACTCCAAATTTACCTGTACATTCATATAATTTCAAATTAATATCATTTTACAACTTCTTGCACTTGTTGCGACTGTATTGTAATCTACAATTCGAGATTACATATGAGATCATATTTGTAAATATGAAGTTATACGGGGAAGATTTGTTTACAGGGAGTGTTTACACAGTTGAAAGTGAAAATTTAGCCTTTTCAAGAGACATGTTTTACTAGATTCGTGTACAACACCAATAATAATTACTCGTCAAAGAAGTTTCAGGTGAGCCCGGATATTTAAACTTCCAATGATATTCCATATATGACTGTACCGTTGCAATACAACCGTGTCAATAACATCATGGAGTTCCATTTGGGCAATGTTTCTACAGTGGTGATTCAGTTCTCCCGGATGGAGTTCAAGCAGCTCTATCTGCCAGTACACCTGCAATATTATTCTTTGTCACGCAGCTGCAGATTTTTTTTTATACCGTGTTAGTTTTGATTGCACAATTTTTCACCAACACTGGTGCTTGTGGCAATTCAGACCAGCTTTCTAGTTATTTAAATTTGCCTAAATTCCACGTCCTACAACAGTCAAAGATTGACATAGTGGTAAGATATCTGATCAATAAGCTGCACGTCTGAAAATCTAGGCTTGTTAAATTTCTTTTTTACATTTGAACTTGTAAAATTGGAATCGTATATAATGGCATGCCAAGTT
This sequence comes from Aedes albopictus, assembly GCF_035046485.1. Classification (NCBI taxonomy): domain Eukaryota; kingdom Metazoa; phylum Arthropoda; class Insecta; order Diptera; family Culicidae; genus Aedes; species Aedes albopictus. The sequence continues at coordinate 365,460,327 of NC_085137.1, forward strand.
ATAAAAAGAAGTTATATTACATGCAAAATGAATTCACATGAAGTTATATATCTCAAAGTGATTTTCTCAAAATTCACGTATGTGGCCTCCAAATTTGTGCGAATAGAGCATTTTTGATGCGTCTTATACAATCTGTTTTATCTCGGACAACTGTTACGTCCCGTACGTAATACGTCCCGTATTTCATGGTCGTATGTCCCGGTTGTATCTTGTTACTATCTGGTCAGCCTATTAAAATAAAATTTATTTTCTTTTGGGAATTTTGAACCGGTCTAAAAGTGAACCCTAGAGTGAACCCGTCTAACCGCAACATTACCACCGCAGCATGACAGCTCGCGTGCAGTGATACACTGAAATAATTCTAAGAGCCTATTTTATCAGACACCACACATGAATTGTACCCCTAGTCTGACACGTTCACTTCAAATGAATCGTCATACGTATCATTTCATAAACAGTTCCGATTGATAAACCTCCTAATAAAAACTAAATGACACTTGCGCATATCGGAGTTATATGCACATAAGACGATCGATACATTAGCTGTGCATATAACTTTGGCCAGGTGGAAAAGCAACATTGGCAGATAAAGTGGAACACGTTTTGCAGAATTCCGCAATCCCAGTAAGTGAGCTTCGTGGTCGTGCGGCTAGCGGTGTCGGTCATTTGGGCGTTGTGAGTTCGATTCCCGCTCCAGCCTAAGGAAACTTTTTTTCAACATATGAAGGATATTATTGGAGTTGCATATACATTGGCGCACTGAGCCCACAGGATAGAAGCAAAACGCATGGCATATAACAATATCATGGCCATCTGAGAGTCATACCACATGCGTCGCATATAACTCTCACTTCCCATTTTCAACCTTAGATTAGATTCATATGATATTCCTTCCAATAGTGCAGTAATATATGACTGACATATAACTGCGATCGAGAGAGTTGGCTCAGTGTAGTGGTAGGTGAGAGAGATGATGAGATGAAGGGTGATGAAGCAATCAAATAAAGAATAGAACGGATTTCGCCATCGTTAAAAACACCGAATTAAAATTGATTGTTTTTGGATTGTTTCGAAGTAAATTGGATTAATTACTGCGTCTAATTTAGTTGAAAGCTAGGAGTGCGGTCTGAAACAATATAGGAAAATCATCCGTAACTCGATCCGTAAGTTAAAGCGTTAAAGCCTGTGAAGAAAATGTAATTGTCTGTATTTACTTAATTGGGTTTTCCCTCCAGCAAACCAAATACCGAGCATCTGTAAGGATCCTGAAACAAGAAAAAAATACCCCAAAAACCTGTCGTGCTACTGAATAATACTGTGAGTAGATGCAAATAGAGATATCGTACGGTCAGAAACTCATAATTTTTGCGATTCCAAAATTAGCATTCGTACGACATACACCGATTAGAGTAACGGTACCAGGTATCGGCTAACTACGCTGAATCATTTCGGACAAGAAATCGTGGTAGAGGAAACCACTAATTGTGAGTAGTTTAAGTTAAGGAAATGTAAGCAAATGTTCAATGATTGTATATTAATAAAATTCGCAGTTTAAGCGTTGCTACAAAAAAACCTGAGCAGCTCTAAAAACCTGGTTTTCCTCTCGGGAACAATTATTATGACAGCAAATTGTTGATTCAGTGTTATCATGAATTTGATGTGGGACTACATAAATTAAATAAATTGTAGCCTTCACAACCAGATGCGCGTGCCTCGTTTTCCTTTTCGTTTGAGGTTTTATACTAATAGCGCTTTTTGTTGATGTTGTTGTACAAGACAGTGTGTTGTACAATGGAATGTTGTAATTTTCCGCCAAATTTAGATTTTTTTTAACTTTCATCGACTTTTCTCACTAATCCCATAATTTTCAGCGATAAATTTTAGGAATTTTAGGATTTTACCTAAAGTTGCCACCTGATTCGAACTTTTGCCCCACTATGTGTAAAATATGATTTCCAAATCTTTTTTGCAAAAAGTTATACATGCTAAAGCATCTTCAAAATTTATCTAGTAACGCCCCTAAATCAAATATGTACACACTCAATCCTGAATCAGCACGTTTTTGACGAAAATAGAAAAGCAGAATTATTTCGGTAACTTCGGTAACCGATTTTACTGAGGCTCAGTGCACCAACTGTCAAAACCTGGTGCAAAAGGTAAACAAAGTAGTAAAGCCATGAGTAAAGCTGTATACAGCTGTTCTATTTTCGTCAAAAAATTACCGAACACGGTATTCCAAATTAAGTGTGTACCGAATTCGATTTCATTACAATTACATTCCATGCGTAGGAAAGACCATCGCATATTGTACATTTTTGGTCAAAACCCAACATGTTGTCATAACTTTTCGAAATATTGATCATTTTTTATAATTTTTGCAGCAAAAGACTCTTCTCAAAAAGGATTCGAACTAGGATTCGAACAACCTTGACACTCGAAAGAAATGATTTGAGTTGAACTCAAACACTTTAGAAGAAACTCTTGCCCCACTCAAACTTTTACCACACTTTACTTATTCAGATATTATTTATATTTTATTGATGTACGGAATTTGATCATTTTCCAATTCTTCAGTTCAGGGTTGTTAACGTTAATCAACGATTAACGCTTTCGTTAATTCGTTAACGTTAATTTTGCGTTAATTTTTAGGTGCGTTGATCAACGTTAACGTTAACGCAGAGCGTTGATTCAACGTCATCGTCAACGTTAATTTTGCGTTAATTAGTTGAATGTGTATCAGTTTGGCGATAATTTCCCTTCATGCAAGCCTAACTTTACCAAACACCGTATCTAACAAAATCCACGAACGGAGAAAACCGAAAAGGAAGTTCGATGTTCCCATATATAGCAACTCATATATTAAGCATTTCAGAAACGTGAAAAATCCGGGATTTTTTTCACAAACCATCCCCAAAAGTGAGTAATATCTAGGATAGTAATACAAGTAGTCCTTAACGAAACTCAGCGCTTCATTTGAAAATCACTTTTTTGTTTACATATGTTGCATACGGTGTTTGGTAAATTTAGGCTTGAATTAGGTTTTTGTTTAAATAACATTCTCTAGCTTTAAAACTACCGTCAGTCGAGCTAATATTGAGCCAAAAGGGAAAATTCAAGGGAAATGCAAAATCAACTTCATAATTTCTGCCATTCTAAATTGACTTGATAAGATTTGTCAAATATCTAATGCATTCATTTTGACCAAACCACATCTCCCGTGTTCCATTAGCTAACCCAAAATTATATGTGGCAAATCTTTAAGCGACGTATTGGAACCTTGCCTAGTGCGCGAAGAGTTATTAGTCCACTAATATGGGCGCCTTTTGATGGGTAACGAGTCATTTTATGAACTTAGAGTGCATTTGGTCATTTATAAAGCATATAAGACCTCCTTTGAGTCAATTTGAATGAACAAAAAATGAAAAAAAAAAACTTTCAATGGAATATCACGGCTTCGACAGGTATTTCATTCTATTTTCGGCCAAGGGTGAATTCAATCGTCTTATTTTGCATCGTTCTGTGGAAAAAGTACACTTCAACGATTGAAGTCACCCCTACACGCTATGTCTGAACCAGCAGATTATAAAAATTGAATGTACATCGGGTTTCTTTCCACCAAACTTCAGCATTCAAGCTATATTTTTATTTGCAGAAGGTTTCAAAATATTCTATCGGTGAACATTTTTCCATACATTTTGTATGGGAGCGAAATTGGCCGAAGATAAGAATTTCATGTAAATTTGTATGGAAAACAGCTAAAAAAATGAAAAAAATCAAAATTTCCTCGATGAAATATTTTAAAACCTTCTGCAAATGAAAATATAGCTTGAATACTGATATTTGGTGGAAAGAAATCCGGTGTACATTCAATTTTTATAATCTGCTGGTGCAGACATAGCGTGCCCTAAAATAAAAAAAAAACTTGCAAAAAGCTATTTCCCCTGATTTCTCCTAACTGATCAATAATGTAGAGGTTTTTCCATAGCCATTTTCGTAGGAGTTACCTTGGAGGTTCAGGTGGAGACAAGTAAAATTTTGGATCTTGACTATTCAGATCTCGGTCAACTTTCAGCATTTTGGTTTTGTTTCATGTTCCAGATCTTTCATAATTTAAGTACTTTTGTCTTGAACTCTCTTTCAAAGCGGCATACGACAGTATCGACCGCGCAGAGCTATGGAGAATCATGGACGAAAACGGCTTTCCTGGGAAGCTGACTAGACTGATTAAAGCAACGATGGACGGTGTGCAAAACTGCGTAAGGGTTTCGGGTGAACTATCTAGTTCATTCGAAACTCGCCGGGGACTGCGACAAGGTGATGGACTCTCATGCCTACTCTTCAACATCGCTCTGGAAGGTGTGATGCGACGAGCCGGGCTCAACAGCCGGGGAACGATTTTCACAAAATCCGGACAATTTGTGTGCTTTGCGGACGACATGGACATTATTGCCAGAACATTTGGAACGTTGGCAGAGCTGTACACCCGCCTGAAACGCGAAGCAGCAAAGGTCGGACTGGTGGTGAATGCCTCAAAAACAAAGTACATGCTGGTAGGCGGAACCGAACACGACCGGATCCGTCTGGGTAGTAATGTTACGATAGACGGGGATACTTCCCTAGTAACACACTTGTCACCGAAGAGTCACGGCGGCGCAGGTTTTGGTTGCGCAGATGTCACTGTGACTTACTTCTAACAAATAAACACTTACTTGCTAGAAGTAAGTCACAGTGACTTTTGCGCAACATAAACCTGCGCCGCCGTGACTCTTCGATGACAAGTGTGTTACTTGGGTTTCGAGGTGGTGGAGGAATTCGTCTACCTCGGATCCTTACTGACGCATCATCAGCGGAAGTCGAGCCTACTACGGGCTCCAGAAGAAACTGCGGTCGAAAAAGATTCACCCACGCACCAAATGCACCATGTACAAAACGCTAATAAGACCGGTAATCCTCTACGGGCACGAGACATGGACCATGCTCGAGGAGGACCTGCAAGCACTCGGAGTTTTCGAGCGACGCGTGCTAAGGACGATCTTCGGCGGTGTGCAGGAGAACGGTGTGTGGCGGAGAAGGATGAACCACGAGCTCGCTGCACTTTACGGCGAACCCAGCATCCAGAAGGTGGCCAAAGTCGGAAGGATACGGTGGGCAGGGCATGTTGCAAGAATGCCGGACAATATCCCTGCAAAGCTGGTGTTTGCAACTGATCCGGTTGACACAAGAAGGCGTGGAGCGCAGAGAGCACGATGGGTGGACCAGGTGGAGCGTGACTTGGCGAGCATCGGGCGTGACCGAGGATGGAGAGCGGCAGCCACGAACCGTGTATTATGGAGAAATATTGTTGATTCAGTTTTATCTTGAATTTGATGTAATACTAAATAAATGAAATGTCTTGAACTCTGGAGAATCTGGAATGTCTTCTGTAATCCAGAAATTTCCATAACTTAAAAAAATCTTAAAAGAATTTATTGTTTTTTGACCTGGCTTAATTAATTGATTCGGGTAGATTTGATAAGAAAATTGCTTCAGACCTCTTCAAACGACACTGGCGTTTGACATATACATGCCTGCTGTGATTGACAGTAAATCGTAGGTTACACGTGGCCACGGGTTAATCGGTGGCAATGTAATGCAAAAATAGCCAGCTAGTGAGAGATCGGTAGTTAGCTACATAGTATGGCATCTGGCCTAAAAACTATTTTGTTCACCCCAGAATTGAAAAATCTCACGCTTCCTTGCCCTTGTTGTAACTTCTCGACAAAGTCTGCTTCTCATACTAGTGTTTTATGAGCACTTCAATAATTGTTTATTTATAATAGGCTCCTAAAGGCCAATCTCAATTTTTGCATAAATCGGTCAAGTATTGGTTAATATGACATATTTACTCATTTTTCATGTATTCCTGTCTTGTAAATAACTATTTGAAAAATTTAATATTTGTTAAAACTCTCCTTGTTCAGCACTCAATTTTGAATATATTTTGTTTACCGCGTATGTCAAACAGGAACATTTGTTGTCAAAAGTGAGCCAACGTGGTTTCTTTTGCAACCCGTCTGTCCACTTTCGTTACGTCAAGGTTGACCTCGAAAGTCAAACAAGAACTGTTCTATTATTTTATTTTCGAGTTTATTAGCTATTCTGTCATTGTTTAAGTTCGGAAAAAAATCTATTGAGATCAGAATAGCATGCTTCTTCGTGTTATACAACAAAATCGGGAAAATATTTTTCATTTTAGGAGCCTAATTCGACTGCCACGCCGAAAATCCTCCCAGGTTTATAATTTCTCTACCCATGACCAATTTTCATTCGTGTATCGTGTAAAAGGGACGAAGATGCTCTTTGTCAAAAAATCCAAAGAAACTTCCATTACGAAAAGTTTCTGGACCTACGGGTAATCGTACCTGTCACCCACATCATGGTCGTGCTGAATACCCGCGCGTTCCCCGTATCGGCTGTGTGGATCCCTGAACAAAATATACAGCAGCATAAATCGGATGGTTTTTTTAACGATTAAGGACAAGGTATTTGAAGTACATTGCTCAAAATTTCTAGAGCACCGTTTTTTGGAACCGTTGAACGGATTTGGATTAAAATGCATCACGCTATTGACAACCACTGAACAATTAGCGTGATGCATTTTCATCCAAATCCGTTCAACGGTTCTAAAAAACGGTGCTCTAGAAATTTTGAGCAATGTACTCCAAATACCTTGTCCTTAAATCAACGGCTTCCGTTGACGTTGATTCAACGCAACCCGTTAACGTTAACGTTGATTGCCAAAAAAAATCAACGCATCGGCGCCACAGTGATGCGGCTCCATACAAAAGGTGGCAAAAAGTCTTAACATGAGTGATGTTCGTTCAAAGCTTATAAAAACTTTATTAGAATAAGTTAACTAGAAGTCATGTTCCTATGAGCCACATTGGCCACTTTCAGGACCATTCCGAAATCCTGGTTCCCCTGGGGAAGTGGAAAATTTGGGGATTTTTTTAAAACCCATCTTGCGACACATCATTTGTCATGATTTTGCAAAATAGGTCTACTAGGAGTCAATTCGGAACTTTTGGGCCAGATTGGCAACTTTTAGGACCGTTCTGGAATCCTGGTTCCCCTGGGGAAGTGGACAATTTGAGATTTTTTTTACGCTCCAACGCCCAAAAGGGAACCAATGGAGATAACAGATTTTTTTTGAGTGAGAAGCGAATAGTACAATAGAAATGTTCATTTCGCCGAACCGGTTCATTTTACCGGTTCATTTCTAAACCGGTAAAAAATATTTTATAATTCCGATTAGGAATCGTTAACTTTTTATAATTTATTTTTATGGAAAAATAAACATATGAATAAAATGTGTGATTGTGTGAACTGGTTTGCTCAACCGGTTCACTTTTGAACCGATAAAATCAAGGATTTCGTTCAATTGGTATCATGCTGATGTTCTATATATTATGATGATAAACGAGTGGAGAATACATTATTTGTTGAACCGGTTTGTTTAACCAATCTATTTTTTAAACGGTAAAATAATTACATTATATCTCTTGAGGATAGTTGTTTTATAATTACTTATTTTTTGTGGAAGGTTTATGGCTAACCTTCCACAAAAAATAAAATAAGTGATTTGGAAAATCGGTTCATTTTCGAACCGGTAAAATCAAGTAATTCATCCCACTAGTAAACGAATGCCTATTCGACAAAAAAAAAAGATAATTCTGAGAGCCGGTTAATCAAAACTAATAATTAATGAACCGATTAATTAATTTTTCTGTCCAGCTTGATAATTGTTAATTTATAATTTATGTTGAATAGGACCAAAATAAGTGATAAGGAAAGCCGGTTCACTAATCCGATAAACTTTTGAAAAAAATAAAAAGTTACGCCTTTGCAGTGTCAATTTAAATACATTATTATTTTTAGAGAATGACAGATCAACGCAACTAAATGATTTTGCAAACTAACTAAAACCATTTTATTTATTTATTTCTTTATTTTTTTTTCCAAAAAATACTAAAATTCATGAACACAAAAAAGCTGAATCAATACTAAAATAAATATTGTAAAGAAATATTTTTCGAATAGCTACCGGTAAAATAAGCCAGAGCATAGAGTTATTGGTTAATGCTTGTGGAAGTGACGAAAATAAGGATCTATCCGAATTAGGCAAAATACCCGATAGAAAAACAAAAGCATGTAAGTAAAAAGAAAATCGCGTCGAGTCAAGTACAAGACACTGAAGACAACCTTACAGTCGAGGTCGAAATACGTATTTGTCAAAGAATGCAAATTCTTAGTGGAATTCAAAGGAACAGTACTTAACGCGATTTTTTTTTTACTATTCCCCCTATATTCCCCTAACAAGCCTAGGTTAAAGCATGTAATTACTCATTTAGGTCAAAAAAAGTTTACCAGAAGTGTGTAATGCAAACTATTGCAAAACCTGAAACATTTAACCCTCTAAAACCCAACGCCGCCTTTAAACGGGGTATAGTTTGAACATTTTTGTAATTTTTGTTTCGTGGGAAATCAACTTTTTTATATTTTTGAGGGGGATTCACTTAACAGAACAGCGTAAACTGATTAAACGTCGCGATCACCAAGGCAATCTTTGATTATTTCATTCGCAAAATCATGAAACATTTCCAATAAGCAGAAAATCATGGCTTACGCAGCAATTTAAACTGTTTAGTGAGTACCCCTATTATAACTCTCAGAGTAGTGAATGAATTTCCACATTTTTTACACACAATAATTGTGAGTATGTATGTAGGATGTATACAAAATTTGAGTTAAATCCATCAATAAACAAAAATGTTGTTCATACACCAATCGGACACATCTCATATAGAACTGGATGGGGGCTATTCTGGACATTTTTAATTATAACAAAACTACATTTACAATTCCAAGGTTATTTGGAAAACTACATTGAACCAATACTGTAGCATACTATATCGTACATGATTTCAATTAATATATGCGTTTTTAGATGGTTCTGTGCTATCTTTGGTATTATGAGCAGCGTAATATTGTAATATAGACAGCCTTAAAAAAGGGACCATCAATCTTTTATTTAGGTGAAAAGGTCATTATAATGTATAACGTTTCAAATATTCGATTGTGTATGCTACGTTGATATATTTTGAATGAATTGATCAACCCTTTGAAATTTATGAACTGTAGAAACAATGCATACAGAGCAAATGTTCTGATACGTAATGTATATATATTTTTTGGTTTAGTCGATGTTTTTTCGCGTCCTGACAAGCAATGAAGGGTCTGTTTGAAAAACAGTTTCAACCAAATGAGGGGTAAAATATTGCTTCATAATAGTTCCAAAGACATCAAACAGATTTGAACCATATTTTGAAATTAAAAATCCATATTCAAAAGTGTCCAAAGTAGCCCCGCATTTCAAAAGTAGCCCCGCACGACGGTGCGCTGTGAAATCAGTACTTTATCAATTTTCTTCAAGTAGGCTCAGTGTACCAGTTATGGCTATAGTACCTCAAATTCGCCATAGTCGATTTTCAACCTTTAAAGATACAAATCAACAAGAAAAAAATCGTGAACAACAGATCACGATCACAAAAGATGATTGCAATCATTCAAACTTCACAATTTGCTCAAATTATGGTAGAAATAAATCATTTTCCTTAAATTTTCGGCCTCCTTGCACCCTATTTCGCCATAGTGTATCAGTTATGGCAACTCCCATAAGGAATGCATGTAAATAGTGCGAAGTGGAACCCAAATTAACAAATGTGTCCATAACTGGTACAGGGTTCCTATCATTGGCACATGCCGTTTTCCTATAAAGTATGAAAACGAATCAATCATTTGACTTATTGTTTACATTCGTCGGTCTTCTTCTTATTTTTGTAGAAATAGTTTTTCTTAGGTGGTGCGATAACTGGTACAGGCACCCTATAAAGATTTTCGTAACTTTTTTTTTTCTTATAAACACCAGCCATCAAGAAATCGAATCGAACCGTACCAGGGTCATGCTGATCGGTTTATCCGTTTGTGAGTTTTATTGCCTCAAAGGAACTTCAAACTCATTTTTATATACATATAGATAAGTCATTAAAGGAATTTCAGGAGTTAAAGGAGTTCAGGAAAAGTTCTACAAGAACTTCTTCAGATATTTCACAAGAACCGAACTATCTGGACTCGAACGCTGGTCCGCTGATTGATAAGCATGGTCTTTATCTCTAGACCAAATCATCGAGTTGTGAAATGGATGACAAATGTGAAAATGTTTCTACGTATCTGGTTAGATAGGGTTGTTGGCATCTTGTGCAACCTACTCGAACTTACATGATGGATGTAAAATTGAGTCAAATTTGCCATTCAATCATGAAATGTTTACGTACGTTGATGGTTTACATCACGTGTACATTCCTAATTTTCTAAGAGTGTATATGAAACGTTCTATCCATCCGTTCTTACAATACCATTTTGTTTAACACCCTTTTTATATAAGAAATGAATGAGTTTTGGATTGATAATCTCTTTAATAAAACAATAATACTATTAATACCGATGTTTAAGGTTAGATGTAACTATCGGTTAATTAGTGTGGAAGTGTTCATTTGAACACTTAATTGAGAAGCAGGCTCTATGTCAATGGGAAAGTAATACCAGGAAGATGGAAAAGATGGATGTTTATTTCACAATAAAATCAAAGCATATGATAACAATGCAATAAAAACATAATTATAATAAATTTGCCATCAGTAAATTATCCTTGTTTTTAGAATAAACATGAATGCACAATCAGTTTCCGCTTGTTCATGTAGGTAGGTATTCTAATTTACACAGCTGTCAGTAGCATTCCATGTAGACTCAGTCATCATAATGGATGTTGAATGGGCTCGTTGCGAGATGATTTTCGAATCAGTTAGCGTATGTTAATTGATATCCATTCATGGTAATATGTATGATTGAAAAGCATTAAAAAACTGAACAGATTCAACAACGTACCAGAGCCTAACTGCCAGAGGGTACATGAATAGGCGTTTTTTTTTTATTTTTATTTTATGTTATTGATGCACTGCATATCTAACACATTATTGTACAAGTTTACCAGTTCAGTTGGACATGGTAAACGCATCAGCTGTTATTAACATGAATCGGAAAAGGTTTGAGATGATGATTTATGAGTTTTTGAAACGTGTCGTATCAATGTATAAGGGGCTGTCCATAAACCACGTGGTCATTAGGGGGGGGGGGGGGGGGGGTACGGCCAATGACCATTTTGTATGGACAAATAAAAAAATTTGTATGGACTAATGACCACGCGGGGGGGGGGGGGGGGGGGGTTGAAAAGTCCCAAAAAAATGACCACGTGGTTTATGGACAGCCCCTAAGTACTGATAAAAGTTATTGTTCAGATTGATAAACCATGAAAATAAGACATAGACTTTGTTTAGTGTGAAAAATAAGCAATAAACTTGTTTCAAATTCGCAAATAAAAAGAAATTCCAAAAGAAAAACTTCGTTCTAGTTAAAATCAATAGATTAGATATATTTCAGCCCTTCATCTTATCAATCCACATACCACGTTATAAACAGTCTATCGAAAGGTGCAGTAGCAAGTGGGCGTGAGCATATCTTAATTATTCATTCGGTTAAACTTCAATTAACACGGCGAATGAGTTAAGAGGCGGCATCGCCACTAATTTAAACTGAATCAATCCGCCTTCCGCACGGGCCCTTTTCCTGTGTGCCTATATCTGTTTGCTTCATCTAGCCGACCGAAAGCTCAACCACTGCACCATTATTGCTAACCATTCTGTTTCACACGCATTCAAGCAACCCATTGGAGGCGTGAAATTGCCTATTCGCTGTGGACCCGAGACCCGAGGTACTCTCCCTGCGCACAATTAAGAGCACCAATTGATAAACACCATTAAATCCAATTCTTCGGCACCGCAGACCAGTGAGCCGCGTATATTGGTTCAAGCTTGGGTTCAAGTATTTCTTGTGATATTGAGAATTATCCATGCATTGCTCATATACTATCTACTTGAAAAGTAAGTTGGGGAAAATCGAATTTAGAGTTGCATATCAGAACAAAAGCGGATACCGCTTCTGATTCGATTGATCCTGAAGATCCTGAGATCAATCCCTTGCCCGTTCCTTTCTTTTTATCTTGTACTTTTCTATTTACTACCTACTTCTCTACACATAACAACTCTTTTATTTATTTATTCATAACCTTCGCTAGTTCCTGAAATGTGTTGAATAATTCGAACTTTTCATTACTTTACATAGCCTCTTGACAATAAATTTTTAACATATTCCATCAGCTTCACTGGTTTTTAATCAAGTGTTGTGCAAAAATGCGCAAAACGCTAAATACCACTGTCTGAATTCCTTGAATAGCTTTGGGTTTGGCTCGGAATAATCGAAATTACCTTCTGCTACGCTGATTGAAGTTTTACCCCACTATGCTATATAGCTGAATTGAAGGGTGGGATAGCTTCTCTAATACAGATGGTAGCGCATAATCTCCTTCATATTTTTCTTTTTATTTCTACTTCCCAACCCAATGCCTTCAAGTGCAAAGGCCTGCTTGTGAACTTCGATATTGATTTCATTAGCCTAAAGTACAATGAAGTCGAGATAATTTCTATTACAAAAATACCTTGTAGAACATCGAACCCAGACACCTTCGGAATGTGATTGTTTCGCCGCTGCCCGTTTGTCTACTGCGGTAAGGGAAACACCCGCATCATTAACTAAGAAAAAAAGATTTGTGCATCTCTTCCGCGGAACCATAAGGGCCCACAAGCTTCTAATTCCCGTCGTTCGCATTGGATGCAACTTCACTGGTGGCGTGGTACGGTAGCTAGCAGTGGCGGTGCCAGTTCCGATTTGACCGAAAGAAAATAAAAATCCAGTTTCTGTTCGCGGCATCATCATCATCATCTCCATCAGATCAGTACCTAAAGTAAGATGAATCATGTCGGTTGTCGGCACCGACAGCCGCGAGCAATAATTGAACAATTCAACACGCTTTTCGGCTCATTCGGTGTGTTTGATATTGCTTCCTTTTCTCCCGCAAGGCATGGCGATGTGGAACACATCCGTGAAATGCAACATCCATAAGGCCATGCCTTCGGTGGGCTTCGGAAGGGTTTGTAACTGAACTGCACATAGCCTTGGTCTGTGGTGCAGTTTTCCGGAGAATGCTAGTCAATTGCTCTTAGTGAAAGAGATGATGATTCAAGTTGACTGAAGTGAAGTATGTTTGTTCTTTTTTTTTTTTTGTGTAACTGCGTTCATACTGTCCTCGTTATTTCCTATACTTGATACATGGCTCGTTACACTATGGAAGATTCGCCTCACACAACTCCCTACCCTGGAGCAATAATCCCGAAAATATTACCTGAAAAAAAAATCCAGTATCAGGAAAAATCCCAGGAAAAATCCTGGGGAAAATCCCTGGACAAATACCAGAAAGAATTCGGAAGGGTTCCCAGAAGGAACCATTAAAGGAATACCAGGAGCAATCAATGGAAGAATGCTGAAGTAATAACTAAAAGAATCTCAAGAGAAGCTTCTGCGAAAGCCCTGTATATACCCTGTATACTCCAACCCTCGTAAACTCCGGAAACCCTTCCCTGGAAGCCCCTTTCATTCTTTTAGGAAGAGTTTCCTTCAGGACAATTTGTGAATGAAGAACCGTGTTGATTCGCGAATCTATAGATTATATATATGTAAAAGACCCGTGTAAAGAGGTTCTGTTACATTCGCCCGAAAACCATTCGCACGAATGACAAATGCCCAAATGTCAAACGCCCTAATTCCATTCGACCGAAAAGCTCATTGTTACATTCGAGCGTTTGTCAATTCAGGCGTTCGGAAATCGGGCGAATGGTTTTCGGGCAAATGTGACAGAACCGTGTAAAATCTGTACCCGCAATAATCGGACATAGAAATACAGCTGTAACGCTGCAATAGATACGTTAAAATTGCTCAAATTTGGCATAACATCTGAAGATGTGCTCCTTTCACCTGCAAAATTTCATGTGAATCAGTGCAGTACTTTTTGTTGGAGCAATGAAAGAGTAGAATGTGCGACATTGAATTCTGTACAGCCCCTGTAACTTTTGAATTTGGCAAAAGAAATGGCTGAAATTTTATACACAAACCTCTTGATCTATTTTTGTTGCATAGGTAAACTTTCAAAAAAAATCGATGCACCATCAACAGTTTCTAGTCGAAACATGTATTGGGACCGAGATTGGGACTGAAAGTGATTTTAGCCGTTTGTTTCGATTGTACTATTGAAAGTACTTTACCAATAATCATCAAATTTTGCAGGCATAATATGTACATAACCAACTATCTCCTGTGAAAATTAGCATGAAAATTAGCAGAGAAATTGAGAAGTTATGAATAGGAAGAAGTGGTTTTGAACTAACTCCCGGTCGGGGCTCGTCCTAGTCACGATAAGACGTTATGAGCACTAATCGTTCCTGGCTCGTGGTTCAACCCTTTGGAGCCGGAGGGGCCATATATGAACCCAACATAGAAACGCCTGTATAAATTCACCCATTCGATAAAACAGAATATTGTTTTCGATAAATTTGTAGCAAATTGAGTCCTCTCTTAGGGAAAAAGGGAATATTTGCATTTGGGACTTCATTGATAACCTAGAACATCCTGAACACCATGAAGTTTGGAAAAACGAAATATTTGACATACCAGTTGTTCTAAAAGCTTAACTTGGATGTGGGTTACGTTTATATGTATTCACTTAGCCTTCGTCAAGAATATCAAAAGACGTTTTGTATTCTGGGATGTTCTAGGTGTTCCAAACTGTCATATAGTGAAGTTCTTCAAATGTACAAGAATCATTTATGTATTTTCGCCACAAACAATACACAGCGCAACATTTTTTTTGTCTCAAGAGGAAACTTATGTGTCTCCGAAGGATTTCGGGCCGCTGAATCCGAATCCGGGCTCAGATTTGCTCTAACACGTCACAATTTTGAGCTATATCTCAATTTATAGGGCAAAATATGTGATTTTGGGCTTTTTTGACTGCAAGCCATTAAGCTTGTAAATATTTTTTTTAAGCAATCAAAAGGTTAATTGGTCAATTAACATCTAAATTAACGACTCATGCAAAATAGGGGAAATTGCCTATTCTCGGCCGTTTTGTTCTCTTCGTCTTTGTGGATTTTTTGAAACCTATTGAACTCAGAGTTGGTCTCAAATCCTTCCCAACTAAGCTGAACTATATGGCCAAGTTTCACGCAATTTGGCTGACAAAAACCCCCCATGACAAAGAGAACAAACCTGCCGATAATACCCATTGTCACCCTATTTCGTCTTACCTAATCAAATTCGATAGATTTAAGCATTTTATGTTAGTATGAAAACTTGCATGCAACTTTTGGAGGGTGACTTGTATGGGAAACATCGTACCTAACATAAATCGCTTAAAAATATCATTTTTTTTTCTTTTTTTTTTTTTTTGGTTAATTGATTAACCAAAAATTTATTGATGCTAATTGACCAATTAACCTTTTGATTGCTTAAAAAAAATATTTCCTTGCTTAATGGCTTGCAGTCAAAAAAGCCCAAAATCGCATATTTTGCCCTATAAATTGAGGTATAGCTCAAAATTGTGACGTGTTAGAGCAAATCTGAGCCCGGATTCGGATTCAGCGGCCCAAAATCCTTCGGAGACACAAAAGTTTGCTCTTGAGACAGACCAAAAGTTAATTTTTGTTACGCTGTGATATCATTGCATAACCTACTGGCATCCGTCAAGCTCTTGACATTTTACTTACCTTACCGATCAGGATAAGGCCGGGTGGCCTCTGCTGTACATAGTAGCCGTCTCCATTCCACTCGATCCATGGCTCTTTGTCTCCAGTTCCGCACTCTGCGTAGGGTCCTCAGATCGTCCTCCACTTGGTCGACCCACCTAGCTCGCTGCGTTCCACGTCTTCTTGTATCGGTCGGATGACTAACGAGAACCATTTTAGTCGGGTTGCTATCCGACATCCTGATGACGTGACCCGCCCACCGTAGCCTCCCGATTTTCGCGGTATGGACGATGGTTGGTTCTCTTAGCAGCTGATGCAGCTCGTGGTTCATTCGCCTTCTCCAAGTCCCGTCTTCCATCTGCACTCCGCCGTAGATGGTACGCAACACCTTCCGTTCGAAAACTCCAAGGGCGCGTTGGTCCTCTGCACGTAGGGTCCATGTTTCGTGCCCATAGAGGCCTACCGGTCTTATCAGCGTTTTGTAGATAGTTAACTTCGTGTTACGGCGAACTTTATTCGAACGTAGAGTTCTGCGGAGTCCAAAGTAAGCACGATTTCCTGCCACAATGCGGCTTTGAATTTCTCTGCTGGTGTCGTTGTCGGCGGTCACCAGTGAGCCCAAGTACACGAATTCTTCAACCGCCTCGATTTCATCACCGTCGATATAAATTCGGGGTGGCGGGCGTGCTGATTCCTCCCTGGAGCCCTTTGCCATCATGTACTTTGTCTTCGACACATTAATGACTAATCCAATTCGTCTGGCTTCACTCTTTAGTCGGATGTACGTTTCCGCCATCGTCTCAAATTTACGAGCAATAATATCAATATTATCAGCGAAACCAAGCAGCTGAACGGACTTCGTGAGAATCGTTCCACTCGTGTTTATCCCCGCTCTCCTAATTACACCCTCTAAAGCAATGTTGAACAACAAGCACGAAAGACCATCACCTTGCCGTAACCCTCTGCGAGATTCGAAGGGACTCGAGAGTGTCCCTGATACTTGAACTACGCACATCACTCGATCCATCGTCGCCTTGATCAACCGTATCAGTTTATCCGGGAATCCGTATTCGTGCATAATCTGCCATAGCTGTTCTCGATCGATTGTATCATACGCCGATTTGAAATCGATGAACAAGTGATGTGTGGGCACGTTGTATTCGCGGCATTTCTGCAACACCTGGCGGATGGCGAACATCTAGTCCGTTGTAGCGCGTTCACCCATAAATACAGCCTGATATTGCCCCACGAACTCTCTTGCAATCGGTGATAGTCGGCAGCATAAAATTGGAGAGAGTATATTGTAGGCAGCGCTCAGTATCAGATCACACGCGCGGTAGTTCCCGCAATCCAACTTGTCGCTCTTTTTGTAGATGGGACACACGATACCTTCCATCCATTGTTCCGGTAATACTTCCTCCTCCCAAATCTTGGTAATGACCCAGTGTAGTGCTCTCACCAGTGCTTCTAGTATTTTAGAAGCTCGCTTGGTAGTTGATCTGCCCCAACGGCTTTGTTGTTTTTCAACCGGCCAACCTCCTCCTCAATCTCTTGGAGGTCAGGGGCCGGAAGTCTTTCGTCCTGTGCACATTAGCGTGGGACACAAAAAGACATTTTACTCCTGTACACTTTTTGAGTTCCATTTTGGCCCCATATCAACTGTGCAAAATTTCAGCTCGATCGGAGAAACTATATTTTAGCGCCAGCCGTTTTAAGTTTTCATACGATTTACTATGGGGAAAATCACTTTTCCAAAGAAAAATCGCCACAGGTTGCCCCTTAACCCCTAAAAATAAAACGATGAATGATTTCTGTTGGAAATTTCACGAGGAATAAACCCTCTGAAGACCGAAAAGCGATCTGAGGCATGTGGAAAAAGTTATTGACTGAAAACTGAATGGCATGCCAACGCTGTTTAACATGTAAGGAATAACAATAAATAATAAAATCTTCGATTGATAAATTTTATCAATCGTGGAAGGCTCAATAACTTTTTCCACGAATATCGCATTGCTTTGCGGTCTTCTGAGGTCTGATTCCTCGTAAAGTTATCTACAAAAATCATTCAACGACTTATTTTTAGGGATCAATGGGTGAACTCAAGCGATTTTTCTTTGAAGAAGTAAATTTTCCCAATAGTAAATCGAAAGAAAAACTAAAAATGGCGGGCGCTAAAATATAGTTTCTTCGATCGATCTGAAATTTTGCACAGTTGATATGGGACCAAAATGGAACTCAAAAAGTATACAGGAGTTGGAGTTTTTCAATTTTTTATATTTTCCCATATAAACCGTGTACCAGGGTAGTGCACATACTCCTAGATCTGTTACCACGCCACCTTCGGTACTTGCAACGTCGCCATTAAGGTGCTCATCGTAATGCTGCCGCCACCTCTCAACCACCTCACGCTCGCTCGTGAGAATATTCCCGTGATTATCTCGGCACATGTCAGCATGTGGCACAAAGCCACCGACGAACCGACGTGACAGCTAGAACAAATAAATTCAAATTTGTTGTCCCCGACGCCATGATGAAAAATAGCCAAACACTACCGCCGCCCCTATAACGATTTGCGATGGTTCGATAGCTGGATCTCAAACCCCCGTGTGTTGATATAGGAAAAGGTTCGCGTCTGCGCTGATTTGACAGAAGCGTTCGTTGACCGTTAAATTTGGGAGGGGGGGGGGGGGGTGGGGGGTCAGTTTTGAAACACCACTGTCACGTCGGTTCGTCGGTGACAAAGCCTCTGCGCGAGTGGTTCAGCTTCTCGTAGAACTTTCGTGTGTCCTTAGCGCGGGACAGCTCTTCCATCGCTTCGCGGTCTCGTTCGTCCTGCTGGCGCTTCTTCATCCGGAAGACTGAGTTCTGCCTGTTCCGCGCCTGTTTGTAACGTGCCTCATTCGCTCTCGTACGGTGTTGCAGCATTCTCGCCCATGCTGCATTCTTCTCGTTTTTCAACTGTTCACATTCGCCGTCGTACCAGTCGTTTCTGTGATTCGTAGTCGTGAGGCCTAGTGCTGTAGCCGAGGTACTACCTATGGCGGATCGGATGTCCCTCCAGCCATCTTCAAGTGTAGCTGCGCCAAGCTGCTCTTCCGTTGGTAGGACCACTGCTAACTGCTGCGCGTAGTCTTCAGCCACTTCTACGTTACGCAGCCGCTCGATGTTGAGCCGCGGCGTTCGAATTCGACGCGTGGTGATAACTGTCGAAAGTTTTGAGCGCATGCTTACAGCGACTAAGTAGTGATCCGAATCTATATTCGCACTGCGGTATGTGCGGACATTGGTTATATCCGAGAAGAATTTACCGTCGATTAGAACGTGATCGATTTGGTTTTCTGTTTGATGGTCGGGTGATGTCCAGATGGCTTTGTGGATATCTTTGCGGGGGAAGAAGGTGCTTCGGACTACCATACCACGGGAGGCTGCAAAGTTTACGCATTGCTGGCCGTTATCATTCGATACGGCGAGCAGGCTGTTTCGCCCGATTACCGGTCTGCACATTTCCTCCCTTCCTACCTGCGCGTTCATGTCGCCGACAACGATTTTCACGTCACGCGGCGAGCACCCATCGTGTATTTGCTCTAACTGCGCGTAGAACGCTTCTTTCTCGTCATCAGGTCTCCCTTCGTGTGGGCAGTGGACGTTAATGATGCTGTAGTTGAAGAAACGGCCCTTAACTCTCAACATGCACATCCTTGCGTTGATCGGCTGCCACCCGATAACACGTTGTCGCATCTTGCCCAACACTATAAATCCTGTTCCCAGTTCATTGGTGGTGCCATAGCTTTGGTAGAAGGTAGCCGCTCGATGCCCGCTTTTCCACTTTTTCTGTCCAGTCCAAAAAAGTTCCTGCAACGCCACGATGTCGAAGTTGCGGGGATGTAGTTCGTCGTAAATTATCCTGTCACATCCTGCGAAACCTAGTGACTTGCAATTCCATGTTCCAAGTTTCCAATCGTAGTCCTTATTTCGTCGCGTGGGTCTATGCCGATTGTATCGAGTCGTATTTTCTCCTATGTTATTCGCAATGGGGATTTTTGCAGGTGGCTTATTGGGCCTACTCCAACACTCCTGTCTCGCCGGAGGGCTCTTTACATCTACAATGCCGTTTATAGACACTAAAGGGATATTCTAGGTCAGCCAAACTACCTTGGAGTTCAGAACTTTAGGTCTACTCTCGTAACTGTCGCCTTATCTGTTATACTGAGTAATGCTGCATAATCAATCGCAGTTACTGGAGCAATCTGAACTCTACTAGCTTATTATAAACCTTTGGGACATTCAGGGTCGACCAAACTGTGCTATAATGAAATCCTTCAAATCTACAAGAATAACTTTATTTGTTTCGCCATAAATAATAGTATTGTATAATCTGCTGGGATCTGCGAAGCTCTTGAAATCTCAAATATCATTTAGAGACACTACAGGGATATTCCAGGTCAGCCAAACTACCTTGGAGTTCAGGACTTCAGGTCTACACTTGTAACAGTATCCATTGAGTAACGCTGCATAATCAACCGCAGTTACTGGAGCAATTTGAAGTCTACTAGCTTATTATAAACCTTTGGGACATTCAGGGTAGTCCAAACTGTGCTATAATGAAGTCCTTCAAATCTACAAGAATAACTTTATGTGTTTTCGCCATAAATAAAGCCACGTGTTTTCGCCATAATGCGCTTCATTATGCAACACTTTTCTGTTGCATAATGAAAAGAGGAAAAGTAGGCCGTTATGGCACACTCTCTAATTATGTAAACCAGCCTTTTGTGATTGTAAATTGCAAAAAGTTATATTTTGAATGAGAAAACTGCTTACGAAGTTTCAATAATGACGATGATATCAAGGACGATTTCTTCCATCTTAAAATGTGCCTTGACGTGATTAGAGTTGTCTAATTTTATAGTTGAGGAGTGTGATTTATCGAACCTAATGATGGCTATTATATAGTACGCCAAGGAATGCAAATAACACGGAAAAATGAAAAAAAAAAATCGACATATCCTGGCATTTCACTAATAACCAACCAAGTCGTATCATGTGGATTGTTGCATCACGAAGAGCACCTGAATTCCGCAACGGAATTCAATGATCAACTGCGTGGTTGTGGTACATATTTTAGTTTTTAAACATATCAGTTCCACCGATGCAGAAACAAGATAAAAGCCAAATCCCATCCCCCATGTGGGCGATGGAATTTCAAACATTTGCAAAAAGAAGCCAACACTTGTCACTTGGCGAGCATTTCCAACCGAATGGATTACCATTCCGCATGGCTGCCAGTAGTGCAGCCGCCATCACCCTACCATGCCAGCAGTACCTAGAACCCTGCAGAAGTTGACCAGCCATTCGACAATTCACATTGCTGTCATTCCATCGTCTTGGTGGAAGACTTCGACGGCGACGACGGACGGTGATGATGACGATGCCATCGATAGGAGGAGAGCATATGCATTGAAGTGAACTGCAATGCTGCAATCAATGCGGCTGGAATTCACCGGCAAAATCAGGATTCTTAGGAATTTAGAATGTGTCTTTGGGTGGAGGCCCGTAGTCACACAAAGACGGTAGGCTCAGCTGGCCATTATTGTAGAGAAGCGCATAATTTCTGATGACGATGTGCCATCTGTTGGTTGAAGTACCCTCTGCCTCTTCTGCTCTGGTTGAATCTATCACGGAATGGAAACGGTTGATTGACCTGTACTGTGATTTGTGATGAAGATTTTGCGGTAAAGGGCTGTAGGATGACTGAAATGGAACACGCATGATAATATCTGTGAATGTATGTTCCGTACCTATCATCAATTTTTATACTTTTACGTTATTGGCAAAAGCTTGGATACATTCTGATTTATATGAGCTTTTGGTTGTTTTACTTACTATAAGACAACTGCAGCAATATTTAGTACTTGCTTTGCAAAGTGTTGAAAAAAGCTACCTGACAAAAAACAGCGCGCCAGCAACACCCACAACCCTTCGATCCAGCACGTTTCGACATTCGCATACAACAATAAAATGCAAAGAGTGCGCGTAGAAAAAGTCTTAATTATTTAACAGATGAAAGAACATCCGTTCCTGGACATGGAAATTGCTTTAAGTTTCTTTGCATATCATTTTAATAGTTTCGTCAGGGGTCCAATTCGCTTTTTTTTTGTTTGTTTTCATTTTGATTCTATTCAGATGCGAGAGTGGAGTACATACATAGTGTTGGCTGTTAAGGTTGAAGGATTCGTCATTGACATAATCGTCATCATTGAAAATACAAAAGCAGTTTTCTCGGTCAAAACAGAAATGTTCGAATTGAAAATGTATTCACTGTACTCCATTCTGCACCCGCAATACAGTGAATACATTTTCACTGCCGAAATTTCGGCTTTGAATGAGAAAACTGCTTTCGTTTATTCAATGATGACGATTATGTCAATGACGAATCCTTCAACCTTAAACACTATCGCAAATACCATCATTTTTCCTCAGTATTGCGACGGAATGCACACACTAGCAGACTAGAGTGAAGTGCCAACTGTTTGATATACTTCGATTGTAGGGAAGAGTAGACAAGCATTGGACAAGTAAATTGGGATTTGTTTTTTTTAATTTGGGAAAAAAAAAGATTTTTGATACTATACGAAAGGGCACCTTTTTTGAGCCACTATGATTTTTTGTACAGATTGTTAGAACTTTTTTTGGTACCCAATTTTAAAGAGATTTTTAGAAACCACCTTTTCACATCTGGGCAACTTTTACTGGGCTGCAAATCGGTGAGTCGATAAGGAGAGCGTTCAACATAGCTCTGGTCCTCACAAGTTTCTACCTCATGCTTCCACGGATCAAGCGATGACAAAGACCGCCAGCTAAGAGTTGTATGTTTAGATGATAGTGCAGCCTGGGCACTGTTGTCCTTCTCACTTCAGCTCTTTGAGCCTCTGTTCACAAAGGTGCGGCTCGAACAGCGTCTGTTCTGGCATCCAGCGGCTGAGTAAGAAATGCTGCATCACGCCCAGCTAGAGACGTTCAAGGTGGTAGCCCCATCAGCGTGGTCGTCCCAGTGTTGGTTGGGACAAACAGAACTGACACAATGGCCCTCCGGCGATTCAGGAGTTTTGGCGTAGACTAAATAAGCCACGCGAGGAAAGCACCGAAAGTGGCGTGGTACCAGATCTCAAAACAACAAAGCCGCTGGAGCAGATCAAGTACCAAGCAAGTTACCAAAATACGGTGGAGAAGCACTGGTGAGAGCACTGCACTGGGTCATTACCAAGACTTGGGAGGTGGAAGTATTACCGGAGGAATGGATGGAAGGTTTCGTGTGTCTCATCTTCCAAAAGTGCGACAAGTTGGATTGCTGGAACTATTGCGCGATCACACTACTGAGCGCTGCCTACAAGATACTCTCTCAAATTTTATGCCGCCGTCTATCACCGATTGCAAGAGAGTTCGTGGGGCAATATCAGGCTGGATTCATGGGCGAACGCGCTACAACGGACCAGATGTTCGCCATCCGTCAGGTATTGCAGAAATGCCGCGAATGCAACGTGCCCATACATCACTTGTTCATTGATTTCAAATGGCAGCCAATTAATCGTCCCATAATTAATTAAAAATTTTCCATAAATAATTCGAAAATTGCCAATAAATAAATAGGGGTGGAAGCAATAATAAACTATAAAAGTTCCATAAACAATTCAAAAAGCGCATAAATAAATCAAAACTTTCCATAAATAATTGATTTTCGAGCAATAAAAAATGTCAGAATTTCCACAAGTAAATCAACAATTGCAATAAAAAACTATATTTTTCCAACAAAAAATTTCGAGCATACTGCATCATAGAACTATGATAGAAAACTGAAACTATTGTGCAATTTAACAGACAATCGCTTGCTGTCCGAACTCGCTAACGCTCGTCGGACTTTAAAAAAGGATAAAAGGATAACATCTCTGTTCGCATTATACCGGGCAAATTCTTGGATCTGTGGATTGCCTAAAACCGAATCGACGCAGTTACGGCGCATCGGCTTTCGGAAACTTCGGCGGCCTTCTGCCGCCTCAGTTCCTCAATCCTCTATGCGGCTTCGCCGCATGGCTCGGCCGATACTTTTACTTTTCTCATTATTTCGTATTTATTGCTAAATTTTCAATTGCTTTTTTGATGTTTTTCAATTGGGAATTTTTAAATTATTTATGGAAAAATCAGATTTATTTATGGAAAATTTAAACTTTTTTGTTGGAAAAAATATAGTTTTTTATTGCAATTGTTGATTTATTTGTGGAAATTCTGACATATTTTATTGCTCAAAAATCAATTATTTATGGGAAGTTTTGATTTATTTAGGCACTTTTTGATTTGTTTATGGAAATTGTATAGTTTATTATTGCTCCCACCCCTACTTTTTTATTGGCAATTTCTGATTTTGTTATGGAAAATGATCACTTTTTTATGAGTCGTTTATATTTTAGCCATTTCAAATCGGGGTATGATACAATCAGGCATCAAATTTTTCCCTCACTCACGCGTGTAACGATCTATCACACAGCGATATTATCCGGATTAAGCAGTCTGATATTTTCCTTGCCCCCATAGACGATTGAAAAGTCTGTCTCTCCGGTTCCTTTGCGTTATAGAAGTATGCTCTCTCCAACTAGCGCTCACTCACAAATCGTTTGCTCTCGCAGCAAAAAATGGTTGGTCAGTCTGCACCAATCCACGTTTTCATCCGGTTGACGTCTGAGCGGTGCCGTGTTATATAGATGGCCATGTGAACAAGTCCTTTTTTGTAAACAGGGTACAACTAAACGTAAAATAATTGATCTCGTGCATCGGTGGAGACGTTATGTGACTCGCAGGCGGAGTGAAAAATTGGATGCTTTGTTGTTTATCCGCGAGTTGTGCATAGAGACATATCGAGAGCGCTGGAGTGGGAGACTTTTATTTTTCTTCCCATGCAGTGATAAATCATGATCGTGGAAGTTGATAAATCCGTGGAATTTGATCACGTGAGTGAAAAATTGGATGCCTGGATACAATCGATCGAGAACAGCTATGGTAGGTTATGCACGATATGGATTTCCGGATAAACTGATACGATTGATCAAGGCGACGATGGATCGAGTGATGTGCGTAGTTCGAGTATCAGGGACACATTCGAGTCCCTTCGAATCTCGCAGAGGGTTACGGCAAGGTGATGGTCTTTCGTGCTTGCTGTTCAACATTGCGTTAGAGGGTGTAATAAGGAGAGCGGGGATTAACACGAGTGGAACGATTTTCACGAAGTCCGGTCAGCTGCTTGGTTTCGCTGATGATATTGACATTAATCTCCCTTCTTCGACGGTGAAACATCAGAAAAGGTTCCAAGCACAGAATTCCGGACGTCAAACAGTGAGAAAACCCTTAATTATTAATTCACCAATAATTTAGCAAGGTTTCAACATTGTTAATGAGGCCATTCCACCATAATTCCGACATACCGTAAAATGGGGTAACTTTGATAGTTTTTCAGCGAATTTTCTTAATATTTTTCCATGTAAAAGTATTTCCCTGAGTTTTATATTTTTAAAACAAGTACTGGGGTATCAGTCATCAATTGCAATTGAAAGATTCGATAATCTGAAATATTTTGGATGACTTTTAGTTTTCCATATGAGCGAGAATCATATTTGCATTTTGGGGTAACTTTGATAATGCCCTAAAAAACACATCAAATCTTAAAAAATAATCACAGATTAAAATCTTAGGAGTATGAACATGATGAGAGAAGCCTTGTGGAATATAACAAATAGAATTTTTATATCAAACCATTGATTTTTACTAAATTCTACATATAAAAATGTGTTTGGTGAGTACTAAGTGAAGAAAACACAGTGAATTTAGCTATCAAAAATCATTATCTTTACAAAAATATATGTTTAACGGTACATCAACATATGATTACATACTATTCATGGCGAGTTCTCTTATTTTTTGTGTTGTTTTTAATGTTTTATTAACAAACTAGCTGACCCCGACGTGGCTAGCCACGTTAGCTAGAAAAAGATTGTTTTTAAAATTCCAGTTACACTTCTAAAATGAAACTGTATTCGAGAACATTCCAGAATCTCTCTCCAGAATGCTTCTCTCTTGAACGTTTAGTAATCTCCAGAAAATTCTCAAAATTCTGATTTTCCAGAACTTTTCAGAAGGTCCGTTTGACTTTTTTTTTTCTGGAAGGTTGACAAACTCCCCGAACATAATCGGCATTAAAAAAAATGTTCCAGAAAATTCCAGAAGGTTAGTTTTCTTATTCTTTCTGAAACATTCAGTAACTTCTGGAAAGTACCTGGGAAGTTAAATGTTCCAGACTATTCTAGATTTTTTCTGTTTTCATTTGGAATGCTCAGTAGCTTCCAGAAATTTCTCAAACATTTTATGGATTTGGTTGTTCCAGAACCTTCTTAAAGGGTATTTTCATTCTTTTCGGAACGTTCACAAACTCTCAGACACTTTTCGCAAATTTAAAAAAGTTTGCAAAAGGTCTTTGTCTTGTTTTTGTCCAGTAACTTCTCGAAAGTTCTAAGAATTTTGATTATCTAAAACATTTTCGTAGATTATTATTCTTCCTTCTGAAACATTCAGTAATCTCTAGAAAGGTCTCGAAATTTAATGAATTTTGGTATTCCAGAACATTTTAGAAGGCCCTTTGCTTCTTTCTTGCACTTTCATTAACTTCCAGAAAGTTCTTGAAATTATGAATGAAAAGTGTACATAACATTCCAGAAGGTTCTTCTCCTTTCTCTGATTGAAACGTTCAGTAACGCACAGAAAGTTTTCGATATTTGAGGAAGTGTGATATCCAGAATATCTCAGATGATTGTTTTACTTTTGTAACGTTAAGTATCTTTCAGGAGGTTTCTGGGAATTTTATGGATTTTTATGTTCCAGAACATTCTAGAAGGTTCTTTTTTGGTTCCTTGCTCGTTCCCTAACGTCCATAACCTTTTCCCAATATAATAAAGTTTCATGCTCTAGAACATTCTAGAAGGTTCTTTTCTAAAACTTTTAACAACTTAGAAGTGGTTATTAGAAGCCGAAGTTCTCAGTTCATAACTGAGCTCATAGACACTAAGCTGAGAAGCAGAGTTTGTCCCAGTTGAGACGTTACGCAAAAAAAAGATGTTCCATAATGCTGCAGAAGGTTCTTCTTCTTCTTCTCTCTGAAGCATCCAGAAAATTCAAGGGGATTCTCGAAAATTTAAGAAGTTCCATATTTTAGAGCATTCCAGAGCGTTATTTATTTTATTTTAGAATTTTTAGAATATTGATGTTCCAGAACATTCGAGAAGGTTCTTATTATTCCTGGAAAGTCAAAAAACATCCAGAATGTTCTCGTACTTTTTAGAAATTTGATACAACTATGGTGAAACATTTCAACGAAACATTTCAAAGCATTACGGACAGACAGACAGGCAACGCTGGGATTTTATACAGGGTGTTAGGTTCCTGAGTGCAAACTTTTTAAAGGGTGATAGAGGACCATAAATGGAGACAAAAATTGTTCTACGCATATGGTCAAATCTCAATCGTTACGTAGTTATTGAACTCCCCATGTTCTTGACTCTTATTGCCTTAACTGGCTATAACTTGAAAATGGTCAAACTTATCGAAGTTTTTTGACCCTTATTCGAAAGATTATTGAATTTTCTATCAAATGGCATCTTTGAATCGATTGGTTTAGTCAAATAACTAAGTTTTCAATAGCAAAATAGCTCAAAATAGTGTATTTTTATTGGTTTTCGTCAATTATCTTTGAAACATGCGTAATAAATTAAAATTCTTTCTTAGGCAAAATTGTGGCCCCTGTTCTACTCTACAATTCGTTTTTTGACACTAAACTGCTAGCTCTTATCGTTTACTTGCAATTTTGATTTAAATGTGCGGCACAATGCGCAAAAAGGTGCTTTCCATGACAGTTGCAAATTTATGATCTGAAATGCGATGTTAAAATCGAAATTGCAACAAAACGATAAGAGATAGAAGTTTGATGTCAAAGAACGAATTGTAGAGTGAAACAGTGGCCACAACTTTGCCAAAGAAAGAATTTTGAATTATTACGCATTTTTCAAAGATAATTGACAAAAATAAATTAAAACACACTACTTTTGAGCTATTTGCTCTAGACAACTTAGTTATTAAACTAAACCAATCGATTCAAAAATGCCATTTGATAGAAAATTCAATAATCTTTTGAATAAGGGTCAAAAAACTTCGATAAGTTCGACCATTTTCAAGTTATAGCCAGTTAAGGCAATAAGAGTCAAAAACATGGGGAGTTCAATAACTACGTATCGATTGAGATTTGACCATATGCGTAGAACAATTTTTGTCTCCATTTATGGTCCTCTATCACTCTTTAAAAAGTTTGCACTCAGGAACCTAACACCCTGTATATATGATTTTGAGCAGCACTACATGAAATTACAAGGGCATTGCATACTTTTAGGCGTTTATCAATGTATGGAGATTTACGTCACAATTTACTAAACTGCTTCCATTTCGTAAAAACACACTTCGTTAAGAGATTCAAGGCCAGATTTGGAATCTACTATGATGATTCTAACGAGAATAAGAGTCCGTTCATTGAAAAAATAGTTGTAACGAAGTCGTATAGCAGATTGTTTGAAGGGGTTGACAAATGATAAAAATATTAACAATTTTTATTTTTTGTCCAAAAAGTTGTATATAAACTAGGTTTTAATGAAAATACGTCTAAACCAGGCCTGCCCAACCTTTTTCGGCCGCGGGCCACTGGTGAAACTGCATACTAGTCGACGGGCCAGAAGAAAAAAATCGTTAATAATACATTATTTTTTTTATCTTTTCTGAGCATGGCTAGAAATTTGTGGCACAAATTTCCCGAATGGAGGAGAACGTGCCTCTAGAGCCGACCTACTGATGGCTAGATAATAGAAAAGAACTTTTTTGCAGTTTAATGTTGCTAATGAAATTTGAAAGGTTTTTTGATTTCTTGCAGAATATTGGACAAAGTATTTAGGAAGTTTCAATAACATGTTTCAATGTAGTACCAGACAGAGCTATTGAATGGCACAAAAAATCTCGGAAAGCTTCAAAAATTGTGATTAAATTTTTCATGTTTTTCCTAAATTAAGCTTATGACGTAATCTTTCTATTTTGTTTTACAATCTTAGCAAGCGAATTTTCACATTACACATTATTTTATTGTTAAGAATCTTTTACTTCAATTCTGTAGGACACTTAAACCAAATGCTTGCATATTTTTAAATCTTTTAAAAATTTTACAAAATATACTCTAAAAAGTCATTTTATTTTTTAAAATTATTAAAACACATTTCCATTGAAAAAGGAAATATTCAGAATAATAATATCTCGGGCTAAATTCTAACTATTTTTGTCCAATCGTGCCGCGGGCCGCACAAAATGTCCTCGCGGGCCGGATCCGGCTCGCGGGCCGTACGTTGGGCAGCCCTGGTCTAAACTGATCTTTCATATGTATAGAACTTATCTACGTTTGCCTTTTTCTTAACTGGTTGAAGAAATTATAGTTATAAAATAAACTATACAATGCCTGTCGCACTATCAAAGTTACCCGCATTATCAAAGATACCCCGTTTTACGGTACCCCTGTGCAAATACGGCACCTCACAAGTTGATTAACTTCGAGCAATGAAGTAGATCCAAACCCGCGGATCGAAACGTCGGCGACGAATTAAAAATATCAACGCTGATTTCTGTAAGTGCAAGCCGAAACCATTAAAAGTACCACCAAAATCAGTCAACCTAGTAACAAATTGACATTATTGCTCGTAAATTTGAGACGATGGTGGAAACGTACATCCGACTAAAAGGGCTCCAGGGAGAAATTACCGCGCCCGACACCCCGAATTTCTATCGACGGTGTTGAAATCGAAGTGGTAGATGAATTCGTGTACTTGGGCTCACAACGACACCAGTTTACTTTGGATTCCGCAGAACTCTACGATCGAATAAAGTTCGCTGTCACACGAAGTTAACTATCAACAACACGCTGATTAGACCGGTAGTTCTCTATGGGCACAAAGCATGGACCCTACGTGCAGAGGACCAACGCGCCCTTGGAGTTTTCGAACGGAAGGTGCTGCGTATCATCTACGGCGGAGTGCAGATGAAAGGCGGGACATGGAGAAGGCGAATGAAACACGAGCTGCATTAGCTGCTGAGAGAACCAACCATCGTCCACACCGCGAAAATCGGGAGGCTACGGTGGGCGGGTCACGTCATCAGGATGTCGGATACCAAACCAACTAAAATGGTTCTCGAGAGTCGTCCGACCGGTACAAGAAGTGCGCAGCGAGATATATGGGTCGATCAAGTGGAGGACGATCTATGGACCATTCGCAGAGTGCGAAGCTGAATACACACAGCCATGGACCGAGTGGATTGGAGACGGCTACTATGTACAGCAGAGGCCACCCAGGCCTTAGCCTGATCGGTAAGGTAAGTAAGGTGAAGAAACCGCCCTCAAGTGTAAGAGGTTGCCCTTGCATCCCTTGTTAATTCCCGCGCGAAGCATTGCTGTATAGGAGTAAGGCCTGAAACATTCACGCAGAAAAATGAGGCTTGTTTAAAACAATAAAACGCATGGTTGATTTTCAAACTGAGCATTTACTTATTCCAAAGTTATATTTCTTTGTTTTCACTTAGAGTTTATCGATCAAAACAACCAATTCCCATCATTCCATATAACATTAAAATCTGCATTTGTTTCAACAAAATGGGGACCATAATCATGGCCCGGAAGCACTCACACATCTTCAAAATTCTTACCCCAACATCGCCACAACGAAGAAAGTGTATCAAATCCATCACTCCAACTTCCAAGTGCAGTTTTGGCCGTGATGGATAACGCGCAGGTACTCGATTTTTTGCCTTGTTTTATTCGTTCTCGCTTCCATCCGCTTGTCGAGTGTCTAAAAATAGATTTCCGAGCTGCCGCAGGAGCTGCCGTCACCAACACAATCACTTCCCAGCTTTGTTAGTGGCAAAAGTGCAGTCGTTTAAAACAATCTGTTATTTTATGTTGAAACTACCAAATCTCTGTTTGTTCTAACAAACTGTCAAAAATTTCGGCAAATGAAAATATTTGTATTATCAAACAATGGAACAGTTCAGTTCAAACTAGAAATCAGTTTGTCGCTATAACAAACTGAAAAATCGCTTGATTTGAACTCGAATTCAATTGTGTTTACAAAATATTTTTCTGCGTATTGTTTTGCAGATGTGACTCAAACATAAATTTCGAGGGTAATTTGCTGTTTCTATACTTTATTTTTATTGTCGGTTAGTTATCCGATTCTGGTAAATTGTATATTGCTTCAATTTTTTAAACGTCAGGGCCCTGTTTCCTGCTAGTTTTTCCCAATCTTCTTGTGATAGATCACCGGTCATGTCCATATTTTGTTTTATGACGTCTTTTCAGGTGTATCCCGGTCGTCCTCTCTTCCTGTACTGCTTCTTGTATCTGGCTGCCAGTTTTAGCAGACTCTCGTCGTCCGTTCTCATTTTATGGCTCCAGTATCGCATCTCGAGTGCCCTGGCTTTTTTCGTGACTGTCTTGTCTCCTATTATACTTTTCCCGCTTTCGCATGCTCCTGAGTCCGCACAGCATCGGCCCAGTTCATCCGCTATTCGCCGCTCGTATTTCCTGAGCAAAGCTCTTGATCTTTTTGTTAATACGGCTACTTGCAAGCCATATATCATGGTGGGTGAGATTGACGTGTTATATAATAATTTTCCGACCTCGATCGACGGCTTGTTCTTTTTAACGGATTGTAGCACTAGTTTTGATGCCTTAACTGCTTTTCTGCATCGCGTTTAAATCTTTTTTGGCCTGCTCAGTCTCTCTTTGATTTAGGCGCCCAGGTAGTCCAGTTCTCTTGAAACCGGGTATTCAACTCCGTTGATTTCTATTTTATCTGGTGATCGTCCAAGTGGTGTCCTCACTATAACCTGTGTCTTGTTGGTATTCAAAATCAGGTTTGCCTCCGCCAGATGTTCTGATAGCACCGGCAGTAGTCTATTTACTAGTTGGTATACATTCTTTGCGATAATTAATATATCGTCTGCGTAGACTAGTACCGTGATTTCGGGTGAAATTGATCAATGGGTGAAATTGATCGATGTGAGGGAAAATTTTATTTGTCAAAAATAAAGCTTTGAACTTAAAACAATTTGTACAAAATGACCATCATCTGGCTCAAGGGTTATTGAATGATGAGTTTACATGTTTTACAGCTTATTAGTCACATATTTCTGTATTAAATTTAATATTTTCAATATTAACTGCGTGATTGGCGAATTTCAAAGACATTTTCAAACTTTCGTTACCGTAGCTGTATTGCACATGGAATAAATGTTCGAATGACTGTTTATAGCTGCCAAGTGTTCGCTGAACCCGATTTCCTCATCAAAAGTTCTATAAATATTTATATTTATACTGTACAGTCAGGAGTTTTGTAAATAAATTTTGTAAATATAGTGTGTTAATAATGGAATGGAAATAGATTGTAAGAATACGCACTTCCCATTAATGAATTTGAAATGTATTTAGTCCCTTAGAGTAGGCAAACGAGCACTTAATGAGGTGCAAACGCTTCCTTGGGTCGAGGCCATTTGTTTTCTTGATAAGGTGGGAGAGAGAAGGCAGCACGGCTATCGTTCAAGTTATCCAACGTAGCTGTGTAGTCACGAAACTACACGAAGGGTTTCGGGAAATGACGCACTTCCGGGTGCGTCCGAGATACACTTCCCCTTATCTGAGGCGTGAAAGACTCGATCATTTCGTCCGTGATCGCCCACTGACTTAGAAGTCCCCGCGTTTGTTAGCTAGTGTTTCGTGAGCCAATTGTAGGTGCCGTTTAGTGTGGTGTTAAATGTAGTTGAATAATTAAATTTGTTTCGTTCCAAAAAGTAGGCTAAAGTGTGCGTAAGGAATTGTGTGCGATTAGTAGAACTTTAAGAAGCTCTAAACGAAGGTGAGAATTGTGCTCTAATGTGCTCGTAGTGCAAGTGCTCATGTCCATGTTCTGCCAGATTGGCTTTTGTTTCAATCCCACAGTTCCTCGCACCCAAGCGCGACGACGTCTGCTCCCCAACGGACGAAGAATTCCCGGCAATCGCCGAACCGCCGGAAGCGGACGGATCCGTCTCCATATCTGTCCGGGAGGCCCGGGGACCGTCGAGTGGAAGAATTCCACATGCTGGTTCGTCCATTGTCCAGCACAGCCGCATCAACCGCCAAAACCGCCATCGCATTGGTAGGAGCAACCGCCATTGCGTACCTCAGCTCTGTGATTGCCACCGATTGATCAGCCAAGCCAGTGGGATCATCGACCCTAGCAGCAGGTCATCGACTGCTGTTCAGTAAGCCAACGACATCTCGGTGAGTCAAAACCTTTTCTTTTTTTGAACGGAGTGCGGCGTCCGTTGAGGGCGCCGCGGAGGATTTTTTTTTGCCAGTCTTAGACTGAAGACCGAAAGGTAGCTGCAAAGCCAACAAAACCCCGCTTTTGAAGAACCGGAACCCGTTGAACGATTTCTGCGGATCAACGTCTTGGCTCCGTGAGAAATGCGTGCGTGAAACGCCATCGTTCACCACCGCCAATCAGTTTCGGGGAATAGGAGCGCAGCCCATTACACTGCTGTTCTGCCTAGGAAAATGACGTCATTAGAACATTGAGAGCACTGAGCACAGATAGTCAGATAGGGAGGAGTTAGAATTCGCACACACGCTAGGAAGTAGTAGTAGAGAGGAACGATCACACATTATGAAACGCCAAATTTGAATGTTGTACCCTAATGTACCCAATAAATGTTAAGTATATGTCTTGTAGAATGTTAAGCCAATAATAATCGTTTCATTAGTAATCCAAATAAATGTAGAGTACAGAGTTTCCTTCCTAGCCATTTGATCATTTAATTGCGTTTATCATCACATAGCATGTTAGTAGTTTCGTTGTCCCGTCCTCCACGTCAGTGAGTTTGATTGGGTTGTTGAGTATCTTCCAGGTTAGTGAGCAATCTAGTGATGAACGAAAAGAGTCTGCCGATGATGAGAACTTCTCACTAGCGAGATCTTGAGGGTACGGGTGGTCTCTCACCGTTCTCTGAGTGTCGTCGTGACTGTGTAGTTATGTTGCGATAATAGAGTGTTCCCGTTTGGACGTTTTAGTGCGTAGCCAGCTGGAACGATCCGTAAATCCTTTCAGGAATTTTCAAATGGACTCGCCCTTAGGGGGTCTCATCCGGGCAATATAATATCGGGCGCGTGGTCTCCCTTGTGGAGTGGCGCTTAAACCACGCGTTTTATGCTGGATCGCCCAGCAGCGGCTACAATACATACAATTGCACTTTTTCTAAAGTAATGACTTGTTTAGTATGAAAATTGCATACTTTTAGGCATACAGTTTCGGCAAGCCTCGTTGGATAAATATACGACTCGTGCTGGAAAAATCAACTTTTTGCAACTCGTTACATAAATAACTATTTCAGCACTTACAAAGACATTTCACTAACTGATCAATTTCACCCCGAAAGTAAAATTTCAGATTTTTTATTTTAAATGATATTTATTGCAATAAAATGATTTGCAGTAAAAGTTTCAACCTCGTTGACTGATGAAACCCGTGGTCGTACTTGTTTTAAAGCATTGAGTTTGGCCATATCGATTACTATTCAAAAATTCGAAGCCAAAAACTGTGAAAAGTGATCAATTTCACCCGAAATCACGGTATTATGAAAAACCTGAGCTGTGAGACTTGTCCACTATTAAGAAGTCTCCCAGTTCTTCGTTAGTTTTGCGCAGAACTTCTTCAATGATGAGGTCAAACAAATATGGTGAGAGGGGGTACCCTTGTTTAATACCCATTCGTCGATTCTCTTTTGTAGAGCGCTGTCCGTTCCATAGTGTTTGGAACGTTTCCTCCGTGGTACACTGGACGATTCTGGGTATTAGTTGTCATGGTACGTTTTTGGAAGTCAGTATGTCTGGAAGTCGTACTAGAGCGATTTTCTCGAATGCTTTACTCACCTCTAAAGCCATGACTATCACGTCATCGCCGGCGTACCAATTTTCCTCTAGGCTCAGTGTACCAGTTATGGCTATAGTACCTCAAATTCGCCATAGTTGATTTTCAACCTGTAAAGATACAAATCAACAAGAAAAAAAATCGTAAACAACAGATCACGATCACAAAAGATGATTGCAATCATTCAAACTTCACAATTTGCTCAAATTATGGTAGAAATAAATCATTTCCTTAACTTTTCGGCCTCCTTGCACCCTATTTCGCCATAGTGTACCAGTTATGGCAAATCCCATAAGGAATGCATGTAAATAGTGCGAAGTGGAACCCAAATTAACAAATGTGTCCATAGCTGGTACAGGGTTCCAATCATTGGCACACGCCGTAATAAATACTAAAAGTAGCTTTGGCTCCATTTTTATATTTTTCCTGTAAAGTTTGAAAACTAATCAATCATTTGACTTATTGTTTACATTCGTCGGTCTTTTTCTTATTTTTGTAGATATAGTTTTTCTTAGGTGGCGTGATAACTGGTACAGGCACCCTAATACTCTCTTGGCAACGAAGAGGTGGTCCAGTGTAGATCGCCCGTGCAGGAATGCAGTTTGATGATTTCCAATCGGATCGGAAGCATCGATAAGTTTATTTTTAGCAGCCATGAGGCATAGATTTTATATCCGACACTGCTCAGTAGTGTTACGAAAAGAAATTTTCTCTCTAGATTTTAAACACAAGCGTCACATTTTATACATGTATTTTAGCGTCCTCTTCCCTAATCTGCCCTGCATCGTCACAATTTCTCTAACATTCACATTTACCTCCGCTCACTCACTCGCTCATCATTTTCAGGAAACTCCATCGTAGCGTCCGGAGACTTCCGGATGTCCACTTCATCTGCTGCGTCCGAACTCCAACGAATCTTCACCCGAAACCGCCGGGACTTTTCGTGTCGCCGTTCCTCTTGCTTCACCACGATCCTGGTCAGTTGGCTGGATCGAAAATCGTTCGAACCTCTCCTGGAGTAATGAATGGCTGATTGCTAGTTCCGAAATCGAGGATTCAGATCCCTCGCACTGTCGAGTATATCGCAGGTCTCCTTGGGACGAATTTCATCAGTGGACGGCAGCTACCGAAAAAAGAGCTAGTTCACCACCCGTCGGGCTTTTTATCGATCTATCTTTTCACTTCCAGATTACAATCAAAAACCTTTCGTCGTCCCAAACTACTGTTTTTTTTTCGTTTTTGACATTTCTTTTCGCCACGAAGGACAGCTGCGTTTGACGGGCTTGATTGGCTGTCAGTGAGCAAAATGATTGGGCGGGATTATACACTGAAAAATGTTTTCATATTGTTTTCACATCATCGAGGATCTATTGGGAGTAACAGTTACACATTCACAAAACAGCTCGTACACTCTTCTATGATTTTGTGAATGTGTAAGGGTTACACATTTTGGGTAGTCTAAAAATTATGCACTTTAGTGCTTTAGTTCTTGAGTTCTGGTTGCAATCGCTACTAAATAAATCCAAATAACAACCGAACTCCCTTATATCTGCTGTTGTCTTTTTTCCTCCCGTTTAATCAAAATAAATGTGTTAAAAGGTGAATAAGAAAAACGGTCGAGAAACCCGGCCAGCCTGAGGAAGACTGCCTAAGGGTGACGGTTGCCCGAGTCAGACGAGACACAATTTATAGTATAGTAGCCTTAATTAGTGGTGATATAGTGGCAGATAAGGGCAAAGTTTTCTATTTATTTGCGCGTGTGAGGTGCTATGCTGGGCTTGAAAACTATTCCAACCGGTGTGGTGGCAGTGCGGTGATGCTAGTGGTTGGTCAGTCAGAGTGTGGTCAGCAGTTTTTCTTCTAGTCATTAAAATTAAAATAAGGAGAAAAAAACTAAAGCTCAATGACCGTGTAGGGAAGAGTTGGACTAGAGGGAACAATTAAATGCTTCCATGTTGTGAGCATTAGGTGCGTGAATAGAGCCCTCTGCTGAGTCGGTGCACGTAAGGTGCCATGGAATTCCAAATTCTGTCATCCGTTGTAATGACAAGGTGGTATGGGGGCTTTTGAGTACGGGAACGGACAATGGTTGTTGTTGTGGGGATGCAAATAGGTGGAAAACGATGAGTTGTTATTTCCATGAATTTATGCGTCGACAAACTTAAACAAAATAAAACCGTTTGCTATTCATGGGGTATAGATTTGATATGTATATTTGGGAAGCAAAGCTGTTTAGAATACGATGCTTAAATGTTTGTTTGTCTGTAGAGTTTAACACGATGTTCTATTTCACAGCATAGAATTGCTCTGAGCGTGTGAATCAGAGGAGCAAGAATTTAAATTCCCAGATAAAATCAACGATTGATTTTTGTGGAACATTTTAGCTTCGAAAAGTAGTTATAGAACTGAATATAATGATGATCATTGTTAGGTTATTAGGTTGAACAGTCATCAATCTGAAAAAATGTTTGAGAAAGGTTGAGCATTACTTACAATTACAGTTTATAGACTTCTAAATTACACTGTAGCAATGATTATTGATAACATAGCTGCTAGTCTTTCCATCAAAAGTTTTACATTTTTTGTAACACAAGGTTCTCCTTAGAGATTTGTTTTTTGAGCTTCAAATCTTGGTGATTATACTAAAATAATTCATGTTCGATTTTGCCTAATGTTAGATTATTTGTACCACTAAAAGCTTATAAATTCAGCTCTTGGTGATATCGACAATGGTGATCCAGTTGCGAGTGGTAACCAATCATTATATGCATAGCATAGCATAGATCATCCTCAATATAATGTTGAGGTTCACCAAGGGCGAAAATGGTCTTTCGAGCAACCAGTACGGCTTCCGGAAGGGGAGGTCCACCGTAGACGCTATCTTGTCGCTCGCCGAGAAAGCACTCGAGCCTAAGAGAAGAGGGATCCCTAGTAACACCGAAAACATCTTTTAAAATTAAAGCTGCAAAAGATGTA
Source organism: Aedes albopictus (assembly GCF_035046485.1). Classification (NCBI taxonomy): domain Eukaryota; kingdom Metazoa; phylum Arthropoda; class Insecta; order Diptera; family Culicidae; genus Aedes; species Aedes albopictus. Next base: position 365,498,167 of record NC_085137.1, read on the forward strand.
TTATAACTGTGATATAAGTATATTAGGAAGCATATTATGTTAGCATTAGGCTTTAATTAAGTAAGCAGCTGAGAAACAGCAAAAAGAATATCATAGATTTCACCAAGCATGAAATGAGTACATTTTACTGAAATATAACATTATTGGAGCCTTGTGAAAATCAATCCCGAAGGAAAAATGTTTGTATTCGATAATAACATTTCATATGAGTTTGCCGAATTTTCATAATTACAGTACATATAAATTAAACGCAGATTTATGCATGCACAGTTTTCATGGCCCATTATTTGGTCGGCAGTGGTGTAAGAGATCCCCGTGGATAATGACGATAATGTCGAAGTAGAATTACACGTTAACTACCAAACGCCGAAAACAATGGCCAGAGAAACGTTTTATCTGGAACAATTAATTATAAATTTCAGGATGCAGGTTGAATTCCCTTGTACAGTCAAATAGTTGCTGATTACATACCTTTCAGGACGTCAAGCTGCATCGCAAGCCTTTTCGGCAACAGCGATCCCGAATCAGATTGCGATTATTCTAATCCTCTAATCTGCAAAAACGACTGTCCAGATACTGGACAAAAACGAATCAACAGCAGACCGAAAAAAATAATAACAATACGTTTTCATTTTGACAGATTTTATTCTGCCAAAAATAAGTTTTATTGTAGTTATTTTAGAGTTCAAATTGTTCCAGCAAAATATAATTATATCGCAATAAAACGTACGTTGAAAATATGTCACCGAAACGTTATATAATCGTTGTCACAAGTCGTTCTACAATATATTGGAAGAATGCTTTGAGAATGTATTAATAACAAATTACTGTACCTGCCAACAATGTGCATAGGCATACACATATAAGAATATGGATAAAATTAATTTTTTTTCTTAGATTTCTGATAGATTTGGTAATAAAACTTTTTATTAATTTTATAACATTCTCATCTCCTATGTTATCTGTGCAGTGATAAATCCTATACGCTCACAAATAATTAATATTAGGATTCGAATAGTTATTTTTTTTTTGTGCGCACTGTTAGCTTCATAGATTGTCAGCCAAATTGATTCTTCACGTGGAGTCAATAAACTGATAAAATATCACAATATGGATGACTGATTTTAAATTATTGTGGTGGGTATTTTAATCAAATTCAGCAGCGCTTAAAATCTGGGTGATCAGAATCGAAACATTCACCATAAATCTTTATGCATGTAAACCAGTCGTAACTTGAACATAATCCATGTCTATATTCGCTATCCAATAATTGACTGCAATATTATTGACTTGATATCATTTCCAAGTTCCTTGTTTTTGCGTTTGAAAGTCAGACGTATTCATAATTAAATTTATTTTATTTTATTTTTTCGTACGTCAGTTGTAACGTATACATTTGTCAGTTTTTATGCCACTTACATTGTTGATTATCTTTGTTATTGTAGTATAAAAAATGCTTTCTACCAGTTATATAACTTTCAAAAAACTTGGATCCAACTTCTGCAAAAAATGTATCGTACAAATATTTTCTGCGAGTTATATAACTAAGAAAATGCGTAATTTGAACTAATAAAGGTAATTGTATTATAAGTGCATTCTGCAAGTGTTTTTATTGATAAATATGTTGATACATTTTTGGGAGTTGGATGGTATGTACTTTAATCATGTTTTCTATTAAACTAAACGCGTTGGGATACATCTTATATTACATGTAAGATGTTTTATAAGCCTCCATTTTTTGCGCTATTTTGATTATATAAGTGTTTAAAATTAAGTAAATAATACAAGAAAAATACACCACGCTTTGTATGAATAGTGAAATTTCAACTCTTATACAGCATCTTGTGTTACTTGGGATTCGCTTTTGTGCGGTAGTGACTCTGGATGTAAGGAATGCGTTTAATAGTGCCAGCTAGTCTGCTATTGCCGTTGCGCTCTTGCGTCTGGGGATACCGGGGTACCTGTACAAGATTCTCAATAGTTACTTTCAGAATCGAGTACTAGTGTACGACACGGAGGTGGGTCGGAAGTGCTTTCACATAACCTCAGGAGTCCCGCAAGGTTCCATCCTGGGTCCGGTGTTATGGAATGTCATGTACGACGAGGTGTTGAGGTTAGAGTACCCAGTGGGAGTGGAGATTGTCAGATTTGCCGACGACATTACGTTCGAAGCCTACGGTGAAACGATCGAGGAGGTGAAGTTGACTACCGATCACTCGATCCAGGTTGTAGAGGCGTGGATGCGGTCCAGGAAACTGGAACTGGCTCACCACAAGACAGAGGTGACGGTTGTTAACAACCGGAAGTCGGAGCAGCAGGCGGAAATCAGTGTAGGTGAGTGCACTATCCTGTCAAAGCGCTCCGTCAAACACTTAGGCGTGATGATCGACGATAAGCTTACCTTCGATAGACACGTCGATTATGCCTGAAAAAGAGCCTCCACAGCTATCGCGGCACTGTCCCGGATGATGTCCAATAGCTCTGCGGTGTACGCCAGTAAGCGCAAGCTTCTGGCTAGTGTTGCTACGTCCATACTTAGGTGTGGCGGCCCGGCGTGGGGCACTGCGCTAAGTACTGAATGCTACCGACGGAAGCTGGGAAGTACTTACAGGCTAATGTGCCTGAGGGTTGCGAGCGGGTGCCGTAACATGTCACACGACGCTCTCTGCGTCACTACTGGTATAGTGCCTATCAGCATTCTTATCAGTGAGGACATGGAGTGCTTCGAAATGCGCGGCACAAGAGGCATACGCAGGACTGCCAGGATGGCCTCTATGGTCAAATGGCGGCGCGCGTGGGACAGTTCCACCAAAGGAAGGTGGACCCATAGGTTGTTACAGAGGGTAGATAGTTGGATTAATAGGCGCCATGGGGAAGTTACATTCCACCTGACACAGGTCCTTACAGGTCATGGTTGCTTCCGACGGTATCTACACCGTTTCGGGCATGCGGATTCTCCCGAATGCCCAGTGTGCAATGGTTTAGAGGAAACGGCGAAACACGTTTTGTTCGTGTGCCCGCGTTTTCGAACAATGCGTGACCGCATGCTTGCCACATGCGGGGAGTACACAACTCCGGACAGTTTGGTCCAGAGGATGTGTAGGCATGAGTTTGGCTGGAACACCGTTTCAACGGCGACCCTTACAGCGATTAAGTGGCAGCGGAGAGAAAGTGTTGGCAGTGGTGCTGTCGTGGTGTCGGTCTACTGGGTTGGATCCGAGCCCGCAATTCTATCACACTGAAGATGCTGAAAATCAATCAGCATATGCACTACAAGTGAGCATACACAATGATAGGTTTTTGTTGCAAAATATGAAATAGAATCTGAGATTACCACCTTAGTAGCAACAGAGCAATGGCGGATGTTTCCTCGACCGTCCCGTTCGCCCTTAACTCGCTTCAGAAACATCGCAGCAAAAATCAATGTACACGGAGAAATCAAACTACCTAAATTTTGGGTAGATATTACTCAAAGCTGAGTATATCGAATAAACTAGTTACTGTAGGGTCCATTTCCGGAAGCGACTCTCGCAACGGCAAACTCCAGCTCTCCAGTCCAGAAGCTTTTCTCCGGTCGTTCGGATTCACCAGACTTCCCACAGGTTCGCTGTCCGTCGTCCGCCGATGCTCCACTTCATCGCAACTGTCACTCTACACGCTCATTCGTAACTGCTTTATTCGCACTATCTACACACTCAATACAAACATAAAGAGTGCATGCCAGTACAAACCCTACACCCCCATCTTTCTTTAAAAAAAATGATAGGAACCTGACATCTAAACAATCTTTCTTTATATAACACTAAAACTACAGACTTCCTTGAATTCAGCAAATTTAACCCATGCCCTGAAATGCAATACCAGCCTTATTATCACTCAGCAACCATCATTTACACTATGCAACTCAATACTTGAAAACAACAATCCACTATGCCTCCGCTGGATTTTGGCCAGCCCAGTCGCAACATTCCATAAGCAATCTAACATCAAGGACCTTCCCCACCTGCTATTGAACGAATTTGCACATTGTGGAAAGCTCATTGATATATCACCTTCAGGATGTCTCGAATACCTTACGATCGAGACGGGATTCCAACTCAGCTTCTCTGGGTTGGAAATTGCAAGCCCTATATCCATTAGACCAGTGTTGCTCAAACTGCGGCCCGCGGCTTAGACGCTAAAATCTCAATTTGGCTCGAGGTATGCTTCAGCCCAAGCACCACTGCATTGAACTAACTGTAGATCCAACATCTGTCAAACACGAAAACACATCCGCGAAACCAGAAACAACTACCCATAACCTTCCCCTTCTTAATTATCAAACCCCGTCACACAAATTATCAGAACAATCCACAAAACAAGACTCTGTGTTCAGCAGCTACCATCAACCTCCTTGCATCTTTGCATGCCGGCTCAAATGCTCCCCAACATCAACGTCATGTGACGTGGCACAACTATTTTCGAATAACTTCCCCTTGGCTTTTCAAACCTTTTCCAATTTTTTTTCCAACCTTTTATCAATGAACAACAGTCAATAGCTTTGTCAATAGTTTCACATAATATTCACTTTTCCATGACAAGGAAATAATTTAGAGAAGCCACCATTGGCGTAACTAGGATTTTTTCCTGGAGGGGGCCCAGGGGGGGCCTGACTTGAGATGAATTTTAAGCGGAATGGGCGCCCGATATGTGAATATGTAAATCAGTATTCAGTAACAAATTTTGAAAACGACGTATAATCAATGATGTAGCATTGGTTATACGTCGTTTTCAAAGTTTGTTACTGTATTGTAGTTTTGAGTAATAAAAATGACTGTTTTAGATTTGTTCATAGTTTCGTAAACTATATGAGTACGAACAATTCTTCCAAGATTTTTTTCCATTGCTTGTTTCAGTGATTCCATCATGGCTTCTTCCAGAAATTCAAACAAGAATTCATCTAGGGATACCACTAGACATTTTTTCGAGGATTTTTCCTAGGATATCTTTAGTGGTTCCTCCAGTAATTGTTCCAGAGCTTTTTTCGAGGTTTCCTTCAGGAATTTTACAAGAGATCCTTTAAGGTATTTCTGCAAGTATTCAGAGATTTCTACAGGAATTTCTCCATATACAGTCGAGTCTCTTACTAAACGAATTCCTATTAAACGGACTCCTATTAAACGAACTCCTACTAGACAGGGGTGAGCGTTATAGGAGACTAAGAGCTTATGGGATTTTGGCATTTTGGGGGTGTGGCCTATTATCTCGGGTGTGTTAAGAGTTAAGGCAATACTTTCTTCGGCAAAGTTTTAGGGCTTGATAAGATCTACCATTTAGAACTTTGGTTCATATGATTAGTTGGCAATTCGGCCGCTAGAGGGACCATCAACAATTTGATGCTAAATTGCACTACAGGAACCATATCAGGTTGTCAAGCAAACGTTACGATGTGCGACAGCTCAAGACCCTGATAATTTGGAAGGACAGTGTCTTCGGGAAAGTTGTTGGGTACGCCAATAACTTACTGAAGATGAGTTGCGAAGTTCGAAATTCCTCCACTGGGCGGCGCTAGTGAGCAAGTAAATTTTCAAAACCTCATATCTCAGAATCCCGATAACTTAGGAAGATGGTGTCTTCGGCAAAGTTGATCAGTATGACATAAACTTACATAAAAATAAACATTTGTTTTGCAATTCTGCCACTAGGCGGCGCTAGTGAACATGCAAATTTTAGAAATCTCATAACTCAGAATCCTGACAACTTAGAAAGTTGGTGTCTTCGGCAAAGTTGATCAGTATGACATAAACTTACATAAAAATAAACACTTGTTTCGCAATTCTGCCACTAGGCGGCGCTAGTGAACATGCAAATTTTAGAAATCTCATAGCTCAGAATCCTGATAACTTAGAAAGTTGGTGTCTTCGGCAAAGTTGATCAGTATGACATAAACTTACATAAAAATAAACACTTGTTTCGCAATTCTGCCACTAGGAGGCGCTAGTGAACCTGCAAATTTTAGAAATCTCATAGCTCAGAATTCTGATAACTTAGGAAGTTGGTGTTTTCGGCAAAGTTGATCAGTAGGACATAAACTTACATAAAAATAAACACTTGTTCCACAATTCTGCCACTAGGTGGCGTTTACCGGGTTTTTTCTTTTTTTTCGATTTTTTGGCGGTTTTTCGGCTTGGCAAAACTAGTGTCGCTCCCCCCGATAACTTAGAAAGTTCGTGTATTCGGCAAAGTTGATCAGAGTGACATAAACTTACATAAAAATAAATACTTGTTTCGCAATTCTGCCACTAGGTGGCGCTAGTGAACATGCTAATTTTAGAAATCTCATAACTCAGAATCCCGATAACTTAGGAAGATGGTGTCTTCGGCAAAGTTGATCAGTATGACATAAACATACATAAAAATAAACACTTGTTTCGCAATTCTGCCACTAGGCGGCGCTAGTGAACACGAAAATTTTAGAAATCTCATAGCTCAGCATCCTGATAACTTAGAAAGTTGGTGTCTTCGGCAAAGTTGATCAGTATGACATAAGCTTACATAAAAATAAACACTTGTTTAAAAATTCTGCCACTAGGAGGCGCTAGTGAACCTGCAAATTTTAGAAATCTCATAGCTCAGAATTCTGATAACTCAGGAAGTTGGTGTTTTCGGCAAAGTTGATCAGTATGACATAAACTTACATAAAAATAAACACTTGTTTCAAAATTCTGCTACTAGGCGGCGTTTACTGCTTTTTTTCGTATTTTTTCGATTTTTTTGGCGGTTTTTCGGCTTGGCAAAACTAGTGTCGCTTCCCCCGATAACTTAGAAAGTTGGTGTCTTCGGAAAAGTTGTTCAGAATGACATGAACTTACATAAAAATAAACACTTGTTTCAAAGTTCTGCCACTAGCGCCGCCTAGTGGCAGAATTGCGAAACAAGTGTTTATTTTTATGTATGTTTATGTCATACTGATCAACTTTGCCGAATACACCAACTTTCTAAGTTATCGGGATTCTGAGCTACAAGAATTCTGAAATTTGTATGTTCACTAGCGCCGCCTAGTGGCAGAATTGCGAAACAAGTGTTTATTTTTATGTAAGTTTATGTCACTCTGATCAACTTTTCCAAAGACAACAACTTTCTAAGTTATCGGGGGGAGCGACATTAGTTTTGCCAAGCCGAAAAACCGCCAAAAAAGTCGAAAAAAGGCGAAAAAAACCGGTAAACGCCGCCTAGTGGCAGCATTTTTAAACAAATGTTTATTTTTATGTAAGTTTATTTCATACTGATCAACTTTGCCGAAGACACCACCTTTCTAAGTTATCAGGATTCTGAGCTATGAGAATTCTAAAATTTGTATGTTCACTAGCGCCGCCTAGTGGCAGAATTGCGAAACAAGTGTTTATTTTTATGTAAGTTTATGTCACTCTGATCAACTTTTCCAAAGACAACAACTTTCTAAGTTATCGGGGGGAGCGACATTAGTTTTGCCAAGCCGAAAAACCGCCAAAAAAGTCGAAAAAAGGCGAAAAAACCCGGTAAACGCCGCCTAGTGGCAGCATTGCGAAACAAATGTTTATTTTTATGTAAGTTTATGTCATACTGATCAACTTTGCCGAAGACAGCACCTTTCTAAGTTATCAGGATTCTGAGCTATGAGATTTCTAAAATTTGCATGTTCACTAGCGCCGCCTAGTGGCAGAATTGCGAAACAAGTGTTTATTTTTATGCAAGTTTCTGTCATACTGATCAACTTTGCCGAAGACACCAACTTTCTAAGTTATCAGAATTCTGAGCTATGAGATTTTTAAAATTTATATGTTCACTAGCGCCGCCTAGTGACAGAATTGCGAAACAAGTGTTTATTTTTATGCAAGTTTCTGTCATACTGATCAACTTTGCCGAAGACACCATCTTCCTAAGTTATCAGGATTCTGAGATATGAGGTTTTGAAAATTTACTTGCTTACTAGCGCCGCCCAGTGGAGGAATTTCGAACTTTGCAACTCATCTTCAGTAAGTTATTGGCGTACCCAACAACTTTCCCGAAGACACTATCCTTCCAAATTATCAGGGTCTTGAGCTGTCGCATATCGTAACGTTTGCTTGACAACCTGATATGGATCCTGTAGTGCAATTTAGCATCAAATTGTTGATGGTCCCTCTAGCGGCCAAATTGCCAACTAATCATATGAACCAAAGTTCTAAATGGTAGATCTTATCAAGCCCTAAAACTTTGCCGAAGAAAGTATTGCGCTAACTCTTAACACACCCGAGATAATAGGCCACACCCCCAAAATGCCGAAATCCCATAAGTTCTTAGTCTCCTATTAAGCGGATTCCTATTGCGCCCCCCGACCAGTGATCTTATAAGAGTCTCGACTGTATGCCTTTCAGAATTCCACTAGAGATTGCCCCAATAATTACATCTGGAATGATTTGAAGTATTTCTACAGAAAAGTATTCCTGAAATTATCTTAGAAAGTTTTACTTAGCGATTATTAAAAAATACTCCAAGAATTGTTTGAGAAATTTGTACAAAAAACCTTTAGGGATCCTAGTTTTCCTTCAGCAATTACTGTAGACATTGATTTCTTCATTTTTTATTCAGGAACATTCCTACAAAAATTCTTCCAGGTATTCGCAAAGAAAGCTCTCCTGAGATTCCATTAAGAGTTCCTCATGGGGGTTGCTTCCGGGATTCCTCATCGGGTTTCTTCAGAAATTACTTCAAGAGGTCCTTCAGGGATTCACCGGAAATTTCTTCTGTTATTCTTACAAAAACGAATTCCAAGATTATTTTAAACATTTCTAGAAGAACTCATAAAGGGGATTCCTTCAGAAACTCCCGCAGGAATTAATCCAGGATTTCAGGGTTTCCTCAGGAATTTCAGCGGTTTCTTCAGTATTTCCCCTGAGAATTCTTCAGAAAATCCTCCTGGAATTCTCTCAGATATCGAACTTTGTATTTCATCAGGAATGAATCTTGAGATTCCTCCAGGAACTCCTTCGGAAATTCCTCCCGGATTTTTTTCAAGAATTATACTAGGTATTCCTTCTGGCATGCCTCTAGGATTTCATTCAGCCTTTCTCCAGAGACTTCTGCAAGAGTTCTACCAGGAATTTCTCCAGGTATTACCCCAGGTATTTCCTCAGGAATTACTCCAGGAATTTATTCAAGTTTGGATCCAGGAATTCTTCCATGAATTCCTCCGAAAATTCTTCCAGGGTTTCTTCCAAGAATTAAAACAGGAAATTCCTCCTGGAGTTCTTCCATGAATAGTTCCACGAAATTTCCCCAAAATTTCCAATAGAGATTTGTTCAAGAGTTCCTCCTGAGGTTCTCCCAGAAATTGTTTCAGGGATTCCTCCAGGTTTTTTTTGCAAGAATTCCCCCAGGAATTCTTCCAAGTAATTCTCTAGAAATTCCTCTAAGGATGCCTCCAGGAATTCCTCAAGATGTTACTTAAGAATTACCCCAAGAATCCCTTCAGAAAGTTCTCCAGGAATTTATCCAGGAACTCCCATAGGAATTCGTTCAGCAATTACTACCGCAATTCCTTCAGGAATTCCTCCTGGAATTCCTCCAAAAATTCCTCTGGGAATTCCTCTAGAAATTTCTCTTGGATTTTTTTTCAGAAATTTCTCTTGGAGTTTTTTCATTAATTTCTCTTGGAATTTCTTCAGATATTTCTTTTGGAATTTCTTAAGAAATTCCTCCATTAATTGCTGATGTCAATTTCTTGATTTTGCTTTGGCTGACAAAGCCATGTGGGAAATTACACTGTTGAAAATGCTTTGACATCCATGTGCACAACAGAACACGTGCTCGATGAACAAATTGAGATTTGAAATTATGAAAAGAAATCCACGTACTCCGGTGAGACTCGAACTCACGACTCCCAATTCGCTAGACGGGCGCTTCTATTCCTTCAAGCTACGGAGTCACTCGACTATCTCCGTCGCCAGCAGGCCTAGAACTGAACTCGATTCCACAATCGCACATGGTTATCTTCTTTTCACAATCCAAACCCCCTTCGGATGGGATTAGATGAACATCTAACACATTGTCTGTTGTGCACATGTATGTCAAAGCGAGAGAGGAAGTTATTTTTAATTGTCGAGAGCTTCGGGCACTGCCTCCCAATCACTTATTGGTATGGCAATTAGTGTGCAGTCGGACTCTCGACGGGTCGGTCCTCGGCCGACCGAATACGGTAAGGGTGACCGTAGCACCTTACAAATGTCAATTTCTTGATTTTGCTTTGGCTGACAAAGCCATGTGGGAAATTACACTGTTGAAAATGCTTTGACATCCATGTGCACAACAGAACACGTGCTCGATGAACAAATTGAGATTTGAAATTATGAAAAGAAATCCACGTACTCCGGTGAGACTCGAACTCACGACTCCCAATTCGCTAGACGGGCGCTTCTATTCCTTCAAGCTACGGAGTCACTCGACTATCTCCGTCGCCAGCAGGCCTAGAACTGAACTCGATTCCACAATCGCACATGGTTATCTTCTTTTCACAATCCAAACCCCCTTCGGATGGGATTAGATGAACATCTAACACATTGTCTGTTGTGCACATGTATGTCAAAGCGAGAGAGGAAGTTATTTTTAATTGTCGAGAGCTTCGGGCACTGCCTCCCAATCACTTATTGGTATGGCAATTAGTGTGCAGTCGGACTCTCGACGGGTCGGTCCTCGGCCGACCGAATACGGTAAGGGTGACCGTAGCACCTTACAAATGTCAATTTCTTGATTTTGCTTTGGCTGACAAAGCCATGTGGGAAATTACACTGTTGAAAATGCTTTGACATCCATGTGCACAACAGAACACGTGCTCGATGAACAAATTGAGATTTGAAATTATGAAAAGAAATCCACGTACTCCGGTGAGACTCGAACTCACGACTCCCAATTCGCTAGACGGGCGCTTCTATTCCTTCAAGCTACGGAGTCACTCGACTATCTCCGTCGCCAGCAGGCCTAGAACTGAACTCGATTCCACAATCGCACATGGTTATCTTCTTTTCACAATCCAAACCCCCTTCGGATGGGATTAGATGAACATCTAACACATTGTCTGTTGTGCACATGTATGTCAAAGCGAGAGAGGAAGTTATTTTTAATTGTCGAGAGCTTCGGGCACTGCCTCCCAATCACTTATTGGTATGGCAATTAGTGTGCAGTCGGACTCTCGACGGGTCGGTCCTCGGCCGACCGAATACGGTAAGGGTGACCGTAGCACCTTACAAATGTCAATTTCTTGATTTTGCTTTGGCTGACAAAGCCATGTGGGAAATTACACTGTTGAAAATGCTTTGACATCCATGTGCACAACAGAACACGTGCTCGATGAACAAATTGAGATTTGTGTATGCACCAACATATCAAAAGGACGTAACTGATCTTCAAAACAAAATCTTCTCCCATAGCTGTAGATCGTATCCCTTCTTTCCCAGGACACCACCAACTACTATCGGAAGGAATTGCATTTTCGTCGTCCAGTAGTGGTTGAACATTGCGTCGGAGAGATGAAAGTTTGGTTTCGGCAAGCAGTTTCGCCTTTTCGAATTGTTAGCACCGATATATTAAGAGCATTTACTCTCTTTTCATAAAATCTGCTTTAAAAACAATAGTCAAAAATTGGCAACCACAATTAAAAAAAATATGTACATATGTATGCCAAACATCCAAAGTTATAAGAATAGAATACAAAAATATCGAAAGGCCAGAAAACAAAAAGTCGTAACAGGCTTCAAATAATCAAACATAATATGCTTGGTGAAAATTATTTCTTCTTTCAAAATATGTAGGTAAAAGCTTTTGTCTACTAATTTTACTTTTCTTCGCTCTATTGTCTTTAATTTTTTTTTTAATTGTACGATTTGTCTTCTCAACTTCAGCATTTCAGAAGGGCGTAACTGATTTTTGATACGGCACCTTCTTCTATGAATGTAGATTGCATGTCACCCTTCTAATGTATACCATCGCAAGAGAAGCATTCTTTTCGTCTAGAAGTGCCACGCCACAGCTTAAAAAAAAAGGTGTTGTTTTGGAAAACAGTTACACCCTTTTGAAGAAGACAAAACGTAGAAATGAAAAAAAAAAAATCGAAAGATAATATTGCGCGTTTCGCAGTAGATTATCGCGCAAAAATGTTCAAAATCGCTAATAAATCATCGCCAGTACATCATATCGTGTTCGTGTCTTTTACAATAAGTGCGGAAAGCAGCTAAGGATTGACTTGACCGCACAGAAGACACCGAAACTATTCAATGCAACCGCGCATATCTATTTACATTTTTGCACAACTTTGCGCAATAGTTATTTTTTGCAATGTATAATAGGTCGAAAAAAGTATAATTAGTAGCTTGATTAGTAGGGACAAAAGGTCTTACCTACATATAAAAAAAAAAGAATTTTCATGCAGCATATTATGTTAGATTATTTGAAGCCTGTTTCGAATTTTTGTCTTTTGGCCTTTCAATGTTTCGATTTTCTATCCTTTTAACTTAAGCCGTTTGGCACACAGACATATTTCTTTTTGTTTAATTTGTGGTTTATCTCTCCGACGTAATGTTCAACCACTACTGGACGGCGCAAATGCAATTCCTTCCGATAGTAGTTGTTGGTGTCCTGGGAAAAAAGTGATACGATCTACAGCTATGGGAGAAGATTTTGTTTTGAAGATCAGTTACGCTCATTTGAACTGTTGGTACTGATGCATGTGAATACTATCGCTATGACTGAAAACAATGAAAAAAGTGAGAGTATAATGAACATCTATAGACATATGGAATAACAAAACAATATACTTTTAATTGAATTTGTTACACCGATATAATGTTTGCTTTCTACACGCCCTAAGAACACCTACCGTATATTGACGTAATGAACAATTTTCATACAAAATGCACTCTACCGATATTTATATGGATGCATACTACCCATTTTCAATATTTTTCATAATAATTTATGTTATTGATGCCTTTAATTCATGATTCTGATATGAAATGCAGTGTTATTCTATAGAAAACTCGATTTTTTAGAGGTTAGGCCCTTTAAAAGGGCGTAACTCAAAAATTCGCCCAACGATGATTTTAAAAATTTGTCCAGAGGTGTACGATAGATAAATAAAGAGAATGGCGTTTCAGGTTTTGATGGTATATTTTATTTTATAATAACGGTAATTGGAGCACCGTGCAGGCATTAATCCAGGATTCCTTCAGAAATTACTACCGCAATTTCTCCAAGAACTTGTCTAGAAAATCCTCCAGGGATTCATTTAGAAATTATCCCAAGAATTCCTCCCGGAGTTTATCCAAGAAATAATCCAATAATTCTTCCTGGGATTCCTGAATGATTTCCTCCTGAGATATCTATTTATTTTTATTTATTTATTTGACAACATCTTCGGCTGAATGCCGCACAGAATGATTAGCTAGACTTAATTCTATTTTTAAACACTAATTTACTTCTTTTAAAATCAAACGAGTCACACACATCATTAAACAACCTACAACACGATTCAAACGGGCTGTGATATCCGTAATCCGAACGATGAATGGGAATCCACAGCTATCTTGAATTACGAAGGCGGCGGGCTGGAGCGTGGAAGTGCAAGTTGCTAAGAAGACAGCTGCAATCGATTTTGCCGGTGATTACACCGGTGACCACGTCTCTAGGAATTCCTTCAAATATTTTTTCAGGAATCCTCCAGGAAATCCTCAAGTTATTCTTTTAAAAATTTCCCCAGAAATTCTTTCTGGAATTTATTCAAGAATTAATTCAGGTATTCCTCCTGGCATTCATCCAGGCATTACTCCAGCGACTCCTCCAGGAGTTCTACCACGAATTTCACCAAAAATTACCCCAGGTATTTCTTCAGGAATTCCTCCAGGAATTTCTTCGGAAATTCGTACAGCAATTACTTCAGGAATTGTTCCAGGAATTCCTCCAGAAATTCTTCCAGGGTTTCCCCCAAGAATTAATCCACGAATTTCTTCTCCACGGTTTCCTCTACACATTCCTCCAGGAATTATTTCATGGATTCCTCCAAAAATTCCATCGACGATTTCTCCAGCAATTCTTCCAGAAATTCCTTCTGAAGTTGCTCCTGTAAGTCCTCCAGAAATTCCTCTGGAAATTTCTCCTGGAACTCCATTAGAAATTCTTCTCAGAATTCCTCTAGGAATTTCTCTAGGAATTTCTTTAGGAATTTCTCTAGGAATATATTCAGAAATTTCTCCATGGATTCCTTCCAGAATTCCGCTAGAGATTCTTTCAGAGATTTGTCCAGAAATTCCTCCTGAGATTCCACCAGGAACTTGTCCGGAAGTTCCTCCAGGAATCCCTCCTAAGGTTACTCCAGAAATTTGTTTCAGGGATTTCTCCAGGGTTCTTTCCAAGAATATCTCCAGGGATTTGTTCAAGAATTTCTGTAGAAATTTCTCTAAGATTTTTTGCGGGAATTCCTTATGAGGTTTCTTCAGACATACCCCAGGAATTCCTTCAGAAAGTCCTTCAGGAATTCATATAGGAATTCCTCTTGGAATTCCTGAGAAATTACTACCGCAATGTCTCCAGGGGCTCCTCAAGAAATTCCACCAAGATTTACCGCAGATATTTCTTCAGAAATTGATCCAGGAATCCCTCCAGGAATTTCTTCGGAAAATCCTACAGCATTCCTCCAGGAAATTCTGCAGAAAATTCTTCAGATATTGCTTCCGATATTCTTTCAGGAGATTCTTCAGGAAATTCTATACAAATTTTTCCAAGGGATTCCTCCGGAAATTCTTGCAGGTTTCCTCTAGGAATTAATCCATGAAATTCAACTCCAGGGATTCCTCTAGAAATCCGTTCAGGAGTTATTTCACGGGTTCTTCTAGAAATTCCACCAGGAATTCCTCCAAGAATATACCAGAAATTCCTGCAGGGATTCCTCTAAGGATTTTTCCGTGAGATTCCTACAAGAATTCCTCCTGGAACTCCTCCAGAAATTCCTCTGGGAATTCTTCTAAAAATTTATCTTGGAATTTCATCAGAAATTTCTCTAATGCTCCAGGCATTACTCCACGAACTTCTCCAGGGATGCCTCCTTCAGAAATTTATCCATTAACTTTTCCAGGGAATCCGCCAGGAATTTGTCCAGAAAATTTTCTAGGATTTCCTCCAGAAATCCATCTTGGAATTGCTGTGAAAATTTGCTTATGATTTCACAAAAAAAATGTGTCTATGATGCTTCGTTCTTGAGTTATGATTTTTCAAAGTAGGTGGTGTCTGTGGAAAATGTTTGTTTTTCACTGGAGTTTGCCGGAAAATTAGGCGACCCTGATTTGTTTTCAATTTAGTTTTTCAAATATATATGATCCCTACTTAATTTCATTAAGCTTCAGAACCTTCGTACCAATTTGTACGATAATAAAAAAAAAATCCCCGAATGCTCCAGGCATTAGTCCAGGAACTTTACCAGAGATTCCGCATGGAATTTTTCCAGAAGGTTCTCCCGGATTTCCTCCAGAAATACATCTAGGAATTCCTCCTGTGATTTCTTGAAGAATTCCTCTAGGGATTCCTCCAGGAATGCATCCAGATTCATCTAAAAAAATTTCTAGTAATTTCTAGAGGGATTTCTGATGCGGATTCTTCAGATTTTCTTTCCTGGAATTCCTAGCATAATTGCTCTTCGGATTCCTCCAGGAATTCATCCAGGGATTCCTCCAGGTATACTTTCAGAAATTACTCCAGGGATTCCTGCAAGTATTGCTCCGAGAATTCTTGTAATGTTTTCTTCCGAAATTTCTCTCGGGATTTTTTTTAATTTATTCAGCGGTTAGTTAAAAAAATACAGTATTCCGTTCATAATGTTTTGCAGGGATTCAACCCAGGATTTTTTTTAGGATTACTTGTAGATTTGTTGAATAATTTGAAGAATTTCGAGAGGAATTCCTCCAGCGATTTGTATTGAAATTCTTTTAGATAATTTTAGAGGGACATAGAAGCCAAAAAATTCTCCAAGAAGTCATCCAGGAATTCTTTCACAATTATCTCATGAATACCAAGTCTTTTACAGGTCCAATCATGAATATCTTCAAGATTACGATTACCCCTTGCAGCACCAGCTCTTAAATATATTAAAACTTCCTCAATGACCATTTGAATTTGTGCGTTGTTTGATAGATGCAAAAATACCCCTGGCCCACGAAATAAAAGAAATTAATAGTCACCTCCAGCATGGTTTTAATGAATACACTCGCGTTTACGCTTCAGCTACGTACATCTATTCTCACTAGGAATTCAAAAACTTTGGCTGGAATTCCATTGCAAATTCAACCAGATTTTTTCCCACATAATACTTGATTTCCATAAAGAAGCACTTAACCATATTTTGCAGTAATGCTGCTAGAAAATTCAAAAATTCTTAAAGATACCCATCCAGGAATTCCTGGAAATTATCATTTAGTATTAATTTCTCAGTTGAGAATTGTCTCCAATAACTGTCAATTTAAACACATATTATGCCAAATTAATGTCTATTATAGATCTATGTTTGTCACCACGACAGTGGTTTTAGATTTTTTCTAATTTCCATATATAAAGTCATGACAAATTTCTGGGGGGGGGGGGGGGGCCTGGCAGATTCTGGGGGGGGGCCTGGCCCCCCTGGCCCCCCCTCTAGTTACGCCAATGGAAGCCACTCTATTCGTCAAAGTTCGATAGAATTATATAATCCGCACTGCACCAATGCGTCAAGCAAGTGAATAAATGAATATATATAATGTATATGAGAGAGTTTTTTTTGTAAGACAAATGCTTAAATACAAAGGGAAACATCTGTTTTAACACTCCAAATGTTTTAACTCTTCAACCAGCTGACTGTTTCCATTGGTGCAGGGGTTTCCGGGTCGATGTGAGTTCACACACTTAACAAATCCAAACAAAAGCATACCTTAAGGATTTCTTTACCTCCCAAAAATTGCAGTTTTCATGGCACAACAAATCGTAGCCACCCACAATGAACTCAAACCTTGATGTCACTATTTTTTCTTCTTAGTCACGTTTTCTGTCTGTGCCTTATACTCATTTGGTTTGATAGGAGCCACGTGTGTCACTCTCTGAACTTATGCTTTATTTGTACTACACACTGCTTTTCATAATATTGCTGACCCCTTTGGTGTACGGTGTAAGATTTATTAATCATAGACGTCAACTCCTTTCAACACTAGATACTTTATTTTTCAGCCAACTTCTCATGTGCGCAATTCAATGACGCACAAATTCCAGCCAAATTTTCCCATTCCAATCCCAACCATCCGCGTACAGATAGCTAGCCAATCTTCAACAACCAAGTTTCAGCAACCCTTGGTATAATAAATAATCCATTCTTGAATCCAGCATCCGGGTCAGTAAACAAAACATGTCTCGCTTTCCCTTCCACTCCTTACACAAACCATCAAACATCACACGTTCGCTTTGTGTAATTGTGACAACTGTTGCATCAAAACCATCGAACTACGAAAACCCTGTTCTCTTCCAAGCCTGAATCAATGGATCAATTAAGCAAACTTTTCTAGTGTTCACCGCATGTAAACAAAGGCGCCAGTGTATATACAGTAGACGTTCGGTCGGTGCAAACGATTTAACTGCAATGCTTTTTAACTGCAAGTTCGGTAAGTGCAACAAATTTGCAGTTACCGCACCGCCAAGTGTCAGAACTGTGCGCCATGTTAGCCCAAATGAACAGTCGGATGAAGTTCACGTTCATCTTACGTCAATTGACGGTTTGTTGACACTGTCAGGCGTTGCAGTTATCGGATTTTCGTTCGTTAAGTGAAACGTAAACATTTTGCAGTTATCGAACGTTTACTGTAGACATTAACATTGTGACAGCAGTGGAGTTAGGTCAAACACACAAGGGTACAGTGGCGCTTTCTGTTCGCTTCATAGCGGCCATTTTAGTTATTTTAGTGATCCATTATATACATGTATTATCCATTACAAGTACTTTCAAACCATGGAATACAATGATTCACGCCCGCACGTCTCTCGCAAGAACTATTAGGCGATAGTACGATTTACTTCTAGTGCTCTCAAAGTCTCAAGCGTAACTTGGAATCTCTAAGTCAGATCAATCTTCTTAGAGGCATCCTCAAACTATGGAAACACTACACTGCCTTCAAACACAACATGGAAGGCATCGCATCTCCATCATCCAGCCAATCATCACCCTGTTCCCAATCTATGGATCCACTAATAAACCCTGGTTTTCTCTAAGATGTAATGGAAGCACTTCCCAATTCCCAATTCCCTTCCCTGAAGGAAGGAGATTCTAAGGCAAATTACTTTATTTCCATGCGCCCCAACCATGGAAATGTTACCATGTTGTGGTTACAGGAACTACCAAAAAAACTACCAACTACGATTGTGTATTTAACGCACCCTTAAGTCATGACAACACAACACCTCGATGTCACCTGATTTCAGGAATTTACGGATCCTTTTCCAGGCGCCCCCAAGCCATGGAATCACTACCTTGCTCCCAAGCACCCTGCTCGCAGGAACTTTCAAGGTTAATCATTCTCTTTGATCGGCAACCCGCAACGATCAAATGTTTCTTTCGACCGGCAACCCGCCACGGCCTCGATTATAACCGGCACCCGCAACGGTTAAATTTCTTTAGACCGGCACCCGCCACGGTCTCAATTGTCCTTTCAACCGGCACCCGCAACGGTTGAATTTCCTTCGACCGGCACCCGCCACGGTCTTTTTGTCCTTTTTAACTGGCACCCGCAACAGTTAAATTTGCTTCGACCGGCACCCGCCACGGTCTCATGTGTTCTTTTAACCGGCACCCACCACGGTTAAAATTTTCTTCAACCGGCAACCCGCCACGGTTGAAAAAAATTGTTCTGATAAATACCGATTGTACCACACGCAGACAGAAGAGGAAGCAGCAAACCCGTCTCTTCCGGGAGAAAAAGCGCCGCCTGGAAGAAGCGGAGTGCGAGGAAATGGAACTGCTGTGCCGTTCACAGGAAACACGCAAGTTCTACCAGAAGCTCAACGCATCCCGCAAAGGCTACGTGCCGCAAGCCGAAATCTGCAGGGATAAGGACGGGAGCCTCCTGACGGACAAACGTGAGGTGATCGAAAGGTGGAAGCAGCACTTCGACGAGCACCTGAATGGCGAAGAGAATATAGGCACGGAGGACCAAGGCAGCGGAGGAAATGACTCTGTTGGTGCAACAGAGGACGGGAACGAACCAACCCCCACGCTGAGGGAAGTTAAGGATGCCATCCACCAGCTCAAAAACAACAAAGCGGCTGGTAAGGACGGTATCGCAGCAGAACTCATCAAGATGGGCCCGGAAAAGTTGGCCACCTGTCTGCACCAGTTAGTAGTCAAGATCTGGGAAACCGAACAGCTACCGGAGGAGTGGAAGGAAGGGATAATCTGTCCCATCCACAAGAAAGGCGACAAGTTAATGTGTGAGAACTTTCGAGCGATCACCGTTTTGAATGCCGCCTACAAAGTGCTATCCCAGATCATCTTCCGTCGTCTTTCACCTAAAGTAAATGAGTTCGTGGGAAGTTACCAAGCCGGTTTCATCGACGGCCGGTCGACAACGGACCAGATCTTCACCGTACGGCAAATCCTCCAGAAATGCCGTGAATACCAGGTCCCAACGCATCACCTGTTCATCGACTTCAAAGCGGCGTACGACAGTATCGACCGCACAGAGCTATGGAAAATTATGGACGAGAACAGCTTTCCCGGGAAGCTGACTAGACTGATAAGAGCAACGATGGACGGTGTGCAGAACAGCGTAAGGATTTCGGGTGAGCTATCCATTTCATTTGAATCTCGACGGGGACTACGACAGGGTGATGGACTTTCCTGCCTACTCTTCAACATCGCCCTGGAAGGTGTTATGCGACGAGCCGGGCTCAACAGCCGGGGTACGATCTTCACGAAATCCAGCCAATTTGTCTGTTTTGCGGATGACATGGATATTATTGCCAGAACATTTGGAACGGTGGCAGAACAGTACACCCGCCTGAAACGTGAAGCAGCAAAGGTCGGACTGGTGGTGAATGCGGCTAAGACAAAGTACATGCTGGTAGGTGGGACTGAGCGAGACAGGACAAGCCTTGGCAGCAATGTTACGATAGACGGGGATACTTTCGAGGTGGTAGAAGAATTCGTCTACCTCGGATCCTTGCTAACGGCTGACAATAACGTGAGCCGTGAAATACGAAGGCGCATCATCAGTGGAAGTCGTGCCTACTATGGGCTCCAGAAGAAACTGCGGTCAAAAAAGATTCACCCCCGCACCAAATGCACCATGTACAAGACGTTAATAAGACCGGTGGCTCTCTACGGACACGAAACATGGACGATGCTCGAGGAGGACCTGCAAGCACTCGGAGTTTTCGAGCGACGGGTGCTAAGGACGATCTTCGGCGGTGTGCAGGAGAACGGTGTGTGGCGGAGAAGGATGAACCACGAGCTCGCTGCACTTTACGGCGAACACAGTATCCAGAAAGTAGCCAAAGCTGGAAGGATACGGTGGGCAGGGCATGTTGCAAGAATGCCGGACAACAACCCTGCAAAGTTGGTGTTTGCTAACCTTCCGGTTGGTACAAGAAGGCGTGGAGCGCAGAGAGCACGATGGGCGGACCAGGTGGAGCGTGATCTGGCGAGTGTTGGGCGTGACCGAGGATGGAGAGCTGCAGCTGCAAATCGAGTATTATGGCGGCAAATTGTTGATTCAGTATTATCATGAATTTGATGTGAACTAAATAAATGAATGACCACGCGCATTCACACTTCTCCACTGAAACATCATACAAGCATGCTCTCTCAATGAGCTGTCTAAAAATTATTCATCAACACCTGCATTTTCAAAACACTGTGTCATCAATTCCGTGGAAATAATTACACTTCCTCTTCTAACTTCACCTGCCGAATTGTTGCACCGTTTCTCCCATCATCACAACACCAACCAACCTGCCAGCAATCCAGCGCAAAACAAACACGTTCGAGGGGCCAACAAATATTCACCGTATACGAGGGCTTCCATCCCATCCTCGTCGCCAATTGTAGGGTCCATTTCCGGAAGCGACTCTCGCAACGGCAAACTCCAGCTCTCCAGTCCAGAAGCTTTTCTCCGGTCGTTCGGATTCACCAGACTTCCCACAGGTTCGCTGTCCGTCGTCCGCCGACGCTCCACTTCATCGCAACTGTCACTCTACACGCTCATTCGTAACTGCTTAATTCGCACTATCTACACACTCAATATAAACATAGAGAGTGCATGCCAGTACAAACCCTACAGTTACCCAAAATTAGGTTGTTTTCCCTCTTTTCCTCACCGATGTTGTCAAAAACAAACAGAGATGCATCTACCCAATGGGGGTCCTTGAGCCCAATAAGCCAATTTTTGGTAAATGCAGGTTTACTCAAATTTGGGTTGAATGAGGGGGGTCTTGGGTTGAATTTACCTACTCTTAAGTAAATGTTTTTGCTGGAGGTGAAGGCAATTTACCTAGTGTGAGTTTAATCGATTTACTCAAATTTGGCTTATTGGGCCGAACTATGGGATTGCGTCAAAAGAACTCAATTTTGGGTAGTTTGGTGGCTCCGTGTATGGAGCACTTTTCACTTTTGTTTTACCTGAAACTTTGCGGAAAAATATATTAGCGTACAATCAATAGTTAAGTCAACAGAAGGCAGCAAACGCAACTCTCCAAGGCGTGAATGTGATTTACATTCACCGCGTGGAGAGTTGTCTTCACAGCTCGCTCACGACTTTGGTATGCGTGTGCGAACCCAATGTTATTCGACAAACTTTCAGATAAAACTACAAGGTTAAATTCATCCATACATTGTTTTTCGATAGCATGCTTCAGTTCAGATAATAGCAAGTGAATGTAACTCTTTGCAAATGAATGGTCCCATCCCTGTTGGCGACCATAGGAATGTGTTTTAGTGGGTCGAGGAGAGAGTAGTCCTGGCTTTTACTATTGTTGTAGAAGACGGCCTTAACCCCACAGGAAGGTTAGGGTGTCTGTTGAGCAGATTTTTCCCCCTATGGTTTAGAAGGAAAAAAAAAAAACTCTATCAGATGTGGGTTTTGAATAAAGTGCATTTTTTTAAATATTGAACAACAACTTGAATCAAATAGAAGTCGTCTTCTTCTGTTTCACGAAACTCATAAGCTTTTTTCATGGCAATGATTTTAATTTTCCTGACAGAGCCAGCGGCACCGCCTTCCGAGAAGTCCTCACCGCTGTTCAAATAATAAAACTTGCTGCCACAGCCCACCACCGCCATAAGCATAAGGAAATCACACTTCTGCACTATCTTGCTGTTATTTTAATAGAATTACTTTTTACGGACGAGCTTTACCACCATGTGAAACGGATCTTTCCCAAAGGTTGTTTCCAGGGTTGGCTGGGCACGGGGACCCTCGAGAGGTGTTTTGTTGTCGTTGAATGCAGCAGGTGTAACTTTTTACCGGGAATTTTCCAGCTTATTGCCTCTGGTTGGCTCTGCCATGGTTTACTCTCTGCGGCCGTGTGTGCTTGTGTTCGTGTTAGTGCGCTAAGTGTGGGAGGGAATTAAATGAAATTGTTATGCGAGGGTCACCGAGTGGCAGATAATAAGTTTTTAAGAATGCATTAAAATAATCTGAATAATTAACATAATCGAGGAAGCGCTTGGCCGGGGTTGGTTGATCTTGCGGTTTGCGAACGAAAGATATAGATGGACGAACAAGTTTCGATTATATTAGCTTTGCTTGTCGTGTGGGTACTGCCCGTGCAAATCATCCTCGATGAAGTTCAATGGTACTTGATGGATAGGCAAATTTTCGAGCTCTCACGAATTAACACAACGAACACAGTTAATGCTGTCAAATAAATCTCTTTTTAATTGTTCGTTTGTTCACCTTTTCACAGTCTTACAGTTAGTGGTAATTTGGATGGAGGAATGCGTACAAAGCATGCGGGCCCGCATTGTCAATGAGTGCTGTTGAACCGTTGTTCGTGTCGAGTGTCGGCCTCTATGCTGGCGATTATATCTAGGTAGAGCTCGTCCTTGGCATTGGTTGACAGTATGAAGTCCATGTGGCTGAATGAGGGATTTGTTACTTGGTTCAAGGAAACCAGGTTTGGTAGTTCCTGTGCCAGTCTACCAACATCCAATGGACTAGCTAATTGATCACTTAAACTATAATAAATGGCAACAGGAGCGTGTACGTTCGAAATATTGTAATCTGGAGGATCCAGCGAATGGTATATTTCAGTGTTGTTATCAACGCCATAATCATACTGCCGAAAATGGCCGGACGTGACTTCTTGAGCATAATGGAAAATCTGTTTGGCTGAAGAACCAGCCGGTATATGCCCGACTAAAATGGGAATGATTTGCGGGTTCAGATTTCTATACTCTCCACTTGACAGCACGAACATAATGTTGAAGCATTGTTGCTCATTGGCAGCACAGATGGCACTTGCAATATGGGGAAACATTGGACTTGCTGGCATAAACTGGTTGACTCCAAGGGCGCTTACCAAGCTCTGAAAAGATTGAAACGTGACATTCATTTTCCTCAAAAAATAATTCTCGAAATACTTACCGTAACAGTATTCAAATGGGCAGCCAAGTATCTGAACACGGGGTTGCTTAAATGCGTCATATAGGCAGCCGGAGCCAGCGCGTGAAGTTTTATAATTTTATCGTTGTATTTTGGCATCAAAGAAGTCATCACAAAGAAAGCTGTTGTTCCTTGGGAATATCCAACGTAGTGTATCTTCTCAAATTTTGTAGTTTTCAATACGAAATCTATCATTGTTGGAATATCGTAGATTCCGATTTCGTGCCATGAAAAATCCCAGTACTCCTTCATATCTGCCGTGAGATAAGTATGCTCTCTGCTATATCGACTTCCTCGGGCATTTCCCAGCCAAACGTCATATCCGAGATTCGACAGCAAATACGGAAGTCCATTTTGTGGCCCGGTCATGATCCAGTCAGCCGACGAACCAAGCAAACCATGTATCAGCAACACCGGAGGTTTACTGGGGTGAAATCGACCTGATATTGGGGACGCCGTTATCCTGTGCATTTCCACTACGAACCCATCGTAAGTTTCTCTCCGATAAGTTTCCGTTTTGTAACCGTACTTGACTATTATTTGGGGCTGCAAATGTGAACAGAAGTTGGAACCAGCTATTCCGTGAATCAAAACCATTCAGATAAACTTACGGTTGTAAGACTACCATCTTCGTTGTCGATACGTGGTTCGGCTATGGTTGACGTTACAACCGATGACACAACTATGAACAGCTGAAACGGTGTCATCGCGAAAAGTAGTTGAGTTGTAATAATTATCCATTTCATAATTCAAATGATATTTATAGCGCAGCAGGGCAGATGCGGGTTTATTGACACCAATCATAAACAGTTCTAACCCTTTGCAGGCCTGAGATATGAATTCTGTTGCATATAGGGTCTTGGGTCTTGATTCCCTTATTAAGCATGTGGTTTCCATTTTTATCTTACGAGAAACAAATGATTGTAGAGCTGTTTATTTTGTTTATTGTTTTTGTATTTTTTGTTAGAAGTAAGCACGAATGTAAATAAAAAGAACGGAATCAATCGGTGCCGTTATCGCTAGGTTTCGAATAGAATGAGTTTGAGAGTGTAAGATTACTTATGTCACTCAAACCCTCAAACCCAGTATTTATTTATTTATTTATTTATTTTTAACTTTAAATTTTGTAAGAGGGAAAAGCCCCTTTGAGTGATTTCCAAATTTACATGTTGAAATCGTTCTCAAAAAGGCATAAAAACTCTTAATCTTTTCAAAAGACATTATAAACAATTTTTAAAACTAAATGAAGGCTCCTCCGGAAATAATCCATAGCCGAGCCGATATCTTGATAAGAACTTGATAGGGAAGGTCCATGATCCGAGGTACTCTGTATGACGATCGAATTTTGAATGCTGAAAATATATATATAAAAAAAAAACAAAGCAGTATCAAATATTGTAAGAAATATCTTGTAAATATGAATAAAGAAGCTTCATTATTGGCAAACATTTAGTGCCAAGAATATTTCGTGTGGATTCAGGTAAGGAGTAGTTTAAACTAATGATACTATCAATAAATTTTTGTCTAGGTAAGTTATAGCGTTTACAATGGAAAACAATATGATCAATATCTTGGTATGATTCACCACAATCACATAAATTTGATTCTTCAATGTTAATTCGATATAGATGACTATTACAAATGTAATGATTTGAAATAAGTCTTGAAAATGTACAAATAAAATTTCTCCCTACATTCAAATTTTTAAACCATGGATTATTATTTACCAACGGATATATCGAATGACACCATCGCCCTTTCTCACTTGAATTCCAATCAATTTGCCAAGTTTCAAGTGAATTCCTTTTTATTTGAACGAAGTACTCTGAAGGAAAAATTTCACGATTAAATATTATACCACGATTGGCACCTAGCTTAGCCAAAGAATCGGCTTGTTCATTTCCATAAATTAGACAATGAGCAGGAATCCACACGAATTTAATTATATAACCCCTAGATTGCAAATTGTATAATAATTCCTTCAACATTAAAATAATATGATGAGATTTACAATTGAATTGATTGTTTCTGATTGAATTAATAGAGCTCAAACTGTCAGAACAAATGATAAACAAGTTAGGAGATAAATCTTTAATTAAATTGCATGCAAAATATAAAGCGATTAATTCAGCTACAAAAATAGAACAAGGAGATTGCAATTTAAAAAAATATGCTGAACATGAATTATACACACCAAAACCTGCATTGTTTCCAATAAGAGATCCATCAGTATAAAACAATTGATTTTGATTAATTCCAACAAATTTACGTTCAAATAATATTCTAGCGTATCGTGAATATTCAGTATCAGGAATTTGCTTT
Organism: Aedes albopictus; assembly: GCF_035046485.1. Lineage (NCBI taxonomy): Eukaryota > Metazoa > Arthropoda > Insecta > Diptera > Culicidae > Aedes > Aedes albopictus. The sequence goes on from NC_085137.1 coordinate 365,524,140, forward strand.
AATTCCAATTGCAAAGATGTATCAATTATTGGTGAAAATGAATGTGCCTGAATATCACAGCTTTTGAAATAATTATTAGTTGAAGGAATTATTTGTTGCCCATAACAATGAATGAATGATTCTAAATTCTACATGAAGGATTGATTTCATATAAATCATTCAATATACTAATTATTGAATGATTATTTGAAAAACATTGCACTAAAAATTTATTATTCAGCTCTTGAAAGCGAATTTTAATCGGAATAACCCCTGCTAATACTTCTATAGATTTTGTGTGGGTGGAATTCATTAATTTTAGGCAAATTCATAGACAACGAAACTGAATTTTTTCAAGTTTTGAAAAATGTGTTTGAGATGCGGAACCAAAAGTAAAACAACCATATTCCAACACAGAGCGAATTGTAGTTTTGTAAAGAGTAATCATATCTGAAGGATGAGCACCCCACCAAGTACCGGTAATACTACGGAGAAAATTAATTCGCTTTGCACAAACTTTTTGAATGTATCTAATATGACAATTCCAAATCAGTTTTGAATCATACCAAATACCTAGATATTTATAAACAAAAACTTGTTCAATTTCGTTTCCAGCAAGATCCAAATCAATGCTAATGGTAGAATGTTTACGTGAAAAAATAATAAATTTAGTTTTTTGAGCTGAAAAAGTAAAACCATTATTATGAGCCCATAGACTAATATTATCCAATGAACATTGCATGAAATGTCGAATTACTTCCCTATTTTTTCCACTGATGAAAATTACATTGTCATCGGCAAATTGAATAAAATAACATCCATTAGGAATTATTGATAACATATCGCTTGTGAATAAATTGTATAAAAATGGACTCAAACATGAGCCTTGAGGAAGACCAAAATAACTATAACGAATCATTTTTGAAGACCCGTCATGATAAAAATTCATGATTTTGAAGGAAAATAAATTATAAATAAAATTAGTTATTATTACTGGAATTTTAAAATTATTCATTTTATGGAAAAGTAAATCAATCAGAACAGAATCATAGGCACCAGAAACATCAAGAAAAGTTGAAATAACATCTTGTTTTCTATTAAACGCTAATTGAATTTGTGAAGTCAAAAGTGCTGTACAATCCCGCGTCCCACGACCTTTTCTAAATCCAAACTGAGAAGTTGCTAATATATTATTTTTTTCTGCCCATAATTCAAAACGATTCAAAATCATCCTTTCCATTAATTTACGAAGACATGATAACAAACTAATTGGTCTACGACTATCAGCCAAAGAAGGATCCTTACCAGGTTTCGATATACTAACCACTTTAACCTCAAACCCAGTGTATTGAACAATTGTCTGCAACTGCAATGTTTCCGTCGAAATCAATGGTGAAATTTCGTGCGAGATCAAATAAATTTTCTAGATGTTATAGAACTTTTAGGACCCTGTATTCAACAAACTTTCAATACTTCATATCTCAAAAAAAAAAGTGGATGGAATATTCTCCATATTTTTGGGAGAATACTAACATATGAAGACTTTTTACGGAATCGTGTAAGGGTTAATTTGTTCACTGCAAAAATATGAAAAAAATCTGCTTATGTAGTTTGTCCTCGGAAGCCAGGCAGGGTCAACCACTACGCCCGCGCTCAACTGTTTTGCAAGTACCAATAACCGATACTTACGTGCAACGAACGCGATTTGACCTGCTGAAGGCTCAGACCCTATCAGCTAGCACTAGAAACAGTTGCTGACAGTGCGTCCACCACCTGCCCCGGCCCTTACCGGGAGCCTCTGCAACAGCTACTTTTATGGCCAGATTCGGAACTGCGTCCGGACTTGGGGCCTTACCTACGCTAAGGAACTTCGCAATTCCTGCAAATTCTACATCGGTGACCATCTCCTCATCGCCAGCCCCAGTTCCCAGCTGTTCAACGATAGGAGGCCAAAGATTAGGATCATTATGTGGAAAAAGCCTTTCGATGATCCCCTCCAAAATATCTGGAGATTGCTCTGTAGGAGTCATTACACCTCTTGTCTTGGCCATCACGATCCTGAAGGCATCCCCCACCGATTCGCATTGGCACTCTGACAGAGACCCTAAAGCAGGCCTTTCTTCTTGCCCTTATCTCAGTCTTTAGTGTGACTTCAGCAGCGGCGTGCTCGCTGGATCAACCGCCTAGCCCGTCCGCAATCGCTTGAGTTCACCAGTAAGCCGGTGGCCTTCCATTTCTAGGGTGGACTTGTGTAGGCGTGGTCACATCGCACGTACGCGAGAGCACCGCTACCAGCTCGTAACCGCTTAAACCAGGTAGGTTTTGCTCATGGCGGAGCGGTTACCTAGATACCTCTTGTTCGATGTTTCCACCTGCGAGGGCTTGGCCTTGGCCTAGCCATCTCTTCCTCCACCCGCTGCCCGCTGTTGTTGTTATCTTTATTGTAGCGAACCGCTAGCTGACCGCTGTCAATGAAGCCATCGTCTACTCTCCAGGTCAAACTACTTGTTAGGCCTGGACAGTAAAACGTAACGTCAACAATCAACTCCGCACCGTTCCGACTAAAGGTTCTCTTGGTACCAACATAAGCCATGTCGACATATATAGCATGGCCCAGTGTCTCTAGCAAGATCTGACCCCACTGGTTCATAAAACGGCTTCCCCATTCCACGGCCCAGGTATTGAAAACACCTGCTACATATTACAACCAGCCTTCGCCCAATCAGCACGGTCGTCATACAGTTCAACATTTGCGTGAATTGCTCGATCGACCACCGCGGAGGTGCATAACAGCTATAGAAGAAGACCCCGTTTACTTTGCCGACCACGAAGGTAGTAGACACCAACTCCTGGACGAGTATTTACCCGTCGTCCATATTGTCACCATTTTTACAGTCCCATCCGCGACCTAATTCCCATTGCCGGCGGGTACTCGGCATAAGTCCGCTATGACGGCGATATTCGTCCCCCCACTTAGAAATTGCCTGACAAAGCAGTTGTTGAGCTGCGTCACAGTGATTCAGGTTCAGCAGCGTTACCTGCACTGTGATTTGCTCACTACGGCTTTTCGGAAGTTCGGGCACCTTGATTTGCGTCCACCACAGGTTGCTGTATCAAGGCTACATGTGTTCCTGAAGGGCCCTTCCGTAGCCGAACGGCACTGTTGCCGCAGTGCCGTGACGATCTCTTCCGCTTCGGGGATCCCGTCTAGGTTCTTCACCTTCAGAGTCGCCTCCGCTGTAAGAGCGCTTGCCTTGACCACTTCGCCAAGGACCTCTTCTGCCAAACTTTTGTAGGCGGCTCCCTTGCGTTCCTTATCGCACTTAAACTCCAGGATCATATCGCCCGTACGAGTACTTCTGAAACTGCGCACGTCAGCTCCCGTCGGCTTCAAGACGTCCGAGTACTTAGACTGTTCGGTTTTGATGACGAGTGCGTCGCCTTTCTCGCGCTTGGCACCTCCTCTTTTACGCTTTTTTGGTTTGACTTTCTCGAACGGCGACATTTTCTACTTCCTCTTCCGCTCGACCTTCGTCCAAGGGGAGTTTATCCCTTGGTTCGCCGTACTCTGTGTTTGCTGTTGGCCTAAGAATGGTTGCAATCCCCTGTTCCCCCTCCATTCGGGACGGGAAAGCCTTTTCAGGTCCATCCATCCCAGCTTTCCAGGACGTCAGGCTGGGGTCCGACTTGCCGATCTTCGGGGTTGGCACCTGACGGCTGCCTTACCCGCTTCTGCGAGTGCTTATCAAAAGCAGTCGCATCCGCCATACTTTTTGGACTTCCTGCGAAAGCGAAGGCCTTCGTCTGGGTAGACTTCATAGCCTTTGCTTTCACCGACTCCGCCGCTGCTGCAGTCTTCACGAGTCTCACGTGCCAAGCAGGGGGCATCGTCCATCGACTTACGAAGTCAAAACAGGGCCGTTTTCAGGTCCTTACTAATGTTGGACTTCGTGGACGTAAAGTCAATGATTTTGCCTGGCTGCTGCTCAGCCACCTCGATTGATGGCCTCGCCACTACCACTTCCTCCTACTAGATTTTTGATTTTTTCATGCTTAGTACCATGAGTTGCACGGGAAAGAAGTCCACCACGCTAGAGCCCTGCATTAACGCGGTAGGGGACGAAATAAATGCTGTGTGTGGTGCCCAGGTACCCCACAGGCTCCGTTAACGATCGAGCATCTTTTTCATCCCCTCGATCACTCATTCCTCGGCATGGGTTACTTGACACCTTTTATTGGGGTTAGTAGTCCTTAGTCGGTGACTATGCAGCTGTCTTGCAACCGGGGGGGTTCATCAGGCCCCGGGACTGTAATCCCTGCTGCCCCTTCCATAACTCTGTGCAGTCGATACTGTCGTAGGTATGCCGCTTGGAAGTGGATGAACTAGTGTGGGTCATCGGATCCGTTTTCTCAGATCAAAGCTTTTTTGATTCCGTTTCGGGTCCTGAGTATCTGTGCAAAATTTGAACACGATCGGTTGCGTCTACACTTTGCGCATTGCAATTGAAATTTGTATGAAATTTTGTATTGGAAAACATACTTTTTTGCATTTTTGTCATAAGTTGAAAAAGTTTGTCTGAAACTTTTTAACCAATACTGTAAAATGATAGCCTAGGATGTTCTGAAAAACTTTGTTGAAGACCGCAAAGCGATCCGATGCTTGTGGAAATAGTTATAACCAACGAACCGCATGCATGTGTTTATGTTTGAACATGTAAAGGAATAACAATAGCAACAAAATCATGCTGTTTCGCCAAGCAATGCCAACGCTATAACTTTTTTCATAAGCATCAGATCACTTAGCGGTCTTCGAAAAAGTTTTTCAGGACACCCTAGGCTATGTTTTCACTTTATCGGTTACATGGTTTTTGACGCAGAGTGCTCTCGGTCTCTAGTAGCAACAACCAGTACACTCTAACATTCCTTTCCCTTCCCAGCTGACTATAAGGACTTGGCCGGCGCCGTTATTGATCAAAATATGCATGACTATGAGCTGCTAAAATTGCACTTTGAGAATAAGTGGAATGTCCCAGCCCCTTATTCGGTTGGATCACAGTGCAACTGGTACCAGATCAGATCAATCACGGAGGAGCAACCATTGACATGTATAGTCAGAATTGATCGTTTGATCGTACATGGTTTTTGAAAAATTCGAGCTTCTTATGAGAGAAATGCAAAAAAGTGTGTTTTCTCATGTAAAGCCACATACAAGCTTCAAACGCGATGCGCAAAATGTAGACATAACCGATCGTGTCCAAATTTTGCACACTTATTTGGGTCCTGAAATGGGATCAAAAAAGCTTTGATCTGATGGAATACCATTGAATTTTTCATGTTTCCATATACACGGTGTTCAATAAGTTCGGATACACAGTAAAATTGAATTTATTTCCCATATGTAATTCAGTTTTGCAAAGTGAATGTATTAATTGAAAGCTTACATAATACTGATCAAATACAGTATATGTTTTGAAATAAACTGTCCTTTATCCTTTTGTAATAATTGCAAATGTGTCTCAAGTTCCCTTCGGCCGGAACGCACGTCTGTCATAGGTATTTCGTCTAGTTTTTATTGAGTAATGGTGTTAAGTTAAATCAAATTAGGTTGTTGTCCTCAGCATTAATGGTAGCAACTATGGCCATACGAAATAATCTGTAAGATTCAGATTGGGTGAAGTACGGACTCATTTTATTTTGATCTTTGAAATTGTTAAAATTGCCGCTGTACCTGTTTTAATGATTTTTGTTTTGTCAAAATGCAAGGCTGCGTTATATCTCAGTTTAATCCATGATTATCTTTTCCAATACTTGATTATATCCTTATTGTTGCAAATTTTAACCAAAATTGGCTTTATATAATGTACTTATGCCTTTTTCATAGATTTAAGCACATTTTGACTAAACTTGTATCACCATATCATCACTGAAATAGCAGTGTAAAGCTTTTGTCTATTAATGTAGTTATTTTAATTTAGTATAGTGAGATGTAAACTCAAAAGTCAACGTTTTAGACTTCTGTAGTTTGAGCAACGTATCGAAATTTATTCCAGCGTGCCGGAGCTAACAAACTTTAGCTACATCTAAGGCTTATAAAAAAAAGTAGAACAAGACTTTATTCAAAACCATATACTATATTTGATCAGTGTTATATGACCTTTCAATAAATACATTTACTTTGAAAATCTGAATTACAGATGTGAAATTAATTCAAGTTATATGGTGTATCCGAACTTATTGAACACCGTGTAAACGATGACCCACTCTAAATGAACAGGTGGTACGTTGGGACCTGGTATCCACGGCATTTCTGGGGGATTTGCCGTACGTTGTCGATCGGCCATCGATGAAGCCGGTTCGATAACTTCCCACGACCTCATTCGAAGATGATCTGCAATAGCATATTATAGGCAGCATTCAAAATGGTGATTACTCTGAAGTTCTCACATTCCAAATGGTTGCCTTTCTTGTGAATGGGGCGGATTACCTCTTGCTTCCACTCCACCGGTAGCTGTCCGGTATCCCAGAGCCTGACTACGAACAAGTGCAAACAACTGGCTAGTAAACTCAGCTGCGATACCACCATTTCCAGAACAGGAAAAATATGTAATGCTTTGTTGTGCTAGAATAGCTAATAACCGTTTCCTGTACAACCGCATAATTCCTCGAGGGGTGTGATGTCATATATGTAGTTTAGTTTGTAAATTACGTTTATATTCAAGTAGCAAAAAATTGAAACCACAAAACATTACGTTATTTCTGGGTAAAAATTACTTTTTATCGAGACTACGTTACATCGAGTTTACGTTATATCGAGGTAAGACAGTATTAAACTTGTTATTGTCGATGATAACTATTTCATGACCCGATTCATGTTGTTCTGGGATTGAAACGGTTACACACTATATTCTCTTGATTTAGTGCTAGCAGTTATGGAGTAGTATCAGAACGAATTCAATGTCATTTCGCTTGTTATCATTCCAGCACAAATTCCGCTTGGTATTTCTAGACATCAACGGTTCTAGAGACATCCATAACATGCATGGGGAATGGAGAGCCTTCATCAAGTTCATCTTTGTTTTGGCTTCGTATACCGGCTTGTTCAGTATTAACCGGCATCATTTCAGTTACGTTCAACCGGCTAATACCTAAATGCTCTCATTTTTTCACACCACGGCGCGTGGTGCAACTGGTTCAAGTACTAGGCTTCCACAGTCAAATTTGAGTGTTAACGAGTAACAAATTAAAGATAATTGTTTGTTGCTTCTCATTTCCTGAATCATTCAGTTGACATTTGTCATATATAATTGGAATTTTCTCATTTATTTCAGTCTCATCAGCGACAGAATGTCGGTACCTTCTTTTGTTCATTTGATCCATTGTACTATTAGACTAGGTGTTCCTCGCTTTTCCGGCAGATACTCCAATACCCACCAAATTGCAAGAAGCAAAAAAAAAACAGATTGATGGTGACGGTGTATTTCGGCGGTTGGAAACCGATAGCGAATGGAATCGCCCATCCAAAAATGGAAATTTATTCGGTGGAATCGCGTGTTTGTGATCTGGAAGCGATCCGCTGATGGCCGGAGACCGCTTGACATGACATACGAATGTGTTGTGTACCTACCTACAGGGGATGGCCAAAATGTTTGGGATAGGCAACTTTTTTTCTCTTACAAAAAAGTTCAACATGCTATAACTTTTCATAGAGTGCATAAAAAAATCTCAAATTTTGACTGTTTATCAACCTGTTATATGTGCATTTTGGCCATCCCCTGTACACCATTGAGGGCATTTAACTGCTCTGTGTGACGGACGGCGTTCACGGTGCGGTGGCAACAGCGACAGAAGTTTAATTTTCGAGAACATTAGTGCGTTCAACCACAGTTCAGCAATCACTCAACAGAGCAAACACTTTTCCACTGTGGTGAAGAAAATTGGTCAATGTTTTCAGCGTACGAGTCGTGAAGTTTGAGATGCAGTTTTTAGTAAACATCCAACATAATCGTGAAAAAGAATCAATTCTATATGGAACCTGTTTTGTGTGTGATTTTTTAAGTATACTTTTATGTTTTTTTTAGTATTTATAAAAAAATAAATATTTTGGCCACACACTTCCATTCCACTGTTGCCCAACCGCCGTATCGTCCGCGTGGCAGAAAATCGCTAGGCTCCCGTGTTGATTTATCTGAATGCGATACCTTTATATTCGATTCAATTTACAAGTAATTTGAACCTACCGGTGCGTATCCGTATCCGACTTCGCGGAGGTTGTTGTTCTGCCGCCGTGCTCCGCAGAAAAGACCTTTTTCCCCCTCCTCCTATGACGAAACGGAATGGATCTGTTATTTAGATGTGTTTGTTTTGGGTGTTGGTTTGAGTAATGAGAGGTTTCAGCTTTTATCTGAGATGGCTATCTGTAGCGTGAAATTTTTGGAACTTTCCGCGGGAGCCTCGCGCGCCGGAAAGACCAAGCCTCACATGGAGCTCGCATTTTTCGTAATACCGTATATTGGGGTATATTTGGTCGATTTTTTTTTATATATTTCTTTTTGTATCGCAAATTGACTGAATATCGTGAAATCTCACCTCGATTGTTGAGCCCGGCTTGCTGCATTACACATGCGGGGATCTTGAATTGACGACTGGAGTATTTATCGTATGGCATCTGATTCATTACCGATCAGCAGTTGAGCGTTGAGTGTTTCTACCAACCCCCCGCACTACTTGACAGATGAGCTCAGTTTCGCGTACCTACTTGCAAATCGTAGATGTTGCTACTGTACGTAAACAACGGGTCCATCCTTCACTGACGCAACAATTTTTGTCCATGCGAAAACATCTTTTTGTTGCGTGGTGAGTGGAAGCCAAAGAGAGGCTAGCGTTTCGTATCAAAAGGACGTATTCTACAGAAGCGCAAAAACCAGTGAATCAAAATTCAACCATCGCGCAACAATAATGACAATGTCGCAACCTGTATTTGTTGCGACAAACAAACCCATGCGACATAAGTTTGTCCCAACTTGAAAATAATGGGATTAGCATCGTACACCACGAGTTTAGAGATTTTTAAGCCTTGCATTGCGATTTTCGAACGGTAACTTCGAGTCGGTAAACACTGCAACTCTGGTGAAGCTCTATCATCAAACAGTTTTGACTTTGGGTTAGCAATAATTGATTATTCACGAGTTGAAAAGTACGCAACAAATTCAGCTTCCGTTTTGTCTGCAACAAAAAATTTCGAGATCATGTCATTATCTGTTACCAGTAGGGATAAAGAGTAATCGTCGCACCTTCTTTGTTGCTTGTTTTGTGCCTCTTTTGTCTGACAATTTTCTTCACTGGCAAAAACTAATGTTCATTGAACTTTTGTATAGCGCATTTAGTTCACCACTGGACTATCGCACTAGTTTTCACGAGTGCGAAAACGCAAATAAAAGTGCGCGATTGCATCCAATAAACTTGGTGTCTTCAGAGCACTTATTCAGCATACACCGAAGAAATAGTGCGCCGAAGACATCAATTTGATTTGATGCAATCGCGCAGTTTTATTTACGTTTTCGCACTTATGAAGACTCAGTGCGCAGTCCAGTGGTGAACTAAATGCGGTATATTCAATTGGCTTCTTTAGCAGTGTTGAGATAATTCCATATTCAGAATCTGCATGCAAAACTGAGCCTAAATCCAAATTTTCATGAATTTTGGTGCTCGGGAACCTATTTAAAAATCAGTTTGAAGTTTGTATGGGAGCGATTTGTCGAATCACCCCTCGTCGCATTTTGTACTGGGTGGAGCTGTCAAGCAGTTGGTCAGCTGTCAAAAGGTGATTTCGAAAAATCTCTTCGAAAGCGATTTTAGGTACCAAAATAGAGTTCTAAAAATCTGAAAAAAATCATGGTGGTTCAGAAAAAGGTGCTCTTTTGTATAAAATCAAAAAATCAATACATTTTTCTTAATTTAAAAACCCAATTGAATTTTCTTTTTGTTGTGTAAGGCCGTTCGCAATGCTGCTTTATTTTGTATGGCGAGTTTTAAAAATTTTAAAACTCGCCATCCAAAATAAAACAGCATTGCGAACAGTCTAAGAAATGTAATAAAAGCACATGTTTAAACGGTCGTGCATATTAATTTGTTATTGCACATACAAAATCAAACCGAGGAGAAAACTCGAAAAAAAATTGCAAATTATTATTTTTAACTTCTTTTTTTGGCTTTGCCATCAGATATGCAGCTTATTAACCGCATCAGAAGAAAACATGCATTTCTAATTATTTTTATGAAAGTCAACTATTTTGCCTCTACCCGTTTTAAAGATATAAATTTCGATTCTAGTAAACAAAATTCATCATGCCGAATTTAATTTGCGTTCTCCTACGCCAGAAAAGTGAAAACAACACGTTAAGATTCCTGTTTATTGCTTTAATATGTTTTGTGCGGTGTGTTATTCTTGAATTTCGTCCTTTTCAAAAGTAGCACTTGCCGCTTTGAATCTGACAGTACCACCCGGACCAAAATTTTTAGGTACGCTGACGTTGTTCGGCAGCTGTCAAGAAGCTCCCGGGTTGGTTTCTACGCCGTTTAAGCTGAATCACTACGAAGACAACGAACACGTCATTACGTTATACCTTCCGGATGAGCTTCAGAGAACCCTTACCTCCACTCCTTATCACGCCCATCCTAAAAGCATATGTGGACCACTAATCTCGAGCTGCCACGAGTATCCTGGCTCCGTCCCGTACTAACTATGTTGCATAAGAATTATATTTGTACATAAAATAGAAAAAATGAGTTTTGGCTCCGCAAAGCGTTAAACGCGATTGAGCCCCAAATAAATGAACTAGTTAAAAAAATACGCCGTGCAGTGTTCATTAAAGTACTGTTTCCATCTTTCAATCACCTCACGTACGTTCGCTATGAGGCACGCATCCTTATCCCGGTAAATTTCGGCTCGCGACATAAGGGGAAATGCTGTTGCCACTTGTATTTGAATTGTTCCACGTTCTACCGAGTTCCATTCTGCAGCATTACCGCTCGCGCTGCATTCTTCTCCTTCAAAATTAGTTTGCATTCCGTCGGTGCTGTTGGTTGCGTCGTTCACCAACACTGCTGCCTCGACACACTGGACGAATACTGAAGCGACTTTTGGTTGATTTAGTCGTTTAAAGTATCGAGGCGGTCGCCGGTACCGTACATTGTTGGTCACGGAGAATTTTGAGTGCGGTTTGACCATTACTTGTGGTCAGAATGTAAGTGACCCGATAAGATTTGACGTCGATATTGTCGGAGAAGTGCCGACCATCAAATAGAACTTGGTCGATTTGCAATTCCACGATAAGTACCGTAAACCGGGGTCAAATTGATCAGCGGGGTGAAATTGATCATTCGGGTACTACATTGTAATTCCATACTAGAAACTCATAAGCGTCGTAATGATCTTAAACTTTTTACGTCATCTGATTCGTAGATGTCTAGAAATGAGCGTAGACTTTGATTTTTTTTAGAAAAAAGTTAGTTTTGTTTTATTTTTTTAGGAATTCGCAGTGTAGGGTATCAGGATGCTTCGTTGGCATAGTCCCCTCGTTCGGCCTATCTCAGCGTAAACCAAAAACTCAAACAAACACGCATAACTGGATATCGGAAAAGCTATGCGCCAAACAACTGTAACATTTCGTTTCAATTTTAGCACTTTGGAGCATTAAAATTGAATGAAAATGTTACTTTGTTTAACTTTTGTAGACGCCATGACTCTTCGGCTTAGTGGGTAGTCTATACACATGATCATAAATGGCATGATTCTGGAACATTTCGAACTGACTTTTCAATAACTGAACATTTGATGCGATGGTTAAAGACGCTGTTTTGAACTTGTGTATTTGTTTTCAACGAATAATAACTATTTTAAAAATTGAATGTGGGCCGAATATTGAGGATATTTTTTTCACTATGTACCCAAATCTTTTCCCATCAGTAAAGTGACATCAAAAACAACGATAAAAAGGCGTCATCAACATTTCTTGCGTAAGAACCAGAAAGAACGAACAGGAAGAAAGATTTTGTGTACGGTGACTGTAAAAATATAACACAATAATAGGGTTGCGTTGTTTTCGTTACTAGATTAAGAAAGAACTTTAGTTGAAGTGATTTATTTATAGTTTTTTGAAAATTTGGCTCCGAAAATGTAATTTAAAAGTACGATTGGTGAACAAACAGAGATAATACTTCAGCAAAAATATTGAAAAAATAAGATAATAAGTGGTTCTAGTGCATGGAAAGCAATAGGCCAACAATGTATCCACTAATAGGCCAATTTTTGTACCATAGACCAACGTTGCATACCATCGCATCGAATCTTTTCAGCTTAATTAAGTAATTTCTTAAATATTTACGTAAGTTTACTTCCAATTGGAGAAACATGCATTGCCTAGAGTGTGTAATACGGTCAACATATTATTTCTAGTGCTATTAATTCATGAGTTATGGTCAAAACTGTCAAGGCGGCTTGCAAATTAGGCCAAGGAATGGTACACATACCCTATTTCTCATTTAGCTGAAATCATTGCTACTAAACAATCGATTGCTAATAGGACTTCCCGTAAATTCTCTGTTTTAACATTTTTGTGGAGCCTTGGTTGGGAAGTAATGTAGCTAATCAGAACATGAAATGGTTAAAATAAAGTTCATATTCTGATGAAATAGTCATTTATTGTAAGGCGCTGTCCATAAACTACGTAGACTCATTTTGGACAATCTCAGACCCCCCCCCCCCCTCCCCCTCCGTGGACTTTTGTTCATACAAAATTTTCGAAATTTGTATGGAGCGTAGACTTTGGCCAGACCTCCCCGTCCCCCCCTAAGAGTCTACGTAGTTTATGGACATCCCCTAATAGATATCACTTGTATTAAAATAAATTGCCTACCTTAAGGCGTTTAAGGCGAAATTTCAAAATTTAATTTTTCCTTTTTGGTATTAAATTCACTAGTTATAAGATTTTAAATGCGTTATTCGGTTTTAGAAGAGCAAAATTAGGCGGAGAAGGAAATTTCCCTTTCCAACCGATGCTTAATTGTATACTGATGATCAATTTCGCCCCAAAGTGGCATTTCCATTTTTTTGACATTTGGAGTTATTTAACTTAAAGTTTAAATTTGTTGAACAAAATTCTGTCACATGGTTCCATGGAAATCCACCGGGTACTGGTTTTACAGAAATTCTTTTGGCAATATTTAAATTGGCACTGATTTTAACCGCAAAAGTTGTTTTAAAGTGATCAATTTGACCCCGGATTACGGTAACGGTATTTTTTATGAAATTTGTTTTTCGGCTGTGCAGTCTTGAATGAAAGCGTTGATTCTACTTAATCTATGATTTTTATGCTATTTTTATCAGGGCACTCCATTCGCAGAATGAGCACAATTTAATCTAATAACTCACTTGGATGTCGGAAGTCGAAGCGATCGGAGGGTGATCAGAGGAAGCATTTTGTTCAGCGGAGCTAGCCATCATCTTTTTGAAGTCAGCGACAGCGGCCTTGGAAGTGCTCGGAAGGTGATCAGCAGACAGGATGCCACAGATATTTGGAGCAGTTAGCGGCAACCGAAGCGGTTGGAGTGATTTCTTCTGCGGGCAGATCAGCATTTGTTGAATTTCGGCAGTAGAATCAGTCGAAGGGTGATCAGAGGAAGCATTATTTTGTTCAACAGGGTGGGTCATCATCTTGTCAAAGTTAGCAGCAGCGGCCTTGGAAGTGCTCGGAGGGTGATTAGCAAACGGGTAGGCACAGATATTTTTTTCATAACGGCGGGTCGGCATCGTGGAGTAGTGAGCGGCGATCGAAACGGTTGGAGTGATTTTTTCAGCGGGACAGATCAGTATTTGTTCAACATCGGCCGCGGAAGGAATTTTCTTTTCTGCGATGCGGGTCATCATTGTGGAGTTGTCAGCGGCAGCGGCCTTCGAAGCGATCGGAGGGTGATCAGTAGACGAAATATTGTTTTCTTCAGGGCGGCTCATCACTGTGGCGTTGCCAGCGGCAGCGGCCTTCGAAGCGATCGGAGGGTGATCAGCAGACGGAATATTGTTTTCTTCGGGGCGGCTCATCACTGTGGCGTTGCCAGCGGCAGCGGCCTTCGAAGCGATCGGAGGGTGATCAGCAGACGGAATATTGTTTTCTTCGAGGCGGCTCATCACTGTGGAGTTGCCAGCGGCAGCGGCCTTCGAAGCGATTGGAGGGTGATCAGCAGACGAAATATTGTTTTCTTCGGGGCGGCTCATCACTGTGGAGTTGCCAGCGGCAGCGGCCTTCGAAGCGATCGGAGGGTGATCAGCAGACGGAATATTGTTTTCTTCGAGGCGGCTCATCACTGTGGAGTTGCCAGCGGCAGCGGCCTTCGAAGCGATTGGAGGGTGATCAGCAGACGAAATATTGTTTTCTTCGGGGCGGCTCATCACTGTGGCGTTGCCAGCGGCAGCGGCCTTCGAAGCGATCGGAGGGTGATCAGCAGACGGAATATTGTTTTCTTCGAGGCGGCTCATCACTGTGGAGTTGCCAGCGGCAGCGGCCTTCGAAGCGATTGGAGGGTGATCAGCAGACGAAATATTGTTTTCTTCGGGGCGGCTCATCACTGTGGAGTTGCCAGCGGCAGCGGCCTTCGAAGCGATCGGAGGGTGATCAGCAGACGGAATATTGTTTTCTTCGGGGCGGCTCATCATCGTGTAGTTTTCAGTGGCAGCCGAAGCAATCGTAATAATTTCTTCAGCGGAGCGGCTCATCAATCCAGTTGAAGGATTCGGATGATGATCAGAAGACGGCGATTTTGTTCCATCGGAGTGTCATCATTGTGATGTTGTCTGTGGCGATCGGTGTTATTTCTTCAGATTCGCGGTATTTAGCGGGTGTTTTTGTCGATTCCGGAATAGTGGACGACGACGAAGCAGCTTTTTTTTTGGCCTTCTTCTCTAGCCATTGTTGTGCTCTTTTCTGTCGATTGGTAAGATTTTCCTGGGGCGCCTACATTTTATAAAGCGGGTAAACTTCGCTTTAGGTTTTAGGACAAGTAATTTTTTCACTACGACACTTCAACCATTAGACTAATAATCCCTTTTTCCGACACTCCGCAATCGACGGAGCAGAGCGAGCGCCGATCCGTTTACAATGAAGCGCAGTAAAGGAAGCTATGATTCGAATAATATATGAATTGACTTTACAAATTTCAAAATACACAGTACTGACGATAAAACTTTTCGTGCCAAATCCTGCTTTCAGTCTTCACTGGTGCATGCGTCTGGTTACTGTAAAGCTTGGCAGAAGTTGGTGTCTATGCAACAAGTAAAAAAGCACAAAGCTACGTCACTTGACAGTGTTTCGGAATATGTCTCTGCAAGGAAGTTCAAAGTCGGTCGTTGCTTTGGTGGAACGGTTGTTTCTTCGCGCTGCGTATCGCGTGCGTGTCCGGCAAAACTCCCCCAGAGAGAAAAAGACCTCACACTTCACTTGCTCTCCATCGTTTACCTTTTGAACGGATTGATTCGAATTATCGATAGGTGGCCGATTGATCACTAACGCCGCTCGTGTTTTTGTCTCCAGTATGACGTCACTTCCGCCACCTAGTGGTAGCTCGACCCAACGTAGCATTTTTAGCATTGGACGTTTACGTTTCCGTTTTTTTTTTGTTTTTATTAATGTGTATTTTAACTTATAGCTAATTCTACACTTTTACGTTTCCGTGACGACGTTTGTTTTTACTGAGATTTATTCTAAGTGTTACATCTGTTTGTCTGTGACTCCCCTAAGATCCCACCCAGGGTAGAAGCGATCATCGATAACAATCTCTGAGGTGTTTACATTTGCGCTCCCAGTACAACAGTTTCAGCATGTTCGTTGAACGGGATATGAAACCCGGAACCTTACCATCCAACAACGCAACGTAACAACGCCGGTCAGCCCTTTCGAATGGTGGCTAAAACCATTGAATCCAAAAGGTAATCTCGATGTTTACTATTTAGCGTTACACTGTTTGATTTTGAGGCCAAGGTAGATTTTTCCACCCGTGAGACCGCAGTGATAACGATAATTTCACTTCAATTTATCACTTCTTTCTCCCTTCAGTGATCGTTGATGGTGTTGTGCTTTCGGTATCTAGTGCGGACGATACGGTTGAGTGCAGAATGGTGCGTTTTCTTTTGAATTAAGGCAAATTTATTTGAACAATGGTGTCCAGGAAAAGCGACTTGTTCACGAGTATTAGACCTCTAATGGGTTACCGAAGCGAGTCTGTGATAAGCAAATGTTGAAGGAATGACACGGGGCAGGTGTGACAGGCGCAGTTGATAACTTTTCTGCTTCGGTTCGTGCCCTTGGTTATCGTGATCTTAGCGTTCATTATGTGAATGATCATAGATGATATCTAGGACAAGTTTATTGATTTAACCCTTTGAAGCCGGAGGGGTCATATATGACCCTAACATAGAAACAGCTATATAAATTCACCGATTCGATAAAACAGAATACTGTCTTCGGAAAAGTTGTTGCAAATTGAGTCCTTCTTCTTCTTCTTCTTGGCGTAACGTCCTCACTGGGACAAAGCCTGCTTCTCAGCTTAGTGTTCTATGAGCACTTCCACAGTTATTAACTGAGAGCTTCCTCTGCCAATGACCATTTTGCATGCGTATATCGTGTGGCAGGCACGAAGATACTCTATGCCCAAGGAAGTCAAGGAAATTTCCTTTACGAAAAGATCCTGGACCGACCGGGAATCGAACCCGTCACCCTCAGCATGGTCATGCTGAATACCCGTGCGTTTACCGCTTCGGCTATATGGGCCCTATTAGGGAAAAATGGGGATATTTGTATTTGGGACTTCATTGATAACCTAGAACATCCTGAACACCATGGAGTTTTTAAAAACAAAATAATTGACATACTAGTTGTTCTAAAAGCTGAATTTGGATGTGGGTTTCGTGTATATGTATCCATATAGTCCTTTTTCAAGAATATCAAAAGGTATTTTATATTCTGGGATGGTCTTTTTTTTCCTTCTGAATCATAGGGGGATAATCTGCAAACAGACACCCTAACAGGAAGGTTAGGATAGTGTGGGGCAATAGTAGAAGCCAGGACTACTCTCTCCTCGACCCACTAAACACATTCCTATGGTCGCCAAACCCTACGTCTCTCCGGAACCACCAAGAAGGTATTGCTTCAGAGAGGGGCTAGTGCACATCGCACCCTCAAGGTTAGCTGCGTAGCCTGCAGCAACGAACATCGATGACTCGCTTTGGAGAGTCCATCACGGTAACATGCTGGCGCTTAGCCAGTTTTCCGAGTGGTCCTCACCTGAGACGAGACTCGCGAAGAGGAAAAAAAGCAACGTCAAGTGCAGCCCAACTGAGCTGTCAGTTGTAGCCCGTTTGATTACGTTACCTAAAACGAGGAAAGTATTGCAATCCGAGATAAATTCTGAAGCCAAAATTCACTCCGAGCAGCATTTTCTTCTCCTGTACTGTCAAAAATAAATTGAAAATAAAATATTCCAATGATTACTTTGCTTGGCGATTGTTGGCGATGCAAAATTTCACCTCAACATGATTTTGTACGTGAATGGGATTCAGTCACACTGCATGTGAGGTGATGCGGCCACATACGTGTTTGAACCACCAGCCCAAAACATAATGTCAACACAGATAGGAAGAAGAAAAAAATAACAAAGTGGAGAAAAAGAAGACCGTCTTCGCGAGTCTCGTCTCAGGTCCTCACCACTCCCTTTGTCCTCGGAAGGCGGGCAGGGTCAACTCCGCCCGCGCCCTACTGCTGAGCGGACATCAAGAATTGATGCCCACATGCAACCCGATCTGACCTGCCCGCAAAGAAAGAGTATCACTACCCTTCAGGCCCTATCAGATGCATCCGTAGGTTGCAGACAGCAGGGTCTCACCTACCCCGACCCTTGCAGGGGACCCCTTTCCAACCGCGGGCTCGGATCCAACCCAGTAGACCGACGCCACGATAGCACCGCTACCGGGACTTCCTCTCCGCGGCCACTTAATCGCTGTAAAGGTCGATCTCGACCGCAGGGCACCGGTATGACCTACGAAGCCGACTTCGAACCCCTGGACCACCTCTTGTACTGCATCTGAACTAGCCATTCTCCGAGTCCACGCGCCACCTCCTCTGTAGCTCCCAGACGATATGGGTAATAGCCGTTGAAACGGCGTTCCAGCCAAACTCATCCCTACACATCCTCTGGACCAAATTGTCCGGAGTTGTGTCCTCCCCGCATGTGGCAAGCATGCGGTCACGCATTGTGCGAAAACGCGGGCACACGAACAAAACGTGTTCCGCCGTTTCCTCTAAACCATTGCACACTGGGCATTCGGGAGAATCCGCATGCCCGAAACGGTGTAGATACTGTCGGAAGCAACCATGACCTGTAAGGACCTGTGTCAGGTGGAATGTAACTTCCCCATGGCGCCTATTAATCCAACTATCTACCCTCGGTATCAACCTATGGGTCCACCTTCCTTTGGTGGAACTGTCCCACGCGCGCTGCCATTTGACCATAGAGGCCATCCTGGCAGTCCTGCGTATGCCTCTTGTGCCGCGCATTTCGAAGCACTCCATGTCCTCACTGATAAGAATGCTGATAGGCACCATACCAGTAATGACGCAGAGAGCGTCGTGTGACACGGTACGGTACGCGCTCGCAACCCGCAGGCACATAAGCCTGTAAGTACTTTCCAGCTTCCGTCGGTAGCATTCAGTACTTAACGCGGTGCCCCACGCCGGGCCGCCATACCTAAGTATGGACGTAGCAACACTAGCCAGAAGCTTGTGCTT
The DNA here is from genome assembly GCF_035046485.1 of Aedes albopictus. NCBI lineage: Eukaryota > Metazoa > Arthropoda > Insecta > Diptera > Culicidae > Aedes > Aedes albopictus. The sequence continues at coordinate 365,542,949 of NC_085137.1, forward strand.
ACTGGCGTACACCGCAGAGCTATTGGACATCATCCGGGACAGTGCCGCGATAGCTGTGGAGGCTCTTTTACAGGCATAATCGACGTGGCTACCGAAGGTAAGCTTGTCGTCGATCATCACGCCCAAGTGTTTGACGGAGCGCTTTGACAGGATAGTACACTCTCCTACACTGATCTCCGTCTGCTGCGCCGATTGCATGTTGTTAACAACCGTCACCTCTGTCTTGTGGTGAGCCAACTCCAGTTTCCTGGACCGCATCCACGCCTCCACAACCTTGATCGAGTGGTTGGTAGTCAACTTTACCTCCTCGATCGTTTCACCGTAGACCTCGAGCGTAATATCGTCGGCAAATCCGACAATCACCACTCCCACTGGGTACTCTAACCTCAACACCTCGTCGTACATGACATTCCATAACACCGGACCCAGGATGGAACCTTGCGGGACTCCTGAGGTTATGTGAAAGCACTTCCGACCCACCTCCGTGTCGTAAACTAGTACGCGATTCTGAAATTAGCTTCCGAGAATCTTGTACAAGTACTCCGGTATCCCCAGACGCATGAGCGCATCGGCAATAGCAGCCCAGCTGGCGCTATTAAATGCATTCCTTACATCCAGAGTCACTACCCTGCAGAAGCGAATTCCCCACCTCTTAGGCTCAAGTGCTTTCTCGGCGGTTTTTGTAACCGACAAGATAGCGTCTACGGTGGACCTTCCCTTCCGGAAGCCATACTGGTTGCTCGAAAGACCATTTACGCCCTCAGTGAACCGCAACATTCTATTGAGGATGATCTTTTCGAGCACCTTCCCCGCCGTGTCAATCAAGCATATTGGTCTATATGCCGACGGGTTTCCGGGTGGTTTCCCCGCCTTTGGCAATAGTACCAGGCTCTGCCTCTTCCAAGCTTCTGGGAAAACTCCCTCGTCCAGGCATTTTTGCATAGCAGACCTGAACATCTCGGGAACCTCTGCAATAGCTACTTTTAAGGCCAGGTTCGGAACTCCGTCCAGACCTGGGGCCTTACCTACGCTAAGGGACTTAGCTATCCCCGCAAGTTCCACATCGGTGACCCTCTCCTCATCGCCCGCCCCAGTCCACGGCTGTCCTACGAAAGGAGGCCAAGGACTAGGATCATGACGCGGAAAAAGTCCTCCAATGATCCCCTCCAACATCTCTGGAGATTGCTCTGTAGGAGCCATCACACCTCTCGTCTTGGCCATAACGATCCTGTAGGCGTCACCCCACGGGTTCGTATTGGCACTCTGACAGAGACCCTCAAAGCAGGCCTTTTTGCTTGCTCTTATCTCGGTCTTGAGCGCGGCTTTTGCAGCGGCGAACATCACCCGCCGTTCGTTTCGCTCTTCCTCTGATCGTGCTCGCTGCATCCGCCGCCTAGCCCGTAGGCAGGCGCGGCGCAGGTCCGCAATCGCGTTGGTCCACCAGTAAGCCGGTGGCCTCCCATTTCTAGGGTGGACTCGCCTAGGCATGGTCGCATCACACGCACGTAAGAGCACCGCTACCAGCTCGTCGCCGTCTAAACCGATTAAGTTTCGCTCACGGCGGAGCGCTTCCCTAAATACCTCTTCGTCGAAGTATGATGTCTTCCACCTATGAGGGCTTGGCCTTGGCCTAGCCGCCTCTTCTTCTATCCGCTGTCTGCTGTTGTTGTAGTCGATACTGTAGCGAACCGCCAAGTGGTCGCTGTGAGTGTAGCCATCATCTACTCTCCAGTTCGGACTACTTGTTAGGCCAGGACTACAAAAGGTCACGTCAATAATTGACTCCGCTCCGTTTCGACTATAGGTACTCTTGGTACCGACGTTAGCCAAGTCGACGTCTAAGATGGCCAGTGTTTCTAGCAGGATCTGACCCCGCTGGTTCGTGAAACGGCTTCCGCATTCCACAGCCCAGGCATTAAAGTCACCCGCTATTACCACCGGCCTTCGCCCTGTAAGCACGGTCGTTAAGCGGTCCAGCATTTGCGTGAACCGTTCGATCGGCCACCGCGGAGGCGCATAACAGCTACAGAAGAAGACCCCGTTTACTTTGGCGACCACGAAGCCCTCGTAGGTAGTAGACACCAACTCCTGCACGGGGTATTTACCCGTCGTCCATATCGCCGTCATTTTCCTGGTCCCATCCGAGGCCCAGTTGCCGTTGCCGGCGGGTACTCGGCATGGGTCCGAAATGATGGCGATATCCGTCTCCCACTCAGAAACCGCCTGACAAAGCAGTTGCTGAGCCGCATCACAGTGGATCAGGTTCAGCTGCGTTACCTGCACTGTGATTTGTTGTTCACTGCGGCTTTCTTAAAGGCCGGGCACCCTGGACCACCCATCGTATGTCTGTTTTTCGAGGTTTTCCCGGTACAGATCATGCAGATGGGCGGACTCGTACAGCTTTGGGCCTTATGACCTTCAGCGCCGCATCGCCAACACAGTTTGCGCCTGTCGGGGCCTTTGCAGTCCCACGACTTGTGTCCTGGTTCCAGACACGTGAAGCAAACCTCTGGTGGCTCGTGGAATGTCAGGTGACATACACACCAGCCCACCTTTATACTTCCTACTTTAACGGATTTTTTAACATTCGCCACAGGTAGCTGAACCAAGGCTATCTGTGTCCCTGCTGGCCCTCTCCGTAGCTTAACGGCTGCGGTGGCCACCTGCACATCGCACTGTTGCCGCAGTGCCGTGACGAGCTCTTCCACTTCGGTGATCTCGTCAATGTCTTTGACCTTCACCTGCACACCCTCACCAAGGACATCTTCTGCCAGCCTCTTGTAGGCGGCGCCCTTGTGTTCCTTCTGGCGCTTCAGCTCCAGGATCATCTCACCCGTACGAGTACGTCTAATACTGCGTACGTCGGCTCCAAGACCCTCAAGCTTGGCGTCGCTTCGCATCGTCTTCAAGACGTCCGAGTACTTGGACTGTTCCGTCTTGATGACGATAGCGTCGCCTTTCTCGCGCCTGGCACCTGCCCTCCTACGCCTTGGCTTGGCGTCCTGCACTTCTGCCTGCGGATTCACCTTCTTCTTCCTCTTCCGCTCTACCTTTGTCCAAGGAGGGTCCTCTCCTTGGATCGCCCTGCTCTGTGGCTGCTGAGGGCCCACCATTGGTCGCAACCCCTTGTTCCCATCGTTCCGGGACGGGCCAGCCTTTTCAGGCCCACCCTTCCCAGCTTTCCGGGAACCCTGGCTGGGGTCCGACTTTTTGGCATTACCACCGGCTTTCGGGGTTATCATACGCCTCGCCTTGCGGGCGCCGCCAGACAGCTCCTCACCTGACGGCTGCCTCGCCCGCTTCTGCGAATGCTTGTCACGTTTGTCACGAGAATTCGCTTCCACACTCTTCGGACTACCTGCAAAGGAGAAGGCCTCCGTTTGTGTAAACTTCGACGCCTTCTCTTTTGCGGGTTCCGCCGCTGCAGCAGCCAGCAACGTGACCGCGTGCTCCTGCTTGGCCTCATCGACAGACACTCTAAGTCTAAGCATGGCCGTTTTCAGGTCCTTGCTTATATTCGACTTAGTTGTCGCAAAGTCAATGATTTTGCCAAGCTGGTGCTCAGCAACCTCTAATGCGGGCCGTCCTTTTCCTACTTCTTGGCTGATGGCCCTCAGCAACCACGCTCCGTCCATGACCTCCACCGGCTGGCTTGCCGTGGAGTGGACAGGAGCTCCCACGCTTGAGCTACGTAAGCAGCTTCCAGCACCTGACTCCTCACTTCTCCTTGTCGGAGACATCATCAATCCGCTTCTTGCGAAGGGGTTGATCGCACCACTACTACCTGCTGCACCTGTTTTTTAAATTGATTTGATACTCATATTTTATTCCTACGAGTCGCACGAGAAAGAATGTCCACCACGTCAGAGCTCTGCATTAACGCGGTAAGGGACAGCTTACTGTGGGGGGTGCCCAGGTACCCCACAGGCTCCGTTAAAGATCGAGCATCTTTTTCACCCCCTCGATCACTCATTCCTCGGCACGGGTCGCTTGACACCTTGAATTGGGGTTAGTAGTCCTATTCTTAGCCGGCAACTACGTGGCTGACTCGCAAGCGGGGGGGTGCGTCAGGTCCCTGGACATCCGTCCCTGCTGCCCCCTTAATGGTCTTTTTTTTTTTTATAGAATGAGAAAATCTGCAACAGATACCCAAGAGGTGATTCCTCGGGTGATGTGGGGATCGACCCACTAAAAACTCATTCTCTCTCTTCCTTACCTTCGCAGTACGCCCGTTAGGGATGACTTCGAGAAGGGGGGACCGTACATGAGTACACTCTAATAGTAAGCGTTCCACCAGCTACCGCCTTAAGTTGTTCACTCTCCCCTGGAGGCTCGGGTCCTGGCTAGTACTTAGACTACCCGTTGAATTCAAGCTCCTGGATGGGGACCCCTTAATGGTCTAGGTGTTCCAAACTGTCATATAGTGAAGTCCTTCAAATCTACAATTTTATGTATTTTCGCCACAAATAATAGCATTGCATAACCTACTGGGATCCGTGAAGCTCCTGACACCTACTATGCCATTTACAGACACTATAGAGATATTCCAGGTCAGCCAAACTACCTTGGAGTTCAGGACTTCAGGTCTACACTCGTAACAGTATGCATATCTGTTATACTGAGAAACGCTACATAATTAACTGCAGTTACTGGAACAATCTGAAGTCTACTAGCTTATTATAAACCTTTGGGACATCTAGGGTCGTCCAAACTGTTCTATAATAAAAGTCCTTCAAATCTACAAGAATAACTTTATGTGTTTCCACCATAATAATAGTATTGTATAATCTGCTGGGGTCCACGAAGCTCTTGAAATCTCAAATGTCATTTAGAGACACTACAGAGATATTTCAGGTCAGCCAAACTACCTTGGAGTTCAGGACTTCAGGTCTACACTCGTAACAACAGCCATATCTGTTATACTGAGAAACGTTGCATATTTATCCGTGGTTACTGGACCAATCTAAAGTCTACTTATTTATTATAACCCTTTGGGACATTCAGGTTCGTCCAAACTGTTCTATAATGAAGTCACAGCATTCATAAGAACTCATACTTTATATAAAGTAGTAAAAAACAGTTTTTTTTTCTCGATCTCAACATATATAATCCCTTAAGCGCCTTTGAGACCTACTGAATCCCTCTCAAGCACTCTAAAATGCCCCTGAGACTTCCTAATACCCCTCTAAAATCGCCATGATCTCCATAAATTGCATCTGAGACCCTCTCAAATCGCTTGAGACCCCTTGAAACAAGTTAAAATTCCCGACTAAAAACAAAGAAAAAAATAACCCTTGAAACGCCGCTGAGATCTCCTAAAGCGCCTTGAGACCCCCTGAGACCTTCTGGTACCCTCTGATTCCCCTTAAAATGCCCTTACGACGTCATGGTACTCTCTGAATTCCCCTGAAACGTCCATGATACTTTCAATTAGTCCTCTGAAACCCCCTGAAATGCCCCTGAGGCCCCCTACATATAACGCACCTGAGAGTCCTTGATGGTCCTATCTGTCCTTAAAGGGTTTTCTTTATTAGATTGAATTTTATTTGCTAGAGCAGCACCTACGGTAGAGAAGTGATCATTTAATCCTCACATACTTCTGTTTGATTAACTGTTAGAATTTCATTGTACACTGGAACCTCTTTTTATGCACAGACTGCATAAACTGAAAATGTGCATAAATCAAAAAAAGGCTTAAAAAGAGGGAAGTGTGTGCATAAATAAAGTTTGGGCTTTAATGAGGGAATCTAGTGCGTCAGAACAGGTCTTGCTCCTGGGGCATTTGAGGTGGGGCAAAGGGGGTTTTCAGAAAGTTCCCAGAGAGCCCAAAAAGTGGATTCCAAGGGGCTCCAGGGGCGTTTTAAGGGGTTGTTCCAAGAGATTTGGGGAGCCTTTTATGGGCGTTCTGTCAAGATTTGTAGGCGCTTTTATGGGATTAGGGGAAATTCTGCGGTATTTCAATAGTATTGAGGGGGTTTAAGGGACGTTTCAAGGGGATTTAAGGACAATTCCATTCCAGGGATCTCAGGAGCTTTTAAAGGGCGTTGCAAGTGGTTTGAGGGGCGTTTCAAGGTATTTCCCCGGGTAGGTGGAAAAATCTGATGAATAGCATATTCAGTTATGATTGATTGAATTACTGAAGAGCAAAAACTGTTATTGGTTTGATTGATATAAGAGGTACAAGAACAGAAATAATAGCAAAATCTAATATGGTGAACTACTCTATAATAGCTCGTTAACTACAAGATCAAAACAATAGCAGACAAGATTTGTCACTTTTTTTTTTTGTTAAATAACATGGGAATAAGAGCATCAGGTTCTTCGTTTCCACAGCTCAGAAAGGGACACATGGCATTTCACTAACATTGAGTCATCTCTATGGGTGTATGTGTTCCATTACGTGCAGAAGAGCTAATCTTGTTCTTATTTATGTAGAAATTTTCAGCTATTTCGACAAGAACAAAAACTGATATCATATTGCGGATTTTTAGAGTTCTACCGCCGAGTTCTACCGCAGCTGTCAAAGTCCTACCGCAGCTATGAAAATGATAGTATCATTGAAAAGTTCGGTCGAATCAAAGCATGCTTGCAAAGTGAAATACATATTCTGAAAAGCAACAACAAACAATGATCATCGGCGTCGTATCCAAGGCTCGATCCAAGGTATTCTTGGACTGATTGATGATACATTGGTGAAAATCATCAGTCGGACAGCTGCGGTAGCTTTTCAATCTTCCGTAAAGTGGAAAATTTTCTCTAAATTAGCAATATCACTTTGAGCTGTTTGTGCGATATTCATTAGATTTTTGAATAACTCATCAAAATCACATCGAGCTATGACAGCAAAAAGTGTTCGATTTGAGATATGATTTAGATGTTATCGTCTACCCGGGTCAGATTAATAAAGGAGTTTTTCAGGATGTTTCAAGACCATGTTAAGGGCGTTCCTAGAGGTTTTAGGGGCGTTTGATAGCATTTCAGGGGCATTTCAAGGGGTTATCAGGTGCGATTCAGGGGGTTTCTTATTCTTCTTCTTTCTAGCTCTACGTCACCACTGGGACTTGGCCTGCCTCGCTTCAACACAGTGTTCTTTGAGCATTGTCACAGTTATTAATTGAAGGGCTTCCTTTTCCTGCCATTGCATGAATTGTGAGGCAAGTACAATACTACACTATGCCCAGGGAGTCGAGAAAATTTTCCCGACCGGTACGGAAATCGAACCCGCCGTCTCCGGATTGGCGATCCATAGCCTAAATGGAGATCCTTAGTTCACGGTGTCTTTTTCGTATAACTTTATAAAAAAAAATTCGGCATGTCTCAAAATTGGACAGAAGCAAGTTTGGACTTTCCCCTTTCATTTGCGACTATGACCAAAATAAACTGTCGGGGGGTCTAGAGCAACTTTTTTTTTGAAGTTTTTTTTTTCATTCAAATTAACGTTAATTTAGTCAAGAAACAAAAAATGCAGTGTGAATTTCTTAATTTAATTATGATGTTATATTAGCTATGATAATTGCTAAGCCATCTTAAGGTGGTAGTAGGACGAAGCCACGACGAAATTTCATGAGCACATACCTAGCGAACCGAATGGTCAGTCACGCTGAAAAGTTGATCAATTAGTTTATAAGGTAACACATGATGAATTAGACATTTTTTGAAAATTGATTTTTGAAAATTTTGAACTGGGACTTTGGAACGTCAAAAACGCAGTAGGCTGGATAGAGTTTACCAGGGATAGCTAGCATAATTGTTGTTGTTTCGTTGGTTCATATAAACAATCGTCCTATAAATCTGTTGGAAAGCAATTTCTTCGAATCTAACCTGTAATCGCGCTGCGTAAAGATGACGCCTCCTAGAACTCACGAGGAAAATCGAAGCAAAGTTTGTGTTTTGTGTCTCAAGAAATCAAATTTAAGACAAATATTCGAAAAAAACAGTGCTCTTGGTAAAAAATCGGTTTCTGCCGGACATTGACGTAAGAAGCGGGTATTACCCGAAGCAAATTTGCTGTCGTTGCTCATTTGCTATAAATGAAATTAAAAACGTAGAAGTCCACAAGTACAAAAACTTTCAGCGTGTATCTACAAGGAGTGGAATGTTGTCTAAATGTGACGTGTGTGTGGCTGCTCGTGTGACCTTGACTCAGTTCGGCTGCTATCAGATCAACAACTCCAAGAAACGTGGGAGGCCTTCGATGTCAGAGAATTCAAAAAAGGTACGAACTGCAAAACTTTGTACGATTTGTTATTCCGAACTTTCCAAGGGCAAAAGGCATTCGTGTACCCGAGTTGAGAGGCAGCAAAACCTCCTGCAAATGGTAACTGGCGACCGCCCACGGTCCGGCGATTCAGTCGTAGCCGCGTATTTGAAGGAGAACCGTGATTCAGATGGATCTATTGCATTAGCAAACATAAGAGGACGACCGTCGCACTGGGTCACGGGTTCTGCAGTTTCACGCAGTACGAAAGTTTTATCCATGGATGATATGTTTCTTATCAAAAACATATGCGATTTAAGTACCAGAAAAACCTTGCGACTAAGTAGTGCCCTCTGGGGTATGGATATCGAGGTTCCCTCGAATTTAACCCCAGCAAATAACAAACGCGAACCAAATGCTTAAAGAGTTTTTCTCCATTACTCGCATTTCTTTCTATTTGGAGAAAGAGAAGAAGAATCCGCAAGCATGTGCGTCAACGAAACTGGCAGTTTATTGTAACGATGTCAAGGCGTTAATACAGTTTATTCTGACGGTGCGATCGTTGTCTCTAGCAGACGTATTCTTCAAGATAGGAGCGGATGGTGGTGGAGGATCATTCAAAATCACGTTGTCTATCGTCGAAAAAAATCAAAGAAATGAAAAAGGAGGAAAGGAAACAGGAGTCAAGAAATTGTTACTGCTCGCTGTTGTACCAGGCATAACGGAAAAATACACCAATATTGCGAAAGTTTGGTCAACACTACTCAAATTGAACGAATTGGAGGCAGTAGTGGCAGGGGACCTTAAAATTGTCAATCTTTTGCTGGGACTCATGAGACACAGCTCTTCCCAACCTTGTCCATATTGCTGCACAAGTAAATCGAAGTTATCCCAAGAGTGCATGATTCCAAGAACGCTTGGGTTAATCAGAACCAATTACGAAAAATGGGAAGATGATGGTGCCGACGACAAACGAGCAAAGAATTTTTACAATTGTGTTCAATACCCTTTGCTATGTGGGTCACCCGATCAAACAACAGTGATGCTGTGTCCACCTCCCGTGCTCCATATCGTTCTTGGGATAATAAATGCAGTCTATAAGGCGGTTGAGACTGCCGATCCAGCAACTGCTGAGCAGTGGGTAAAAGTCAGTTCTTGTCAACGACACAGCAAATATGGATTCACTGGCAGACATTGCCACAAACTACTGGACAAAAGAACCATGTTGGAATTTGATGGGCCGCTCGGAATGTTTCGATCTGTAAGAATGTATAAAAATTTATCATACTAACTGTAACTAATTATATATTTTGTATAGGTACTCGACAGTTTCGCTGACGTTTTCAAGGCTTGCCTTCAAGAAAAACTTGAAGTTGGCTACCAAAACTCCCTTGAAGAATTTACAGCACACTGGATCGAGGCGAAACTTCCGAACAGATCCAAGTTCAACATCCTGCGATTCCATGTTCCAGAATTTTGTAATTCCGTTGGATCAGGATTAGGACGATATGGCGAACAGGCTAGTGAGACCGTCCATTTTGATTTTGGTCTAACTTGGGACAAGTTGAAAGTTCCAGAGTCATCAGAGCACTACGACGATCACTTGCTTCGTTCAGTTGTTTTGTATAACAGTAACCATTTGTAAAGACATACACAGCTAATTCTTTAACATATCCGTTTGAATTCTAATAGCAATAAATATTTATGCGTTATATCATACCTTTTATCTTAGTATCACTACTCTTCTTTATGTACCAAATCTGTAATTCGTTTTAAAAAGAATAGTGGGCTTTGATACATGTTTAAAGGATTTTTTGCAAGAAACAAGACTTTCCAAGACTACGAAGCGTAATGATGCTTGTTAAAAAAGGTATTGACATTAAACATTTCGTCATTTATTCGTTCGGATATGGCTTAATAACTTTTTCCACAAACTTATTATGGTATTTCAGAGGTCTAATTTATCGCGAAATTTTATATGAGAATTCATCAGCGTTTTGATTTGAGGGTATACTGGGTGCCCTCCAGCAGCTTTTCTTCAAAAAAGTCCCATAGAAAATTCTATGTAAACTTTGATCGGTGAAAATACAGTTTCTCAAATCAAGCTGATTTTAGCACAGTTATAACTGTATGGGACCTAAATGAAATTAAAAAAGTAGGTTGTGCAGGTAGTGAGACTTAACATTTTTCATATAATTGTGTCCTCGCTAATGTGCATCATATGACACATTCCGTCAAATTTTGACTACACGCCAAGAAATTTGCTAGTTTTTGTAGGCAGTTTTCAAAGTTTCGAATATTATTAGAAGGATATAAGTAAATATCTTCATTTTGGTGCAAAAAGAATCAAAATCGATAGCAGGAGCCCGTACATATCGCTCGATGAAGTTCAAAAACCGCGGTGTAGAAGTGCGTGAAATGTGTCATATACAGACAATTTTTGAAAAAAAAAAAAAAATTACTCCAGACCCCCCGACAGTTTATTTCGGGGTTAATCGCAAATGAAAGGAGGAAGTCTCAGCTTATTTGTGTCAAATTTTCAGATATGCCGAATTTTTTGTTTTGAATTTGTTCTACGCAACACACCGTGAGTTAGAAACTAGTTTGACATATCATTTCTAATTTATTTTGGGTAAGGATGTTAAGGGTGACTATTTGAGACCTTACAGAAGTCATGTGACTTCTGTTCACTTCCCGAACCTTGTCTAGTTCCTCCCGATCAAGGTTCTGGCCGCTTCAAATGAAGTCGGCTGAATATACGTGTAAAATATGAGATAAATAATTTTTATGACCTTCCTTTAAGTACGTCACAGTCCTAGGGGAGACGAGGGGTTTGTGAATGTGTGACAAGCAATGTATTAGGTATAGTAAAACTCGTACGAAGAGGGGAGTAGGGTCTAAAATTCCTAATTTTTGCTTGACGTACTTAATGGATGCTTCCTTATGTATACTTTTTCATATTTTCTAAACATTTTTTGGGGGAATAGTCAAGTACAACGTGGGGCAAAATTTTTCATATTTTAACTCGTTTTGGTAATTTTTCATATTTTTTTCAAAATGTTCAAAGGTGACTCCTCCCACTTCTGACAAAAAAATCCTTCCCGTCGTGTCACAGTGAAGATGCAGTGGTGATCTTAGTCTCTAGTAACAACGAACATCACTCTGATCTTTGTTCCTTTCCTCAAGGCTAATAATTTATGACAGGCGCCCTTACCCAAGTAACACACTTGTCCCATAAAAGTCACGGCAGCGCAGGTTTGCGTAGAAGTCACTGTGACTTATTTCTCACAAATAAATACTTGCTTACTAGAAATAAATCTCAGTGACTTACAAAACCTTCACCGCAGTTACTCTTCCATGATAAGTATGTAACTTGGATACTGACTATAAGTTTGTTATTTTCGAAAATGCACTTGTTTTTGGGTATCTAAGTCTGTAATTTCGACTGTCTGTAATTTATTTTGTGACATATGCCGTCCTCTATTTAAATTTTTTTAGTTAACGTATCTCCGTTGGTATTGGTTATCATCAAACATTGACTGTAAGCGTTATTCCTACGTAAAATAGAGCTAATTTTTATTGTTTCTAACTGCTTTCAAAATGGTCTATTAATTAAAAATGTATCGCTCAGCCGTAGTTGCCGTTCTTGCTAAGCCTCACCCAAGAAAAAGTGGAACCGTCCGCTGCTTCAGTTGCTGGTAAGTGTACGAATGAAATAGTTACGCATTTGGCGCTGGTCACGTCCCCCTTTCTTGTAAAGTCGAGGCGCTGGCTGGGTAGGCAGAAAGCAGAGCAGCCGGGAGATAAGGTTCAATTCAATTATTTAATTATACCTTTATAAGTTCCTAATAGAAAAGTGAGCCCATTTGCCTGCTAAAGCAGCTTGTGAAACCATCACATGCTGTTTAACGATCAGAGGCCGGCGAAGTGTTGCCAGCATTTGGGAGGTGTCACCATCCGTAGACAATGAATGGGGGTTGCATTCGTCTGAAGTGCAGAACGAGAATATGATAGCTTAGCAATTTTCTGTAGAAACTCTTCGATAGAGACAAACATCACTAGTATACATGACCTATCTGACAACACTGTCCCCAAGAGATACATCTGATGGTTGTGCGCCGCATTACTGTTAAGTTTGACACCCACCACGCCGCAGTACGTGAATGAAACTAGTGCTGATAGCATCGTAAAATGTGCCCCGATAAAAGTGAACTCTCGTAAAGTCCTCCATCCATACCGGAAAGTACCCCCGAAAAGTCAGCGCAAAGAATCATAAACTTGTGCCCTCTACAAAACTAAAAACCAGCCTGAGAAGCCAACTTCGTCGGTCACAGTTCGAACAATGTTGGCTGGCACCACCATCCTCTACCACCACCACCACCATCCACCATCTGACCATCAGCACCATGTGAAGCGATTGTATAATAATATTATTAAACTAAATTTATGTTATTACCTTCATGTCCGTTCCAGGGCACCTCCGAACCAAACCCGACGCACTCGCCTTAGCCGTCGTCGTCATCGTCCCTTCAGGCAAATCTGCTGTTCAAGGAGGGGCAAGCATATGGAATAAGGTGTGCGGCTGTGACGAACGGATGAAACGGGCTCTAATAAAAATGTAGGCCATTTATTTTGATAAAAGTTTCTCAAAAGGCTCTTTAAGCCTTCATCAGTGGTAAATTTTACATAATTTCGGAAACACATGCAGATGCTCTGGAAATAAATTTGTCGGTGGAAGGCAGCTCACTCTTGCTTGATTTTTGGCCCTCGGGCTACCTCAGCCATAGATTACTTACGAACAGAGGCGTGCATGATATGGTTTGGCCAAATAGTACGTGATAATTATTTCAGCCGCGGGATAAATTGTCCTACAATAAAAAGTCAATAATAACTATTTTTGATTACCTTTACTAGGGCGAGATTTATACACTCAGGCAAATAACCGTAAGGAATTCATAAAAACGCATTATGAAATTTCGCCATAACTTAAACATACGATATTCGTAGGTACTCATTATGAAACACGTGGAAACAAAACAGATTCTGTTACCGGTATCCTTAAAACTGTATTATGAAATCATAGACAAGCCTATAGACGAATTTCGCACCAACTCGTCTTCGGGGTTGGCAGCACCCCCTCAGAATGTTATGAAATTTTGTAGGTTTCAAGACTTTACCTTTTCAAGCAACTTTGCGTATTTTGTTTTTTCAAAATTAACCTAGACTAACATTTAAAAAGAGTCAAAGTTCTTTAACCGTTTTTTTTTCACAAAAAATAACTCGAATATGATAAGATGTACAAAAAAGTGATGTATGGGTGACATTTAGAGAATTGTCCAAGCTTTCATGAAAAAATATATTAAAAATTCTAAATACATTTTTACACGCTAAAAAATATATTTTTAAAATTAAAAGTCAATTTACAGAAAATGCCCACTTTTTTATGCTTTGAATTTTTTTTTCCTAGAAAGTCAATATTGTTGCCTAACTTTCCTCCATACATCACAAGATGGGCACTTTTAAGGAAAAAAAGTTTTTCTAACAAAAACTTTTTCATGTTAGTTTTTTTAGCGTGTTGCGCATTAGCCGTTTTTTTTCACAAAAAATATAACTCGAATATGATAAGTTGTACAAAAAAGTGATGTATGGGGGACTTTTAGGGAATTGTCCAAGCTTTCAAGAAAACATATTTAAAAAATATAAAAAAATGTTTTACACGCTAAAAAATATCTTTTCAAAATTAAAAGTCAATTTACAGAAAAAGCCCACTTTTTTATGTTTTGAATTTTTGTTCCCAAGAAAGACAATATAGTTGCCTAACTTTCCTCCATACATCACAAGATGGGCACTTTTAAGGAAAAAAATTTTTCTAAAAAAAACTTTTTCATTTTATTTTTTTTGCGTGTTGTGCATTAAATCGTACAGTAATGTATCCAGAATCCTAATGACAATCCATTAAAACTTAATGGGCTCAACTACTTTTTTAATATCTTAACGTGCTTGACATTGAAAACGTGCTTGATATTGGAAAGGGCTCAAGATAAATTTGCTTTTAGGGTTTTATATCAATGAAAACGCTTGTGTATTGATGAAATATGTACATATGTATATGTGTATTCAATTATTTTCTTTTCTACAATATATACATCCTTCTTTTATACATTCTATTGTAACGTTTTTTGAATATTAGATCTTTAGTCTATCTGAAACAAAGTAAACTTTTTTGGATTATCTTTTGAATTCGAAAACTTCTTCGCTTCAATTTGATTTTCAGAAATTGGCACAAATGAATGAAATTTTTGTGTACCAGGTATTGTTTTTACGTGACTGTATGTGTATAGTTCTTCAAGTTCATCCGTCATTTTTGCATATTGTTCATTTTAAATAAAGCAGAAATTCAATTTTGTTACATGTATATCTGACTGTTTAACTGCCCAGTCATACAGTTCTCGAGGAGTTGTGATTGTGTTTCCATAATCTCGAGCAAGACTTGCTCGTTTTGCCATTCGCTTGAGAGTACCTCCAACAGCGTCACATGGACCTTTGCCATGTGAAGTTGCGAAGAAGTGCCATTCTGCTTCCAATCCTTAATTGGACCGAAAACTGCACAAACTGGCAAATTTTTTTTTGTTCTTATAATGAGCTGCTGCTCCATCTGACATGAAAGTAATTCTTGAGAAATCAATCGATTGTTTAATGAAATCCAGCAGTTTTGATATAAATAACTGAACTGCTGTTGTATCGTGTGTAAGTACTTCAGATATTATTATAAAGCTCAAGTTTTCCAACTTATTTTCTTTTCTGTAGTACACTTCAAAGGGGTGAATGGTAGCTTGAGAATTATTCCAATGGTAAGCTTGAGCTGAATTTTGAATGATAAATGAATGATTTTCTGAAAAGTCACAAATTGTTAATACTTCACCCTGTTTAAGAGATTATTTTTTATCCCGCAAAAATGAGGATTGTTCTTTATAAATGAAATCATGAGTTATAAGCTTATCAACTTTTTCTACAAAATACGTAACAAACTCGTCTATAGTCTTAGTAATAGTTCCCAAATTGCATCGATCAGTGGTTAGCCATTGTTGAAATAAAACCGATTCTTTATCATTCGCTTCTAATAATGATGTTAGTTCACTGGTTCTAGGCACACAATAATACAATTTCAGCAAACAGAATGCTGTTTTAAGCATTCAGATATCAAAACAAGCTGAGAAACAGGTTCTATTCCAGTTGGGATGTAACGCCAAGAAAAAGAAGGCACCCAATCAAACAAAGTTGTAATGCCCATTGAGTGTTATTAAATGGGTATAAGGATTCTTGATACATCCTGTACGAGTTAATGCGCAACACGCTAAAAAAATAACATGAAAAAGTTTTTGTTTGAAAAACTTTTTTTCCTTAAAAGTGCCCATCTTGTGATGTATGGAGGAAAGTTAGGCAACAATATTGACTTTCTTAGAAAAAAAATTACAAAACATAAAAAAGTGGGCATTTTCTGTAAATTGACTTTTAATTTTAAAAATATATTTTTTAGCGTGTAAAAATGTATTTAGAATTTTTAAAATATTTTTTCATGAAAGCTTGGACAATTCTCTAAAAGTCCCCCATACAACACTTTTCTATAGGTCTTGTCATTTTTGAGTTACATCGATTTTAAAAAATTCTTCGAAAAAAAGTTAGGCCCTCTTCAAATGTTACTCTTGAAAATTTTCGAAAATTTAAGTATGCAAAGTTGCTTATAAAAACCTAGTCTTTATGCCCACCAAGTTTCATTCGATTCTGAGAGGGTGTTGCCAACCGCTGGTCGAGTTGGCGCGAAATTCGTCTATATGAACTCATTATGTCACATTATGAAACTCATAATGTTCTTTCTTGATTTTAAATGAGACCTTATGTAACCATAACGTGTGTTAATGAATTCATCAGAGCTTGATTATGATTTCATAATGTTGTTTTATGATTTCTTGCTGCTGAATTATGAAATTCAGTAGCCAAATTAGGAAAATCGTAGCGCTTAGCATGGAATTAGATTCTGGATGGAATGATGCAATACACGTGTAAATTGACTCTAGAGCGATTGCTTTACGCATGAACTGAACCATTTTTCATCCGGAACTCGTTAATTGTTCAGTTAAAATGGTAATGAAGCTTTCGCTCAAGAGCCAAGCCTCTCCTAATTTAACAAAGATGGTTTACGGTAACTATTCCGTACGAACCGCTGCATAGTTGTGACAATGATGTGGCCGTGGTGCAAATTTAGTACCTCACTTTTGGAAACTGAAACAGTTTATAAAGGACATTATGATTGTCGAACTATAGATGCATTGAAAAGGATAATCAGTTTTATGAAAATCAGCATGATCGTTACATAAATCATAGCTGCCCTATGACCATATTTTTTTTTCATTTTTCTCGCTGTTTCATAAAGTTTACTTTATGAATTTTGTATGTTCAGTTGCCTGAGTGTAATATAAATGGAATCGTCTGCGATATGAGCACTGGACTGCACTGTTCCCCCCCAAAAGTGTATGCCACTGTCTACCGCCAGCATGGTCCGTCTTGCTTCCCGGCAAAACTGAATAATAAATTTGTAGAGGATATGGAGCTTTTCAGAACGCCACTCGGCGGGAACACGCGGGCCCAAGTTTTATCGAAGCTCAGCTGTTTTAAATCGTGTTGTTTCCTTCGTTGATTATCTCGATAATTACTTTGTTTATCAGTTGGAATAATTATATGTATATTATATTTATTCACCACGGAAAGCGAAGCAAAACTCAACCGGGGGAATTTCGCTAGGCCAAAGAGCCAAATTTGTACCATGATGTGTGCCACTCCCATACCATGTCCCATCATCACCATCGCCACCATTACCACCTGGGAGAAAGCCAGGAACGAAGTCGATTGCGTGATGCCATGGCTAATTTTATAACTTTTCTCCTCCAGAGGAGATATGATTTTACTTATCGCAAGGCGGTGTTTTGTTCGGGTGATAATTTCTATCCTCATTGATGCCAGTCAGGGTGTCTTAATTTATGAAGCTACCTGTTTTGCTCATACCTACATACATGGGAGTGTATCATCATGCTGATGATTTTCGCGTGCACGATTCTGTGCTAATTAAATGTTTGTAGCAATTAGTGCACGTTGATATGCGGTTTATGATTAAACGAAGCACGTATGATTCAGTAAGATATTAAGTGATATTATGAGACGTGTTAACTTATAATGAAACAGCTATTGCAAAATTCCTATCATGCGATCCATAGGAATAAAAAAACAATCTTTGACGAGAGGTAATAATCCGATTTTTGAGTAATGTATTGAATTTGAATAATCTGATACACATCCAAAACTTACTTACTTTCAGTCCTGAGGACGCACGGTGGGGCAAAGGACCGAATTGATAGATCCTAGGCTATAGCCTGCCATCACCTTGACCTGTGGCCAGGTTAAATTTCTGTCGACTTGCTTTATTTCATTGTTGAGGCTGCACCGCCATGAGTCTCTGGGTCTGCCTCTGCTGCGATGTCCTGCTGGGTTCCAATCTAACGCTTACTTGAAGATTTCGTTTCTGCCCCTGCGTAGAGTGTGGCCGACCCACCTCCACTTTCGCTCCCGAATTTCTGTAGCTATCGGCTTTTGATGACATCGACGATGGAGCTACACGTTGCAGCCGTTGAGTGTTCTCCACTGATATAAACAAGGTTTCACTGGCGTATAGCAGCACAAATTTCACGTTCGAGTTGAAAATTCGGATTTTGGTGCGTTGACTAATCTGGTTGTTTTTCCATACGCTTCTTAAACTCACAAAAGCAGCCCTCGCCTTCTCGATCCGTGCAACAGCGTCGATCTTGGTGCCGCCATCGGCCTCCATGGTGCTACCGAGATATTGGAAGCTTTCAACATATTCACTGATTGCCCAGCTACCGTAAAACTAAAAGGGTTGACCGTGTTTACATCCAACGATTTAATCTTGTTGACGTTGATGGTAAGACCTGCCGCTGAACAGCGATTAGCAGATCATCAAGCTTGCTTTGCATATCAGAGCGCCGTTGAGTTAGGAGAGCAACGTCATCAGCCAATTCCAAGTCATTTAGGTTCTCCATGGTAATGGGCAGCACAGCAATCCACGATTTGGTTCACGGTCAATCGCACCTACCAGGATCTCGTCGATTACGATGAGGAACAGTGGCGGCAATAGTATACATCCATGCCTCACTCCAGCAACGACCCGGATGGGATCGGACAAAACACCGTTGTGCAGTACTCTGCACGAAAATGATCTGTACTGTGCTTCAATGAGGCCGATGATTTTCTCAGGGAGACCCTCGCGCCTCAGGGTTTCCCACATGTTTCCGTGATTGAGGCGGTCGAAAACTTTTTCGTAATCAATGAACGTCAGGTAGAGAGACTCTTGGAATTCATTGATTTGCTCCAAGATGATACGAAGCGTGACAATATGGTTCACACAGGATCGTCCGGCACGGAATCCCGCTTGCTGCCGTCCGTGAGTTGCATCAATCTTGTCCTATACCCGGTTAAGGATAACTTTGCAGAGGACTTTGAGAATGATATGTACACAGTAACATGATGCCCCGCCTATTATCGCATACAGTGAGGTTACCCTTTTTGGGTACCTTTACTAAGACGCCTTGCATCCAGTCGGCCGGAAATGTCGCGGTTTCTCATATGTTGCAGAATAATTGATGAACTACTGCGGATACTACGGGATTAGCTTTGAGCATTTCGATCGACCCCTGGGGCCCTGTTCGATATCATGCTATGGATCGCTGTTTCTATCTACTGCACTGAGACACAGTGTTGACACGGGTAATGAGACGAGCTCTTGGCGGATCATGCTGAGGTGTTGATGGCGTGACCGACACTTGAAAAAGGTTTCCAATGTGCTCGAACCCGCGTTTCAACTGGTCAGCCGGGTCGGTCAGTAACTGTCCAGACGTGTCTTTCACGGGCATCGTAGCATTTATCTTAGTCCCACCAAGACGACGTGAGGCATCGTAGAGGAGACGGCGGCGGATGTCGTCGGTGTTTGCAGCTTTCTCGCCTTCGTCGGCTTGGGAGTCCGCCCACGCTCTTTTGTCCCGTCTACATGAGCGCTTCATTTCCTTCTCGTATGTCGAATAGTGCTGACGTGCTACGGCTATGGCTCCTCGTGTTTACGCTTGCTTTATCGAGGCTTTGGCGTCTCTTCGCTTCTCTATCTTTCTCCAGGTATCATATGCGATCCACTGGTTTCTCCGGGTGCGTAGCTCACCCAAATTATTCTTGCCAATATCCACAGCACGGTTATCCAGTTCCTCGACGAAGATCTTCACCGCAGCGTCTTCCTATCCTAGCAGTGCGCAGCCAGATCTCGCAGATTAGGAGATGATGGTCGGACGCAATGTCGGTGCAACGTTTTTTCCCGTACATCAAGAAGGTTCCGTCTCCATGTTCGGCTGATGCAGATGTGGTCGATTTGATTTTCCGTGAATTCATCACGGGAAACCCATATCACTTTATGCTCTGGTCGATGGGGAAAGAGCAATCCTCCAATCACCTATTCATTGTTACCACAACATTTTGTGAACAGCTCACCGTTCTCGTTCCGAGAGCATGACGTGCTCATAGTCCGAACTATCGGAACCAACCTTCGTGTTGAAGTAGCCCATGAGGATCTTGATAACACCTTTTGGAATCTTGTCCACGACAGCATTAAGTTGGCTGTAAAAGTTCTCTTTGTCTTGCATTTCGGCAGCATCGGTAGGCGCGTAATATGGTAAG